>NC_059177.1:27267312-27574312 GCF_019923935.1 Bubalus bubalis | reverse complement strand
AAGCTGAGCACCGAAGGATTGATGCTTTTGAACTGTGGTGTTGGAGAAGACTCTTGAGAGTCCCTTGGACTGCCAGGAGATCCAACCATTCCATTCTAAAAGAGACCAGTCCTGGGTGTTCCTTGGAAGGACTGATTCTGAGGCTGAAACTCCAATACTTTGGCCACCTCATGTGAAGAGTTGACTCATTGGAAAAGACTCTGATGCTGGGAGGGATTGGGTTCAGGAGGAGAAGGTGACAACAGAGGTTTAGATGGTTGGATGGCATCACTGACTCAATGCACATGAGTTTGGGTGAACTCCGGGAGTTGGTGATGGACAGGGAAGCCTGGCATGCTGCAATTCATGGGGTCTCAAAGAGTCAGACATGACTGAGTGACTGAACACAACTGACCTGAGGGTTAGAGATTCACACACAAATTCCGGGGAAACACTATTCAAATTGTAGCATAGGCACAGTCTCTATTCTGAGCGGATTTATCACACAGTTTAGGAACAAAAGCCTTTGCATATATAGTGCATCAATAGCATAATATTTGGTGAAGATGCTGAATAAGAAAGAATATGACATGAGATCAGGAGAGTTGAGGAAGTGTGGCCTGTGTTGATGTGCACCAAAGGTACAGCCAAGTTGGGTCAGACACAGTATGTGAATCTCAGTGCTGCCAAAGTGACTTGGGTAAGTTACCTACATGCTGAGCCTGTTTCGTGAGTTACACATGGAGATGACCTAACACCCACTGGACATGTCACAGGCCAACAATGAAGACAATGGTTTTAAAGGGCCTAGACATGGTATTAATCCTTGGCTAAACAAGTGTTAGCCACCAAATGGATTACTATTGATAACCAAGAAAGGAACGTGGAGAGGAGGAAGGTGGGAAGGAGAGAAGAAATATGAGGACAAAGGAAAAAGAGATTTTACCAGCCTATATATATTTTATCTATTGGAACTTCAATTTAAAAGTCATCCCTTATGGGTATCTGATAGAAGCAAAAGACCTAAAACTGCCTGTTAATGGCCTGTTACCAAAAAAAGGAAATCAGGCCCTAGGTATGATCTTCTTTTGGCCCAGGGATTTGCAATCCTGAGATTGGAAAGAGATGTAAGTGAACATTTATGAAATGGTATAAAATGGGAAATATGCTGACCCTTGGGGCAAAGCAGTCATGTGTTAGTACTAATTAAGCCTTGTTTACCTTGCTAGAGCAACAGAGGTTCACATGCAAAGGAGAAAACAGATGTTTAAAAATCACCACTTTCCTTCACTTGAACTTCAGCACTTTATCCATTAACCTGGTCTCTTGCAATATTACTTTGAAAAGTAATTCTCTCAGAAAGAACTCTTCATATGAATGAGAGATTAACACCAGTCAGTCCAAATTATGAGCATTCTTGCACTGAAATGCTTCTTCTATAGGAAATAACTTTCTAGTACTTTTTTTTCCACAGTAATTATTGTTTCAGGCAGCAGCAGTGAGGAAGTTTTCCCTGTGGTAAGTTTAAGATTGCTCCTAAATAATCCCCAGTGCCTGAAAGAGTTGGTTGGTCCCTTTTGGGCAAGGGAGGGATGGGGAAAAATATATGCAGAGGAGGGTTGAACCTGAACAGCAGTTTTAATATCACAGACATATGCAGAAAGACAGGTTACATTCTTCCTTGAAGTGGTTGCTTTGCCCAACCAAAGATAAACTGAATTAGTTCTACAATCTCTACGAGCTGGCTAGAGAAAATTAATGCATGACTCTTCAACATAGCTCCAAGTCTCATATATGAATGTGTGCATTTTTCATTAAGTTTCTTTGCTTTGCATTATATAGCTCTTCCTGAATAAATATGAAATACCTTTTCTCGGCCAACAGGTAGGCTTGATATTCTGTGTTTTGAGCTGATTTCATTATACTTCATTGTCTTTTTTCCCATAGGATGTGTCTATTTCTCTGTTATGTATTATCTTTGTTATCTTTATTATCTTTGTTTAAACATGAAAGAAGACTTTCTTTTCCAATTAGGGGGTTTTCTTGATTTCTCAATGAAGATAGGTGGGTGAACGAATCAGGCTATAGAGACTCCACATCAAAGCCACCAGCAACAGAGGCGCCAGGTCACAGAGATCCATGGAGAAGCCTTGTCTAAACCATGACATGTGGCGAGCACAAGAGAGAAATGAACCTAGAAGCTTGCCGGGGGAATATTTCATACAAAGACAGAATAATTTAAGGCAATAAGGTTAGAGAACTACTCCTGAATGCTATAAAAGGACTTCTGAAAATCTTGAAATTTTATTCTAAAGAAGACTGAGAAATTTGATTTGCAAATCTTTTCTCCCATTCAGTGGGTTATTTTTCACTTTCTTGATGGTATACTTTTAAAACGCAAAAGTTTTTAATTTTGATAAAGTCCAACTTATCTTTTTTTTGGCAGGTCATGATTTTGGAATCATACAAAGCAATTAAAGAAATCAAAGTATACAGTGAAGGAAATGGGAGGAAGAAAAGAGACATATCACATTAGAGACTACTAACTCCATTCAGAGACCCTTTAACAGATAAAACATAGCAAACACAGCATAGTTTTCAGAGGATTTTATTTAATATCATCAAAAAATTTGAACTAACATATGCCTAATATGTTAATATTTTAATATGAACTAACTGAAACATATTTAGTATTTATATGTATACCATCTTGACAGAGCACACATCACTTAATGCCTATAAACTTGATGACCAAAAAATCTCAAATTCTAGAAGGCAAAAATCATAAAAATCTCATTCTTTGACAAAGATATAATAAATATAGAAATAAGTAAGAAAATAGTGGCAGGAAAGTAAATCAAGAAAGAAAAAATTAGTCTTTGGATTTCAAAAGAAACTTCCTTTATGCAACTCTTAAACTAAAGAAGACTATAAAGCTGAAAACACTAAGTCTAAAGAATCATAATAAAAATATATCAAACATATAACTTATGCTATATTCAGAAGAAAAATTTTAGCATGAAACATGTAAATATGAAAGGAAATATAAAAATAAGTGAATTAAATATTTAACTCAAGAAATATAAAGGATTTATAAATCTTTTAAAAAAGATGACAAGAAATAGAGATGAATGCAGAAACTAATGAAATAAAAAAGTAATAAAATAAAGTGATTAAAACATCAGTGGCTTATTATTTGCATACACAAATAAAACAATCAATCCCCAGTTACACTAATCAGGAATACAAAAGGACAATTAAAAAACATGGAGATGATCACATATAAAGATGAATAATAGCAATTTTTCAAAACTCTAACAAAGCACACTTGAAAACCTGAATGAAGTTAATCTTTTGTAAATATGAGCTAACAATATGGATCCTGATATAGAAAAGACAGAAATAAATCTCCAAACACTAGGAGCTAGTTTCAGAGAGCCCGAGACAATGTACTAATATCTTTTTAAGCATTTTCACATAACCTAAATCTTTCATTTCTTAAACTGTTGCAGAAAATGACAAAAGAAGATAAAACTCCAAATTCTTTTTATAACATCCACTATGTTTCAAATATAACAAAGATCATTTTCTTAGAATATGTTAGTTAGTTCTAATTTATTAATGATATTACTCAAATCCTCTGCTAGATTTAGTATGTTTTACCTGCCATGGGCTCTCAGAACTGAGTTATTATCATATCAAGTGGCTTACAACAACATACATTTATTATCTCACAGTTCTAAAGCTCAGAAGTCTGACATGGGTTTCATGAGATCAAAATCGAGATGCTGGCAGGCCTTTGTTCTTTTCTGGAGGTTTTAGAAAGCAGTTTGTTCCCTTGCTCCCTTGGGGTTGGCACAATCAGTTCTTTGTCCCAGTGCTCCCTGTTTCCTCGCTGGCTGCAAACTGAGGGCTACTCTCAGCTTCTAGAAGCTGCCTGCACCCCTTTGCTTATGGATCTGTTCCTCTATATGCAAATCTGGTAATTAGGTCAAGTTTCTCTCATACTTAAAATTTCTCCCCTCTTTTAGTCCATAGCTCATCTCTGAAATCAATTTAGGAAATGTCTCTACTTTTAAGGATGTCTGCCATTAGATAGAACCCACACAAACAATCCAGAACAATCTCTCCATCTCAAGCCAAATAATCTTAAGTACATATGCAAACTCTCTTCTTCCCTGGAAAATAACATACTCATAGGTTTTGAAATTTGGGCATCTCTGTGGGAATTAACTCATCCTTTGAACCACCCCATAACAATGAAAAAAAAAAAAAACAAAGAAAAAAGTTACAGATTAATTTCATCTTTGCATATAGATACAATATGGATAACCTAAATAAACACAGTAGCTAATAAAATTAAAGCATGTTAGAAGTAAAAGAATTACCTCTTTGGCTAAATGTGATTCATCCTGAAAATTCAAGACTGATTTAAAAATGCAACTTATAATAATATATCACATCATTCAATTTATGACAAATCAACACATGTTTTTGTTTAACACTTAAACGTTTCTTTTCCATATCATTAAACTATTAGGAAAAGGATAAGAAAGTGGGCTGGAAGAGGTAGCTTGATCTGGACCTTTTCATTTCAATGGCTCATGATACCGAATAAGTCAGAGCACTAATAACTGACTAACCACTCAGTACAGAGAGAGGGTAGGTAGTACTGCACCATTTTATGCAAGAAATTAGGCTTCATTCCTGGATACCTTGCCTAAGAACCCTTGGCCTGAGGTTTTCCTTCCATTATCTTTTCTTCCCACTCCTTTCATGGGTCCTAGTGGCCACCACATCTGCACATTGGCACTCTACTTCCAAAAGTCTTTCAGACACTGGATGTGGACGGAAGAATAAATGAATAGTTTAATTTCTTAGAGTCAAAAAGGACCTTTTACATTCTCTTCTTCAACTCTGTGCTTTTACAAAGTAGAAAATGATTTAAGATACAGGATCTTGCATTTATTTTGAAACATCATCTGGATTGGAATCCAGTTATCCAGTTCCTTCTGCTATTATGCTGCTTTGATCGTCCTGGGTGAGGCAGAGGCAAGCGCCACAGAAAACTTGCCTAGCTCTGAAATTAACTAAGTTCTAAACAAAGTGCGATCCCAACATTCTTGTGGTTGCTTTGGTTCTTTGGGGATTTAGGATGTCTGAATGTGCCTTCTTCCTTTCTTTCAGTGACTGGCTAGCCCAATCCTGCTTGGCTCATCTCTACTTCCTGTTCTGCTCCTTGTCTCTTGGTCATTGTACTGTGTGTGAGATCACCATTAGAACTCGGGAAAGACAGTAAAACTAAATTTGTGACTCTGGCAATTGTTTTAATCATTGAGACATTTGATCTCTACTGAGAAGCCATCTTCTTCCCGGGTCTTCATATCACCTTCCCTCTGCATATAAGAATACTACCCAAGATTCACTCCTCAAATTAAAGTTTCACATCTTGACTTCCCAGCACACAATGACATATTCTCCCTTTGAACCCCATGTACTGAATATCTATTATGGGCCACATATTGAGTCAAAGGCTTTAAAATATCTTCATTTATTTAATCTCAGAAAAACTTGCTGAAGAAGAATTATAAGTTTTAAGATGAAGAGATAAGAAAATAAGAAAGGATCATAATATTAAGAGGACTACACCAAAGCCACTGCTTACTGAGACTGGACCATGGACCAAAATGTGCAATAGGTTTTCTGTGTATTAGCTTGTGAAATTCTTCAATAATTCTATAATACACTACTACAATTATTCCCATTTCATAGATAAGAAAACTGAGGCACAGGGGGCTCAACAAACATCCCCTGGAAAAGACACTTAGTAACAGCATTACATCTTGAAGTCAGGCAGCTGAATACAGAACCTAGGTCTTAATCACTATGATATTTGCCCAGGTTCACACAGTAGATAAATATAATCTTGTAGAAACATGAAGCTAGGCTTCAACAGTACATGAACCATGAACTTCCAGATTTTCAAACTGGACTTAGAAAAGGCAGAGGAACCAGAGATCAAATTGCCAACACCCGATGGATCATAGAAAAAGGAAGGGGATTCCAGAAAAAAAGTCAATATCTGCTTCATTGACTATGCTAAACCCTTTGACTGTGTGGATCACAACAAACTGTGGAAAATTCATCAAGAGATGGGAATACCAGACCACCTTACCTGCCTCCTAAGAAATCTGTATGCAGGTCAACAAGCAACAGTTAGAACCAGACAAGAAACAATGAGCTGGTTCAAAATTGGGATAGGAGTATGTCAAGGCTGTATATTGTCACCCTGCTTATTTAACTTATATGCAGAGTACATCATGAGAAATGCCAGGCTGGATGAAGCACAAGGCAGAATGAAGATTTCCAGGAGAAATAACAATAACCTCAGATATGCAGATGATATCAACCAAATGGCAGAAAGTGAAGAGGAACTAAAGAGCCACTTGACGAAAGAGAAGGAGGAGAGTGAAAAATTTGGCTTAAAACTCAACATTCAAAAAACAAAGATCATGGTATCTGGTCCCATCACTTCATGACAAATAGATGCGGAAACAATGGAAATTTTCTTGGGCTCCAAAATCACTGTGGATGGTGACTGCAGCCATGAAATTAAAAGACACTTGCTGCTTGGAAGAAAAGCTACGACAAAATACCAGACAGTGTATTAAAAAGGAGAGACATCACTTTGCCAACAAAGGTTCATCTAGTCACAGCTATGGTTTTTCCATTAGTCATGTATGGATGTGAGAGTTGGACCATAAAGAAGGCTGAGAGCCAGAGAACTGATGCTTTTGAACTGTGGTGTTGGAGAAGACGCTTGAGAGTCCCTTGGACTGCAAGGAGACCAAACAAGTCAATCCTAAAGGATATCAGTCCTGAGTATTCATTGGAAGGACTGATGCTGAAGCTGAAGCTCCAATACTTTGGCTACCTGATGCAAAAGGCTGACACACTGGAAAAGGCTCTGATGCTGGGAAAGACTGAAGGCAGGAGGAGAAGGAGACAACAGAGGATGAGATGGTTGGATGGCATCACCAACTCAATGGACATGAGTTTGAACAGGCTCCAGGAGTTGGTGATGGACAGGGAAGCCTGGCGTGCTGTAGACAGTGGGGTCGCAAAGAGCCGGACATGACTGAGAGACTGAACATAACAATAACTAGAGAAACAACCCACATGTCCATATCCAACTGAGAATGGATAAGCAAAATATGGAATATTTATACAGGGATATTATTCACAATAAAGAGAAATGAAATACGGATAAAGCCTACAACATCTAAGTGATAGAAGCCAGTCATAAAAGAATACACATTAACTGAACCCACTTATATGAAATGTCCTGAACAGGCAAATCTACAAATATAAAAAATGAAATAGGGTTACCTTAGGTTAAGAAGAGAGGGGATATAGTTGAAGGAAAACGCAGAGTGATTGCTAATGAGTATGGATGCTTTTGCGGGGGAGGGCAATGAAAGTATTCACAATTGATTATGGTTATCATTGCACAATTCTGTGAATATACTGAAAATCACTGAATTTTACAATTTAAATAGGAAAATTGTATAATGTGAATTACATTTCAATAAATTTATTTAAAAAAATAGGGTTAGAACATCAATCTGAGAATTTTGGATTAAATTCTGTACTTTTTTGGGCTATACCCTGCAAGCCTCACTTATTAAGCCTCCCTTGTATCACTAGTTAGCTCTCCTTATCGGTTCTTCTTCTCTTTCTAATCAGTGTAATAAACCACTGCTGGGCAAGAACGGCATAGTAATTATCTTTGTTGCATCAGATCCCCAAACGCCAATTCTGGTATTGTTATTCCTAAAGTCAGCTCAATACATTTTTTGTTTGTTGAATGGTTAAAATAAAATACTTCCAATTGAGGTGATTCTAGGCTTATAGAACAGGACTGTTCCTGAAAAGCGGAATAAGGTTTTAATGTGAATGTCTAAACATTCTTGTGTGCTCAATATTTGGAAAAAATCATTATCACCAGGTCACTATCTCGGTCTTAGAGTGAACAGCCATCTGTCTATTTTTATTTTTGAAAATCTGATTTTTGGAAGTCATACTCATGGCCCCTTAAAGCAGGTACATTTTAAATTTTCTCTTTTTCAAGTTGATTTGGTTCACTGGTACAACACTGGAGACTCTACATGGAAAAATGCAAATGTATTACAAGTGTTTTTGACATTTAGTGTCATAATATTCTAAGTGGGTTTAACTTTTACATTTCCATTAGCTGGTGGTAATAATATAATAAAAAGTAACAAATGATTGGAACATTCAAAAGGAGGATAAACAGCTATAAAGCTGTGTGAGAGTAATTCTGCAACAGTTTCCATGGATTTGTGCTATCCGAGAATCACATATAGTAGAATGCAGTAAACTACTATTTTTAAATGTTCCTATTTGTTCTTACTCACCTTGCACAGTCACTACTAAATCTTTTAATCATACGGTAAGGGCATTCTTTGCCCTTGTCTCTCCTCTCTATCTCTCCCACTACACATGATTTCTCCCAAGAGGATCATGGGAATCACTTATGGTTGCTATTGTTTAGTGGCTGTTTAGCTGCTAAGTCATACCCAACTTTTTGCAACCCCAAGAACTGTAGCCTGCAAGACTCCTCTGTCCATGGGATTCTCCAGGCAAGAATACTGGAGTGGGTTGCCATTTACTGTGATGCAAAACATTCTTAGGTATACGTGGAGACGAGAGATAAAAGAAAGATGGCTGAAAAAGAGGGGCTAGAGGGAAGAAGAGACCATTCTGTTTGGAGAAGAAAAGAACTTCCCCTGAGAGTACTAGGACACCACCCTTCCTGTTACTGTCCGGATAACACAGTCCATCCACTCACTGGTGTGAATACTGAGTTTGACAAAATGGGTCAAGTCCCTGTCCCCAGAGATTCTGCTCCAAGCATTCTTCCCCTCACCTTCCAGGGAAGGTGCACCTACAGAACCTTGTAGTAAATGTCAGAACGCTTTCTTTGTTTGCAGGCAGCATTTTCTACAGCACAAACCATCTCATGCAGCCTCATATTTTATGGAAAACTTACCTTGTGTAAGTTTGAGTATTTGCCTTCAATTTTAAGGGTAGAGAAAGAGTGAGTTAGTGGATGGAGTATTTCAGAGGTGGATCATGGGACCTTATGGTCTTTCCAAAATTCCCAATTCCCTTGCTTTTTTGGCACAAATATTACACTACATTAAATTATATATTTTGGTATAAAATGGCTTCCAAAAGCAATTAAACCTCATCTATACTCAATCAAGGAAAGAAAGACAGTTCCAATGCTGCTTGGAAAATCTAGGTGGATTGAACTGCCAAGAGACAATACATATTATTTTCTAAAGGTTGGTTCAAGAATAACATGTATTAGTTATGGTTACATTCCACACTGGCTATAGAATGAATAATCATCCTATCATCATAGTCTACTTCATCTTATTAAGTTGGCCAAAATGCGTTCTCTGCATTTGCTTTTTTAGTGGGATTATAGAATTTATATTAATTCACTTCAGTTCAGTTGCTCAGTCATGTACATCTCTTTGTGATCCCATGGACTGCAGCATGCCAGACTTCCCTGTCCATCACCAACACCCGGGGCTTACCCAAACTCATGTCCATTGAGTCAATGATGCCATCCAACCATCTCATCCTCTGTCGTTCCCTTCTCCTCTTGCCTTCAATCTTTCCCACCATCAAGGTCTTTTCAAATGAGTCAGTTCTTTGCATCAGGTGGCCAAAGTATTTGAGTTTCAACTTCAGCATCAGTCCTTCCAATGAATATTCAGGACTGATTTCCTTTAGGATGGACTGGTTGGATCTCTGTGCTGTCCAAGGGACTCTCAAGAGTCTTCTCCAACACCACAGTTCAAAAGCATCAATTCTTCGGTGCTCAGTTTTCTTTATGTCCAGCTCTCACATCTTTACATGACTACTGGAAAAACTATAAAAAATATAATTAGTTATATTAACTATATAACTAAAATATCCTTTTAAAACATCAGCAAGTAATATATCTGATAAAGAACTTGTGTGTACATATATAAAGAATACTTATAGCTCATTAATGATTTAAAAAACAGCTTAAAAGTAAAACTTCATCTCCATGACATTCTATTACCAAACTCATAACTCTAGTCTAATTATGGGAAAAATCATGAGACAAACACAGATTGGGAAAGAGTCTACAGGATAACTGGCCAACACTCTAAAACTTTCAAGGTCATGAAAACCAATGAAAGTCTTTGAAACTGTCAAAGACCAGAAGAGAAACATGACAACTAATGCAGTGTAGTATTCTAGGCTGAATACTGAATAGAAAGGGGAAATGAATGGGGAAACTGATGAAATGCATATAAAATCCATACTTCAGTTAATAGTAATTTATCAATGTCAGTTTCTTATTTGTATCAAATATACCATGTTAACATAAAGTATTAAGAGGTATACAAGAACTCTCTGTTCTACCTTAGAATCTTCTTTGTCAATATAAATTATTCCAAAATGAAAAGCTTATTTTTAAACAATGGGTAAAATATTTGAATAAACACTTTACCAGAGAAAATATACTAGTGATTTAAGGCAAGGAAAGACGTCCAAAATCACTTAGTCATTGAGTTCAGTTCAGTCACTCAGTCGTGCCTGAATCTTTGCAACCCCATGAATCACAGCACGCCAGGCCTCCCTGTCCATCACCAACTCCCGGAGTTCACTCAGACTCATGTCCATTGAGTCAGTGATGCCATCCAGCCATATCATCCTCTGTCATCCCCTTTTCCTCCTGCCCCCAATCCCTCCCAGCATCAGAGTCTTTTCCAATGAGTCAACTCTTCGCATGAGGTGGCCAAAGTACTGGAATTTCAGCTTCATCATCATTCCCTCCAAAGAAATCCCAGGGCTGATCTCCTTCAGAATGGACTGGCTGGATCTCCTTGTAGTCCAAGGGACTCTCAAGAGTCTTCTCCAACACCACAGTTCAAAAGCATCGATTCTTCGGTGCTCAGCCTTCTTCACAGTCCAACTCTCACATCCATACATGACCACTGGAAAAACCATAGCCTTGACTAGACGGACCTTAGTTGGCAAAGTAATGTCTCTGCTTTTCAATATGCTAGCTAGGTTGGTCATAAATGCAAATAAAAACCACAAGCAGATATCGCTACAAACATAAATCAAAGAGGTAAAAAAATAGTGGGACTTCCCTGGTAGTCCAGTGGCTAAGACAGTTTCAATGCAGGGGTACTGGGTTTGATCCCTGGTCAGAAAACTAGATCCTGCATGCTACAACTAAGCGTTTGCATGCTGCAACTAAAGATTCCACATGCTGCAATGAGGCTTGATGGAAAACCAAGACATGATACAGCCAAACATAAATTTAAAAATAAATATTAAAAAATAAAAATAAAAAGTAGTGATAACACCTAGTGCTCTTAAGGATGCAGAGAAATTGGATCACTCCTACGTTGCTGGTACAATTGTAACACAGTAAAACCCCTGCAGAAAACTGTTGAGTGGTTTCTAATAATATTAAGTACAAAGTTACAATATGACTTAGCAACTCCACTCCTAATTATCCATCCAAGAGAAATAAAAAATATGTTCATGGCAGCATTATTCATAACAGCCAAAAAAAAAAAAAAAAAGGAAAGAACCCAAATGACCGTCAACTGGTGAACGGATACACAAAATATGGGTGCAATGGCACCCCACTCCAGTACTCTTGCCTGGAACATCCCATGGACGGAGGAGCCTGGTAGGCTGCAGTCCATGGGGTCGAGAAGAGTCGGATATGACTGAGCGACTTCACTTTCACTTTTCACTTTCCTGCATTGGAGAAGGAAATGGCAACCCACTCCAGCGTTCATGCCTGGAGAATCCCAGGGATGGGGGAGCCTGGTGGGCTGCCGTCTCTGGAGTTGCACAGAGTCGGACACGACTGAAGCGACTTAGCAGCAGCAGCATACAATGGGATGTTATTCAGCCACACAACTGAAAGAGGTGCTGATTCATACTACAATATGGAGATATGTGTATATACACACATACATACACACACACAGACACACAGACACACAGACACACACATACCTTAAAAACATTATGCTGAGTAACAGACAGACCTAAGGATGGACCACACAGTGTGTGATTCCGTTTACATGAACTGCCCCAACAGGGAAATATACATTGACAGAAAGTAAGTCATTGGTTCCCAGGAGTTAGGGGTGGGAACTGGGAGTAACTGCAAATATACACAAGACTCATTTTGGGGGTGAGAGTAATGCTCTAAAAATGACTGCAGAGATGATGGTAGAAAATTAGTAAATTTATTTTAAAATATTTAATTATCTTCTTAAGTAGATTTTGCTTTATATAACTTAATATATCAATAAAACTGAAAAACATGCTTTCTGTATAAAATTGAAATTATGAAGGAAAGTATAAAGAGAAAGTACTTATTACTAATTATTCCATCACATAAAAATATAATTTGGTACATATCCTTTCAGTTTTGCTGTTACCTACTGATTTTAATTTTAAAATCAGGGCAAGTCAAATTTATTTTTTCAGTTGATGTGTATTAATTTAAAAAGCTAACTAATTAGGGTTGATATCTTAGGAATTTTACTGGCAGAACATGATCACCCCTTTCTATCACCTGGTTTAGTCCTTGGTGATGTAATTGCTGGGGAGCACTGACTGCTGGTCCAACCAGCCTGGAAAATCTCATTGCATCTTTGGTCTCCAAGTACTCACAAGCCACAGCTGCACCTCTAATCCAATTAGAAACTCAAAAGCTCTGTGTCCAAAAGAACAACCCAGGAAATCAGGAAGGTTGCACACTCGACTTTGGGTTTTCAGCCCAGAATGCAGAAGGCACTTTTCTTGTCATAGGAACACATGAGGATGTCAGATCCTGTCTGTGACCTTTGGTGGCCATGCTGTGCAGGGAGCTGCCTGCAGTTCTAAGAAGGCTCAAAATGAAACATGTAAGGTTATTAGGGAGGGTTTTTTTTTTTATTCCTTTGTTTCATTTTCCTTTTTTATTATGGTCATTTTTGGTTTTCCAAGTAGAAAGGGAAAGTTCAGACATTTCTGAGATGACTAACAACATCCCCCAGCCCAGACTCATCCAGAAAATTTTTTAGCTGATCCTAAATGAGATTTTTAGCACATGCCAGAGATGCAATTCATCTTAACCTGTGTCTAGATGATACAGGCAAAGACAAGTTCGCAGAACAAAAGGCACTGTAGGCCAGATACACACAAACACAAGTATGGCTTCAATTATTTCTTTCAAATCACCTGCTGTCCTACACACACTTTCTTCTCAGACAAGCAAAGGGTACAGACAAATCTTGTCTGTCGTAATGGATAGTGACTGAAAGTGGAATATCTCAACAAGTCTATATATTTTTGTTCTTTGCCAACTAATAAGCACTCATAAGATTTCTCATGCTGTCTGAGTCTTGATTTTTTTTTCCCTCTGATTGCTGTGAAATAATGGGGAGGCATCTTTCTAAGCACTTCATTCTAAACACCCTAATTAGAAGATATAAAGCACCATTAGAAACATGCCCATAAGCACTAGAGGGCAATGCTGGACAAATATTACTGAGATTCAAGGAAACACTAGTGAGTAGGGACTAGCACCTCAATCGTTTTCAAATGAACTGTGCTTCAGATGCAACTTTGAATATTCTACCTCCCTGAGTAGGATGCAGCCTTCAGCTCTTTCCTTCCAACCTGATTACAGGAATGGACAAAGAGGGTGAGGTTTTCTTGGTAGCAATCAACTCTGCTTCCTGTCTTTATCAGGGCTTTTTGCCCAGATTGAGGCTGGGCCAGCTAAAGAGCAGGTTGGCAGAGTGAGGAGATAATGGCCAACATGAAAGCCAAGAAAGTTTCTGGAACCAGAAATCAGAATCAAAGCCTGGCATCTGCAGTAGAAATAAAAAGGCTGTGTACTCAACTGGCTCTCATGATCTCAAAGGATGCAACAGGGCTCAAGGAGTTACGTGAGGGTGAGAATTATTCATACATATTCATAAATACTAATTGAATTAAAATCTAGATAACAACTCACAAAACTGTAAGATGATATTTTGTGAGGGTGTCGTGGTGGTGGTTGTAGTAACAATACAGGATTCAACTCTGTTTATTTTTCGTTTCTCTCTCTAATGCAGTCTCCTTGGGCTGTGGAATCATGGTGCTGCTGAATCACTTCAGTTGCTGTCATGTCTGACTCTTTCCGATCCCATGGACTGAAGCTGCCCCTATCCATCACCAACTCCCAGAATTTACTCAAACTCATTTCCATCGTGTTGGTGATGCTATCCAACCATCTCATCCTTTCTTTCTTTTTTTTTTTTATTGTTCTCAAATACTTAATATTCTTACATGACAAACACACTGCAATGAACATTTTTTTATATCATCTTCCAAAACAGGACTCTAATTTCAGAAATACAGAACTCCTTGAACACAGGAGTTAGAGGAGCTGATCCCCGCACAGTTAAAAATCTGACTATAACTTTATAGTCAGTCCTTTTCATCCAGTTCTGCATCTGCAGATTCAATGAACCACAGATGGTGTGGTACTTAGCATGCATTTTTTTAATCTGCATAAAAGTAGACATATGCAGTGTGAGCCCATGTTGTTCAAATGTCAACTGTAAAACTACTAAATACTTCTGCAACCCAAATTATGTGTCATCTCTTGGATTCTTGTTGCCTTCTCCTCCTGCCATCAATCTTTCCCAGCAACAGGGTCTTTTC
Organism: Bubalus bubalis; assembly: GCF_019923935.1. Taxonomy (NCBI): domain Eukaryota; kingdom Metazoa; phylum Chordata; class Mammalia; order Artiodactyla; family Bovidae; genus Bubalus; species Bubalus bubalis. Next base: position 27,559,534 of record NC_059177.1, on the reverse strand, counting down.
AAATGAGTCAGTTCTTTGCATCTGGTGGCCAAAGTATTGGAGTTTCTGCCTCAGCATCAGTCCTTCCAGTGAATATTCAGGACTGATTTCCTTTAGGATGGACTGGTTGGATCTCCTTGCAGTCCAAAGGACTCTCAAGAGTCTTTTCCAACACCACAGTTCAAAAGCAGCAATTCTTCGGTGCTCAGCTTTCTCTATAGTCCAACTCTCACATCCACACATGACTACTGGAGAAACCATAACTTTGACTAGATGGACTTTGTCGGCAAAGTATTGTCTCTGCTTTTCAATATGCTGTCTAGGTTGGTCATAGCTTTTCTTCCAGGAGCAAGTGTCTTTTAATTTCACGGCTGTGGTCACCATCTGCAGTGATTTTGGAGCCCCCAAAAATAAAGTCTGACACTGTTTCCACTGTTTCCCCATCTATTTGACATGAAATGATGGGACCAGATGCCATGATCTTAGCTTTCTGAATGTTGAGTTTTAAGCCAATTTTTTCACTCTTCTCATTCACTTTCATCAAGAGGCCTTTTCGTTCTTTGCTTTCTGCCATAAGGGTGGTGTCACATGCACATCTCATGTTATTGATATTTCTCACAGCAATCTTGATTCCAGCACGTGTTTCATCCAGCCCAGCATTTTGTATGATATATTCTGCAAATAAGTTAAATAAGTAGGGTGACAATATACAGCCTTGATGTACTCCTTTCTCTATTTGGAACCAGTCTGTTGTTTCATGCCCAGTTCTAACTGTTGCTTCTTTGACCTGCATATAGATTTCCCATGAGGTTGGTGGGTGGTCTGATAGTTCCATCTCTTGAAGGATTTTCCAGGTTTCTGTGATCCACACAGTCAAAGGCTTTGGCATAGTCAATAAAGCAAAGGTAGAGGTTTTTCAGGAACTCTCTTGCTTTTTCGATGATCCAGTGGATGTTGGCAATTTGATCTCTGGTTCCTTTGCCTTTTCTAAATCCAGCTTGAACATCTGAAAGTTCATGGTTCATGTACTATTGAAGCCTCACTTGGAGAATTTTGAGCATTACTTTGCTAGTGTGTGAGATGAGTGCAATTGTGCAGTAGTGTGAACATTTTTTGGCATTGCCTTTCTTTGGGATTGGAATGAAAACTGACCTTTTCCAGTCCTGTGGCTACTGCTGAGTTTTCCAAATTTGCTGGCATATTGAGTATAGCATTTTCATAGCATCATCTTTTAGGATTTGAAATAGTTCAACTGGAATTCTATCACCTCCATTAGCTTTGTTTGTAGTGATGCTTCCTAAGGCCCATTTGACTTCGTGTTCCAGGATGTCTGGCTCTAGGTGAGTGATCACACCATTGTGATTATCTGGGTCATGAAGGTCTTTTCTGTATAGTTCTTCTGTGTATTCTTGTTAGCTCTTCTTAATATCTTCTGCTTCTGTTAGGTCACTACCATTTCTGTCCTTTATTGAGCCCATCTTTGCATGAAATGTTCCCTTGGTATTTCTAATTTTCTTGAAGAGATCTCGTCTTTCCCATTCTATTGTTTTACTCTATTTCTTTGCATTGATCGCTGAGGAAGGCTTTCTTATCTCTCCTTGCTATTCTTTGGAACGCTGCAATCAAATGGGTATATCTTTCCTTTCCTTCTTTGCCTTTCACTTCTCTTCTTTTCTCAACTATTTGTAAGGCCTCTTCAGTTGACCATTTTGCCTTTTTGCATTTCTTATTCTTGAGGATGTTCTTGATCACTGCCTCCTGTACAATGTCACAAACCTCTGTCCATAGTTCTTCATGCACTCTGTATAATAGATCTTGTTCCTTGAATCATGGAATCATGGTGCTGCTGAATACTTAAATAAAGTCCCCTAGTACATATTCAGCAGCATCGAGGAACTTGCTAGAAGTTAATATTAATACTCAGACATGACCGCAGACCTCCCAAGGCAGGATATCTGGCAGTGAGGCACAGAAATCTGCATTTTAACAGCATACATATGAAAGTTTGACAACCACTAGAGTGAGGGCTGAACAGGTTGTATTTAGGAAATAACTATTACATGGTATCATATGCATTACAATTGTGCAGTATGTTATCAACTATCTTTTTTACACTTGTTTTTATCATATATACACAAAAAAATCTTTACATGCTAAAACTATTTTCCAGAATACACAAATTATTTTTATGCACCTGAAGATGTATTTTATTCATAGCATTGATTTAAATATTGATGGCTGGATTCTAAAACTAGCACAAGAATGTTTACTATATTTCTAATAATAGTATTGATGGTAAAGCATACAAGCTTAAGTTTACAAAAAAGGCTTCAAATAGAAGATACAGTAGATTCTGGAAACTTTCTTAAGGGCATACAATTAGCACCGAGTAGGGAGTCAAGATCTGAATCCAGAACTTGGAACACAAAACCAGTGTTCTTCTCATGACATCAAAGCTCCTTATACTGTAAATGAAGTACTCTAAATATTCACCAACAACACAAGGGATATTGTCACCAGAATATGATTTAGACAAAATGGTACTTTCTTAAAATATTCTGGTGTTTGATGAAAATCAGTTTTAATTAGAAAGGAATGAAGTAGACAGAGTTTTCTGGAAGTGGAGGGAAACTTTGGACCATTTTTCAAGAATTAAAGAGGGATTTCAAGTGTGTAAAAGAGATTATGTGGGTGAATCTCACTGAGTTTTAAACTGGAAAATGGAAACCCTGGGGGCATGCGGTAAGTGCCCATTGCCCCTGCAGGGGAAGAAAGGCAAGAGGGGCATGTGTTTGAGCTGGGGGTTGGGGGGGCTACGTGCTATGAAAGCTGAAGGTCTTGGCACATCTTAGATTGAGCAAGACAAGGGAAATTGTGACTGGTTATGACCAATCCATCAACATTTATTGGGTACCACCAAGTCCTAGGGCTAGGACAAGGGCGAGAGGGGTGAGGCTACTGCCTCCACTGCAAGATCAAAGGGGCTAAACAACTAGTCAATAGTGGGTTAAAATGCAGCATTTTAAACTTCACAGTAAACTCACAGAGCAAACTTGTGGTTGCCAAGTATGCAGAGAAGGACTGAGAGAACTTGGGACTGGCAGCTGCAAGCTGGTCCTATTATATATGGGATGGATAAACAACAAGGTCCAGCTATGTAACACAGGGAACTGTATTTAATATCTGGTGAGAAACCATAAAGGAAAAGAATATATATACATATATATGTGTGTGTGTGTGTGTATATATTGAATCACTTTGCTGTACATCTGAAACTAACACAACATTGTAAAACAACCATACTTCAATAAAAATTACAATAAATGTAAGAAATCCATGAGGAAGAAAATAGCAAAATTTTAAATAAAGATGGGCTCCATTTTAGTTTTTCATTTGTTTCAGGCTCCACTATACCACTATGACTGATCCTGTCTTTATTTATAATTTTGACATGTTACTTGGGGTGTTTTTTGCATTAATTTTGATTTTGGAAAATATAGCAGGAAAATAATATTTACCTTGATCGTTAGCTACCTTGATTATTATCTAGTTAAAAACTCAACCTTACACAATGCACCCTAGTGTTATGCTGAAAGCTTTACATCAAGTACCTGAAGGCATCATCACAACCCATTAAGCACACAAGTTGTTAGGTATGCATATTCCAGGCCTATTTGATGCAAGAAACAATTGTGTATTTGAAAATAAACACAAGCACATAAACATACATGCATATATGCAAATATCCCAAATATTTGAGAGATAGCATATATCCATTAAATCCCACATGCCGGTTTCTCTTTGTAAAAGCCACAGAACACAAGACACAATTCCATGTGTTTGAATCACTTGTTTTCCTTTTTTGTACTGCTTTCCTAATTTTGTATGTGAAACATGCTTGGATTGTTTTAGTCCTATAAACTGTAGGAATCACCGGACCACCACTGAAAGAAATGTTTCTCAAAATCTATACATCAGAATGTGAGTGGAGGATTTATTCTGGCTGCTTCCTGAGATAGACTGATCAAAACAGTGAAGGAACAGGTTGGGGGTGGAACTAGGTAACAGGAAAAAGAGAAAGGAGATGAGGCAGAAGCACCAAAAAGAAACACAGTTCCCCCCACCCAATGTAGTTCTTGACTTCTTTTGTCTCAGAATCACCTGAAGCTTGTGAACTCCTCCCGAGTTTTAGAGTCAGCTTGTCTGAGTTGGATCTCCAGCACCACAGAGGATGCTACGTGCAACTAAGCTTGAGAACCACTATCCTAGGGGACACAGGAGGCCAGCCTGGACTGGGTCAGTGTAAATGGAACTCTCCAAGGTCCTGCTCAAACAATGGTAGATACTCAATGCTGGGCATCTCCTACAGTTTCACTGGGCTGTGAATGGGTTGGTAAACAGTGAAATCTGTACTATTGTGGGGAACAGAGGAAGTTTTTAAGGGAGGTGTGTGATTGCAGAAGGGGAAGGGAAAGATGAGAAAACCGAGGATGAGATTTTCAATACCTTTACAGTATACAGGGTAATGCATCGGTCCTTCTATCCATGTGCCCATGTGATCTTCAGTAAAATATTTATTTCTCATGATGGCCTCTGGCAAAGGCTGTCTGTGGGAGCTGATGTCAAATTGTTGAGGACTTTTACAGAATGGAGTTAGAAGAATAGGAACTCCCCACAGAAGATTATGCTTCAGGTGCAAAGTTTAATAAGGACGGGGGTCCTGGCAAATGCAGGTCAGCAGATCCCAGCTTCTGAACACAGAGGGTGCCCTGTGCTGCTGCCATCCTCTGAATGAACTGGAATTTCACATGAATGGTGACTGGAAAGCATCTCATTTTTCTGAAATCATAGTCTGAGTGGAATCTGTACTCTGGGTTTTTCGGTATTGGGCTGATACTACTTATTACATCCCTTTTTACAACCTCTTGTTGAAGAGATTTTTCACCAGTGAAAGTGGTGGTGTGTCAGTGTGTTATATTTTTCAAGTTGAGCTAAGTGGTATGAGTCATCACAACCTTTAAGAGGTACATACAGTCCCCGTGAGGGTTACACACATCTACCCCTGATCATTTTCTCTCATAAGTGGAGTTAAAAGCAAAGTGTTATAAAAGAATTTCATGAAATGCCAGCATCATGAAAGTGTTAAGCGTAAGAGCAGCAATTTCTATTTGAAGATGATGTAGCCCAGACATTTGGAGGTAGAGCTGAACTCCTCATAGCTGTACCAACTTCACTTCTGGCCTTGGATAAGAGATCTAGACTTCTGTGCTCAATTAACACCCTCTTCCCAGTTTTTCATATTAAATAAAAAGAGATATGGTGGCATTAAAAAAAATGGCCACAGCAATATCTCTGCTTGACATGCTGCTTTCCAGAACCTTCTTACTTTATTTTTCTCTCCTTGACCTGGACACCTTGTGACTATGTAGACAAGGCTGGCAGAGCTGATGCTCTGAGACTTCCTAGACTGGTCACTTCCCGTCCTTGGCTGATACATGGGATGGTCCATTGCCCTCAAGACACTGTGATAAAGAGACCATATCATGAAAAGAGACCCCAGAGAGAGGTGCCTTAGGAGCCCTGGTTATTCCAGAGTCTTCCAAGCTCAGACATATGGTACATGAATATATAAGTGAGGAGAAGGCAAAGGCACCCCACTCCAGTACTTTGCCTGGAAAATCCCATGGATGGAGGAGCCTGGTAGGCTGCAGTCCATGGGGTCGCTAAGAGTTGGACACGACTGAGTGACTTCACTTTCACTTTTCACTTTCATGCATTGGAGAAGGAAATGGCAGCCCACTCCAGTGTTCTTGCCTGGAGAATCCCAGGGACAGGGGAGCCTGGTGGCTGCCATCTATGGGGTCACGCAGAGTCGGACACGACTGAAGTGACTTGGCAGCATATAAGTGAACTTTGTATGATTCCAGCCCTCATCTATGAGCTGCCCCAGATGACATAAAATAGAGCAAAGAGGACCCATGCCACTAAATGCTCCATGAATTGCAGATTCATGTGCAAAATAAACACCGTCGTCATTTTAAGACATCGAGTTTTAGGATGGTTTGTTACACAGCATTAGATAACCAGACCAGAGACAGAATGTCTATCAGTAGCAGTAAATACCATCAATGAAAGGAATATTTATGATCATCTAACATAAGGGCTTCCCTGGTGGCTCAGACGGTAAAGCATCTGTCAGCAATGCAGGAGACCCAGGTTTGATCCCTGGTTTGAGAAGATCCCCTGAAGAAGGAAATGGCAGCCCACTCCAGTATTCTTGCCTGGAAAATCCCATGGATGGCGGAGCCTGGTAGGCTACCGTCCGTGGGGTCGCAAAGAGTGGGACACGACTGAGTGACTTTACTTTCATACTTTCAACATAAGAATAGCAGCCTTTGCCAGCCACTTTCTCCACTCTTTATGTATTTTACTTTTCTTTGTAGTAAATACCACCACCTACTATTATATATTTACTTGATTGCTTATTTATTTCTTTTTCTCTACACTAACAGAGTAAGTTCTACTAGGTCAGAAAGAGACTATAGTTGTTCACTTTTGAGAATCTTGATGCACTAAGTCATAGCACTGTGACTGGAATGAGCAAAGACACTTTATAAGAGGCCTGTTACTATCAGAACAGTTAGGAAATAAATTTTAAATCTATATTTCATACTGCTTATGAGATCGGTTCAAACACTTGACTTGAATAAAAAATATTCTTCAACAAACTTCCTCTTATTTTAGCAGAATTGGCTGAACTAAGTTTTTGTTAAGTATTTTCCTACCACTTCAACACCATGAGAAGAAACAAATCCAACATTTGAAAGGTGTTTGTCTCCCTTTACTGAAAGAAACTTGATGATTCATGAAATGTAGGTATGCCCAAACTTCTCATGAACCTAACGAGTGATATCTTCATAAAATAGTTAAAGAAATGAAAATTAAGGTCAGATTTATAAAATTAAGGATTCTGGCTTCTCAGGTGGCATAGTGGCAAAAAGTCTGCCTGCCAATGCAAGAGATACAAGAGATACAGATTCAATCCCTGGGTTAGGAAGAATCCCTGGAGAAGGAAATTGCAATCCACTCCAGTGTTCTTCCCTGGGAAATCCCATGGACAGAGAAGCCTGGTAGGCTACAGTTCGTGGGGTGACAAAGAGTTGGACACAACTAAGCATGCACACGCACACACACACACACACACACACATCATGTAAGGAAGGGTTCTATGACGTGACAGAATATTAATTACAATAAATGGTTCAGGGCATTATTTAAGTCTCAGATTCATGGACACAAATCACCATATCATTGTGGAATGACTTAAAAGAGTATTGAAATAACATATGATCTTATTCACTGTGACCACAAAGCCAATTCTGTTCAATTTTTCTTTTGATTCTAATTTTAAACTCAATTTTAAACTCCACATCATCAAATGTTTGCTGAAAAGAATCTGCTAAGCAAGGCTATCAAACAGGAATGGAAAGGTTACTTTGTGTGATCCAAATGAGTTGCTCTAAGCGCCACCCAAACAGAGTTAATGAAAGGATCAGAGCTTGATATAGATGGTCAGATTTTATAAACCAATGGCTCAAAAAAGATGCAAAGTTTGGGCACATTTTTATAGGAACAGTTCAGATATTTGAACAGTCTATGCAAGTCTTCCTGGGTATTTATGCATTAATGAAAACTTTTCCTTCCTTAATTTTTGTCTAGCATTACTAAATAAAACAGTTACAGAAACTGAGTTAAAGAACACTGAACATCTCTAACACCATACATGTAAACCTCGAGGAAACTAGAATCTTCCAATAGACACCATATTCCCATAGCAGAAAACAAATGGAATCAACTTCATTTTCTGACCATAAAAATAAGACTCACTGTGCTTTCCAGGAGTAGATTTGAGTGACACAAAATATCCATTTCCTTAAATGCTCATACAGCAAACCCAGTTATTTCGTGTGGGACATGAACAACAACACAATAAATGACCAAAAAAAGCTTCAATGTGCAGTTAATACAAAAATAGCTGTTTTTACATCCATTGTTTTCTTAAGGGAAATATAACCATTGAATCGACTGAAATATAATCACTGAAGTGAAGAGGAACTAAAGGGCCTCCCGATGAAAGAGAAAGAGGAGAGTGAAAAAGATGGCTTAAAACTCAACATTCAAAAATGAAGATCATGGCATCTGGTCCTATCACTTCATGGCAAATAGATGGGGAAACAATGGAAACAGTGACAGACTTAATTTTCTTGGGCTCCAAAATCACTGCAGATGGTGACTGCAGCCATGAAATTAAAAGATGCTTGCTCCTGGAAGAAAAGCTGTGACCAACCTAGACAGCATATTAAAAAGCAGAGACATTACTGACAAAATTTCTTCTAGTCAAAGCTATGGTTTTTCCAGTAGTCATGTATGGATATGAGAGTTGGACCATAAAGAAAGCTGAGCTCCGAAGAATTGATGCTTTTGAACTGTGGTGTTGGAGAAGACTCTTGAGAGTCCCTTGGACTGCAAGGAGATCCAACCAGTCCATCCTAAAGGACATCAGTCCTGGGTGTTCATTGGAAGGACTGATGCTGAAGCTGAAACTCCAATACTCTGGCCACCTAATGCGAAGGGCTTACTCATTGGGAAAAAAAAACAACCGATGCTGGGAAAGATTGAAGGTGGGAGGAGAAGGGGACGACAGAGGATGAGATGGTTGGATGGCATCACCGACTCGATGGACATGAGTTTGAGCCAGCTCCGGGAGTTGGTGATGGACAGGGAGGCCTGGCCTGCTGCAGTCCACAGAGTCACAAAGAGTCGGACACGACTGAGCAACAGAACTGAACTGAATCTTTGAATCAGTAATTAACAATCTTAAATTCTCATGACACATGTTGTCATATTTGCTTCCAGAAATGTAACGTGCATTTGCATTCCATTAACAGTGTGTTAGAGTGTTAATCTGAGAGCGCTTTCATCAGTATTGAGCATTATATTTTTAAAATCTTGGTCTACTTCCTAATTGAATAATTTCCATTTTTTTGCAAAACAGTAAGGTTCAGAATTTTTAACTTCCTGACTCATAATTACTTTTTTATTGTGGTAAAATATATAGAACATAAAATGTAACATTTAACTCATTTTAAGTGTACAGGTCAGTGACACTAAATATATTCACAGTGTAGGAGAGAAGGAAAAACATTGCACTAGCCAAAAAGTTTTGTTTCGGTTTTTCCAGAAGATGTTACAGAAAAATCCAAGTGAACTTATCGGTCAATGAAATAATTTCCCTCTACCCTTCTGAGTTCTTGGCTGATACTTCTGTAATACAAAACAGATTAATAAGACAAAACATACAGAATTTGTTAACATGTATACCTCATACATATATGTATAATATTATATATATATATATATAATATATATAACATATTATATACACACACACACAGGAGACACACAGGTAACTTTCTTAAATGGCTTAGAATGCAGCCTTAAACACTATCCTAATAGAAAAAGAGGGGGCCAGATTGGGGGATATATAAACCTTTTAGAGGAGCACAAATGATTTCCAGGAAAGATGAATGGGTGCTTAAAAGAGCAAGCAGGAGACATGATAGCTCGTGACAAAACTCATCTGAGTGTAATGCCAACCTCTAGTCTCCTTTCCTGTTATAAAAGTCAAAGTTTCCTGGTTGGTGAAACTGCCAGGGAGGGGATTAACACTTAAATCCTTTTGAAGGATCTGTCTTTAGATAGATAAGGGAAATTCAAAGAAAGCGTCTCCTTGCATTTGCTGTTTATTAAGTGCCTAGAGCTCAACAAAAATCAATATGGTAAAGTGGCCTTTTTTAGGGTGACATACTCTGCTACCCCCCAGCAATGCTGGGCAACCATCACCACTACCCAACTTTTCCACCACCTTCTACAGGAACTCTGTACCTGTTAAATAATAACTCTCTATTCCTCCCTCCTCACAGATCCTAGTTATCCCACTTCTATTCTCTGTCTCCAATGATCTGCTTATTCTAGGTACCTCATATTACTGGAGCTATATAACATTTGTCCTTTGGGGACCAATATATTTCACTAGCATAATGTTTTTAAGGTTCAGCCATGTAGCATGTATCAGAATTTCATTCATTTTTAAGGCTGAATACTACTCCATTGTGTGTATCAGTTTATATAACACATTTTGTTTACCCCTAAGCTAAAGCACATGGGAGAAAGTTTAATCACATATCATGTAAGGAGAAACATTGCTTCTGGGAAAATAAGAAGGGGAAAACAAGCAAAACAGTCTTTGGGGACAGAAAAGGCTTATACCAAAGTGTGGTTGAAGGACAAGGACAATGTCCTGGTTAAAAGATATCCAGTAGGCATTTTAAGAATGTGGATATCAAATGTTTATTTTTAACATGACTAGTTGTAATAAAACTCCTCTTCTAACTTTGTAAAATCAACACATTACACTCAGAAGTGTACAGTCAGAGTGATGCTATTCATTTATTTGTCAGCATCAATTGAGAATGAACTGATCTTTATGACTGGTTCGGAAGGACTCAGAATTGATCAAATAAAGTCAAGTTCTCAGGAATCCACTGAAATACAGCAGAGGGCTTTAGACTGTCTTTGGGTAGGCATGAGGGCCAAGGCAGTGACATCAAAGTTCAAGGGCTTAGATGTGCATTCTGTGAGATACCTGGTCTAGGTATACTTCACTGCATTTTGCACTTGGGGAATTTTGAAAAATTATCCCACCAACCAAACCAACTACCACCCAGTGATGCTGGGCAGTGGCAGCAAACCTCAGCTTCCAATTAGCTACTTAATCAGAAGGGTCAACAACTGACACACTTAAGGTGATTCAGTACCCAGAAAACAAATCTATTTTTCATTTTTCAGTTCAATATCTCACAAATTATATGAGTTATTCAAGACTTTATCATGAAATAGCCCAATGGTTAGATGGTTTTGCCCAACGGTAGGCTAAAGTAAGTGTTCTGAGCATGCTTAAGGGAGGCTGGGATGAGTGATAATGTTTGGAAAGAAGGGATATTAAATGTATTTTTTGTTTAAGGTATTTTCAACTTTAGATATTTTCATCTTATGATGGGCTCATCTAGCTGTAACCCCACGTAAGTCAAGGAAGATCAGTATTTTAAAAGAACTTCCACCTTAACTATTAGAAAACTTTCTCCTGGTTGGTGTTGACAATCTTTCCATTGGCACACAATGCTTTCTATTCAATTTCTCTTTGTGCATTTTAATCCCCACCCCCACCCTGAACACACACACACACACACACACACACACACACACACTCACTTCATCATTCTTTAACTTTTTGGCTGCTTCTTGCCAAAGTTAGACATCTTTCTCATGACATCCCTCTTTTGAACAGGTAAGAAAATCTGTGAAGACATCGATTTGGACATCATTAAAAGGCAGTGTTGGCCTCAATGACTGATATGTTTGCTATAGTATGTGAATCCTTATCAGCAATCAGCTTGATGAAGGAAAAAGTCACCAGGACAAATAAATGAAAGACCTAATGATGCCATGAGGAAATGGGTTTTCAAGCTCGACGCCCAGCATGTTTATTACGGGGCCATGTCCCACATTATGCTCATCAGTTGCTCCTCTGGAATCACTGATGTGGGCTGATGTCAGTTCTGCCCTCTCAAGCATATCTCTGAATTACGAGAAAGATAAACGGATCAGATAGAGTAATCAAACTCTCTGTCGAGTGTAATTACTTGAACTCATTTTACAGGCATCCTTGTTCATATGACCTTGTTTAATTCCCAGAACACAACTTGATGTTCACCCTTTCGTGACACACACATTGAAGCATTCTGGCACAGCGACCAGGGACTCCTGCACTCTGCAAGACACTGCCTCCTTACTTTCTGCACTGACTTCCGATACCACATGGACAAACTGGAGGCAAGTTTGGGAAGGCTCAGATCTAGACGGTGTACACAAAAATCAAAAAGTGAAATTAATGAACAACTGTCAAGGGGATGGCTTAATTGTTCTTTCCCTTGTTCAACCCACAAATTAGCTATTCTAAAAAATACCAACATATTCACTGCCCTTGAATATACTTTCCATGAAAGACTGACATTGAAATGAATACAACAAAATATGCATGGATAAATGCTATGGCTGAAAGACTATATGAAATGCTTCCAAGGCTGGGAGTTGAAGCTGAGTCAAAGGGAAAAATTCTTAACTTTACACACTCATTTTGGTATCTCTTTCTACATGTCCTTCTTATTTACCTTTTTTCTTTTGTGGTTCTTTCTATGTACTATAGACATGACTATGAATATGAAGTTGAACCAGAAAAACAAGGTTTTTCCATTCATGGAGTTTATGATCCAAAGATTACAGTACTTTGTCTTAGAAGCACTTTGTTGCTAAGCAACAAAATAGCAACCCTTCATAATATTGATAGGTGATATTTCTTAGGCAATTGGTATGGGCCCTGGCACTCTGAACTGTGGTGTTGGAGAAGACTCTTGAGAGCCCCTTGGACAGCAAGGAGATCCAACCAATCCATCCTAAAGGAGATCAGTCCTGGGTGTTCATTGGAAGGACTGATGTTGAAGCTGAAACTCCAATACTTTGGCCACCTGATGCGAAGAGCTGACTCATTTGAAAAGATCCTGATGTTGGGAAAGATTGAGGGCAGGAGGAGAGGCGGAAGGCAGAGGATGAGATGGTTAGATGGAATCACCAACTCAATGGACATGAGTTTGGGTAAACTCAGGGAGTTGGTGATGGACAGGGAGGCCTGGCATGCTGCGGTTCATGGGATCGCAAACAGTTGGACACTACTGAGCGACTGAACTGAACTGTTCCAAGTGTCATTAAACATATTTAATTCTCACAGCAATGTTGATGTGAATATTCTTATTATTCTCCTTTTTATACGTGAAAACACTAAAGAGCAAGGACATTAAATAACGTCTGTGGTCACATAAGTAGTAAATGGGAGAGTCGCTCTGAGATTTGTGATGTCTTATACCAGATAGCGTTCTGTACTCTCTTCTGAATGTTGGGTGCTAGTGTACCCCTTGAACCTAATTTTTCTCCAAGTTCTGTTCTGATGGAATGAGAGGAAGGTCAAATGAAGCCAGCAAACAATCAATATACGGAGAACAGAATGGCCCAGGAAGATTAGAAGTGCTCAGTAGACAAAGCAATGAAAACAATGGAAGAGGGAGACTGTGAAGAAGTTTTAAGTAGGAGAGATTTGAATTTAGATTAAAAAATCTAAAGATACGCTGTTGGATCTATAAGCAACTAAGGAAGAACAGACACACTCTAAACTTTTCTCAATAAATCGGGAATATCATTATGAACAGCAACTAATTATCAAGGATAATCTCAGTAGTAACCTAAGGGTTGGAAGTCTTTCATTTCCTAAATTAACTGAGTCAAGATCTCAAAACTATTCTAAGCACTTTCTCTCACTTTTTTTATGAGGCTCCCTGTTATGTTTGTGTGCCTTGAAGGAAAACTTTCTCTAGCACTTACAAACATCTAAATTTTGGTAAATTGGTAACCATATTTTTAGAATTCTATCTAAAATTCAGTGACTGGATGGGATTAGAGGCTTTTCTCTAATGAGACCATTCTACTCTGGCCATCACCAATATCTGTATGGCCACAGGGTGCAATTGACATAGATCAAGATGAGCGACCATCATTGGAGGAAACAATGAACCAACCATTCAGAAAAATAAATGATTTATTTTTACCTATGAATGTGTTTTAAAATAGAAAGTAGGTGCTTTTTAAAATATGGGCCATTATCTTCCATTTCTGGGTGGTAAATTTGTTTTTTTTTATTAGCCAACTTTGATGCAAAGTCCAAAGGTTTCTGGAGAGTGGAAAATATGAGACAAAAATGTTCAAAGACCAATTTGTGATGTCTGCAATAGCTTTTAGAAGGGGAAGTGATTATGTGTGTGTGTGTGTGTGTGTGTGTGTGTATAATTTGCTAAGCCTATTCTGGATCATCATCTTAAAAGAAATGGCCAACCAAATGATGCTGCTTTACAGACCTGGGAATTAGTACATGTTCTGTCCTGTGTCTGTGTTGTGGTTATGAAGGCAGATGAAAATAATCATTTCTCAACATGTTTCAGCACTCTCTGACATAAATCACAGCAGGATCCTCTATGATCCATCCCCACAGAGTAATGGAAATAAAAGCAAAAATAAACAAATGGGACCTAATTAAACTTAAAGCTTTTGCACAATGAAGGAAACTATAAGCAAGGTGAAAAGGCAGCCTTCAGAATGGGAGAAAATAATAGCAAATGAAGCAACTGACAAAGAATTAATCTCAAAAATATACAAGCAGCTCATGCAGCTCAATACCTGAAAAATAAACGACCCAATCAAAAAATGGGCCAAAGAACTAAACATACATTTCTCCAAAGAAGACATACAGATGGCTAACAAACACATGAAAAGATGCTTAACATCACTCGTTATCAGAGAAGTGAAAATCAAAACTACAATGAGTTACCATCTCATGTTGGTCAGAATGGCTGCTATCAAAAAGTCTACAAGCAATAAATGCTGGAGAGCGTGCGGAGAAAAGGGAACCCTCTTACACTGTTGGTGGGAATGCAAACTAGTACAGCCACTATGGAGTACAGTGTGGAGATTCCTTAAAAAACTGGAAATAGAACTGCTATATGACCCAGCAATAACACTTCTGGGCATACACACTGAGGAAACCAGAATTGAAAGAGACACGTGTACCCCAATGTTCATCACATCACTGTTTATAATAGCCAGGACATGGAAGCAACCTAGATGTCCATCGGCAGAGGAATGGATAAGAAAGCTGTGGTACATATACACAATGGAATATTACTCAGTTTTTAAAAAGAACATATTTGAATCAGTTCTAATGAGGTGGATAAAACTGAAGCGTTTTATACAGAGAGAAGTAAGTCAGAAAGAAAAACACCAATACAGTATATTAACACATATATATGGGATTTGGAAAGATGGTAACAATGACCCTATATGCAAGACAGCAAAAGAGACACAGACATAAAGAACAGACTTCTGGACTCTGTGTGAGAAGGTGAGGGTGAGATGACTTGAGAGAATAGCACTGAAACATGTATGTTACCATATGTGAAACAGATGACCAGTCCAAGTTCAATGCATGAAACAGGGCACCCAAAGCCCAGAGGGATGGGATGGGGAGGGAAGGGGGAGGGGGGTTCAGGAGGGGGACAGATGTATACCCGTGGCTGATTCATGTCAATGTATGGCAAAAACCACTACAATACTGTAAAGTAATTAGCCTCCAATTAAAATAAATAAATTAAAAAAAAAAGAAGATGTTTCAGGAGTTAGAAAATTTCAAAATGACTTCTTTGTGCCCTTTCTTATCTCTGAGTCTGAGTAAGCATGTGGTTTCTTGGTCCCTTATGCAATCCCCACAGAAGTGAAAGTAGTCTCTGTTTGTAAGTGGCAGCCTCATTAATAACTAGTATCTGTGAGTATTATAATTATTTTGTTCCTAGATTTTCAATATGAAATGCACATAGAAAGTTATTTCAGCTCCCTAAGGAGCTATGGAAAACACAATTAAAGCATTAAAATAACTAAAATTTTCATAAGAAAGCCCGTATAACAAGTCCTTTAAAAAAACAAATAGCAATACCGAAGCAGTGAGGATCTCTGAATTCTATTTTGAGCTATTGGAGCATTAATACAGAGAAATAAAGACCCACTTGATAGTGTGATTTGAAATGTTTCCATTTTATATCACTTTAGCCACTGAAAATTCGTTTTCTTGAAAACTTTTGGCTTAAAATATGCTGACTTAATGCTGAGGTGAAGAGTGACTGTGGGTGTAATTGGGACATTTCTCCACATCTTTGGCATTTTGTCCATTTATATATCATCACCATGGCTACTGTGATACCATTTAAAAGAATTCCGATGTAAATCTGACAGCACCTCATTAGGTTTTCTTAGAATCATGTAATTAGGTAAGAAAAGACCGCTGATTGAGAAGGTTAAAGCTGCCTGAGACTGGATCACATTTCCAGATTAACAATCACAACATTCATCTCAAAAGTGCTCTCTAATTTAGTGGATGCTCCTTTCATCTGGGAAACAGGAGATAGTGTTAAAACTTTAAGGTTTAACAGGAAAAAAGAACAACCAGGAGGGATCATTTCCTGTCTCGGAGGTGTGGCCAGACATAGGGTTGCTTTTCTCCTTCCTTTTCAAAGGACTCACACATGCTTTGATGCTGGTTTCAGAAAAGCTTAGCACCCTGTGAAGGTTAAGTCCCTGGATCTCAATATTGTAATTTACCATCTTTATTTTGCTTAACAAATTGAATAAAATTAAGGACGGTAAAAGTGCCATTAAATCAAGGTTCTCTCAGGATGAAAAGCCGCCTACCGACAGATATGGCACACATCTGATTCATTTCCTTAATAATCTTTAAATCTGAGGTGTATTCCTGGGTCCAGAGGTGAAGTTGAAGTTAAGCATAATTTTTAAATAAACACACTCTGTATTCTGTAGAAGGGAGTGGCATGAAAGCTATTTAAACCTCCACTACAGCCGCCTTGTTTGCAAAAAGGCATCATAAATGCTCAGTTTGACATTCTTTGGGGTTTCAACTGAAGGGAGAATGTTTACACACTTGAAATCTTCTATAATGAGGAAGAATTTACACTAATTGGCAAATCTAATAGGAGAGCTGATTAGCTCTTACAAATAGCTCAACTCCATTATTTGACACGACTGCACAACGGTGGCCTTAAGAGAGCTCTCTTCAATTTTATAACAGAGTAGAGAAAAAAAATGCAGACAAAATCAATTTGCTATTGTTTTCAAAAAGTGTTGCTGTCCACCATGGAATTGACTTATAAAATTTGTACTTAGCATCAAATGATCCAATCTGAGAGAGGAATCTATGTAGACGCACCTACCATACCAAGTCAAACGAGTGGAGTCAGTGATCTAGAAGCAAACTGCAGAGCGGAGCACTTGCAGAATACTTGTTATCATGTGGTGCTGGTATAAAATTGATGTTACATTAGAACAGATTTCTCAGTGATAATATGATTGTATGCCCTCTGCTTTTCCTCAAAATGATGCGTTCCCAACTCTTTACCAATCCAACGGTTAACAACTTGATCTCTTTACCACTGCACCTGATTTTCAATCAGTGATGATCAATTGAGATGGGGATTATTTGAATTTCTTAAGACACATTTCATTGCCATAACATAGGGTTGTCACAGCAGAGGGTTATGCTTCTGGCATCTAGTGGGTTGCTTTCAAATTGTGGTGCTGGAGAAGACTCTTGAAACTCCTCTTGGACTGCAAAGAGGTCAAACAAGTCAATCCTAAAGGAAACCAACCCTGAATATTCATTGATGGGAGTGTTGCTGAAGCTGAAGCTCCAATATTTTGGCCACCTGATGCCAAGAGCCAACTCATTGGGAAAAAAACCCTAAAACTGGGAAAGATTGAAGGCAAAAGGAAAAGGGGGCGACAGAGGATGAGATGGTTAGAGAGTATCACCAACTCAGTGGACACGAGTTTGAGCAAACTCTGGAAGATAGCAGAGGATAGAGGGGCCTGGCATACTGCAGTCCATGGAGTCGCAAAGAATCAGACATGACTGAACAACTGAACAGGAACAACAACATCTAGTGGGTGGAGGCGGGGATGCTGATAAACATCCTACAATGCTCCACATGGACCAAACATAAACAGTGCAAAATGTCAATGATGCTAAGGTTGGAAAAAACCCTTTACATAGATGCACTGATTTTTTTTCTTACTTAGTAAACAAGTAAATATTTCTTTAAAAATCATTCATTGCCTAGCCTTCCAAGTTTGTTCATTCCATCTTTTTATGAAAGAGAAGATTCTGATGGAGCTTCAACATGTAAAGAACCTTAAATCCTTCAAAGTCATTATCTCCAGAAACAGAGGAGCTGACATTTTTTTTCTGAAATCACAGGACAGAATCCCTTCACTTTGCTCTTTAAAACACATGTCCAAAGAAGGTGGCCTTCTGGTCTAAAATCCTGGGAGGAATCAGCAATCTTCCAGGCAAAGATGCTCCTTAGAAAAAGCAATTTGTGGCATGGTCAGCTTTACTGTTATCTTGAAAGAGGGCATGAGCAAAGGCCAGTTCTGGGCTAAAAGCCAGATGAGGTGAAAATCTTTTATAGTGACCAACGATGGACCGTTGGGTAAGCTCCAAAATGCCACTAGTGATGAGAGGAACAGCAAAACAAGTCAGAAAAAGTCCTTGTGTTTTGACCAAGTGAAAACATTGCTGAAAAGGCACATCTGAGCTGCCTGCACACCACTCCATTTTTAAGACAGACAGGACTCTGACTTAAAAACAGTGAGGGAAACTGATGGTATATGTTTCATGACAAAGATTAAGTCAGATCAGACTTATTCTTTACATGGCAACTTCTGTACTGGAGATTATGTCCGTTGCCATATAATACAAATATGCAGGTATTAAATTATTCTAACAGCAAAGCAGAAACTTTTCTAAAAATGGGCTCATGTGTCATATATCTACCTATCCCACCTAACTCTGTGACAAAATGGTTTGGAGTCCACAGGAATTACTGCCCATAAAAAGAAAGCTTATGAAGTAGGTATTTTAAATTCAAGACTGCAATTAAGTTAGCTCAAGTTAATGTTTCAGGATTTATACCAACACAGAATTCTGGAAAAAGCTGAGATCAGACTGCATACTGCATTTATTATTCTCTATATGGGGACAGTAATCCTAAAAAGACAAAGCACTCCTCTTCAAGCTGTAATCAAAAGGGGATGAATGGCATGAATCTAGTTAAATTTTGGCAAGATGATGAGATGACATTTTGCTGTAAGTTCTGCAAAGATCAAGTGTCTGTTAAACTAAAAATGAAACTGGCAGTTTCTGCTTACTCTTAAAAAATTAATGGAAAGCCAAAGCTTAGAAATTAGCAAAAGTTTCATGTTTAGCAAAAGTTTATGTTTCCACAAGAAGTATTCTTAACTTCTCTACTTGCTTCTCTTGCCAAGGTTTTTTTTACAACCTATGACCTTTCTGACCAAAAAAAAAAGAAAAAAGACTTGAATTGCATTGGAAAGATTTCATTTGGTTTAAAGAATTTCATCCCAGTTCACCACTCTTTTTTAACACAGTATGATTAACAATTTTCTTTACTCATTTATCTGACAGTTTCTGGAAATACAAGGCAGGT
Organism: Bubalus bubalis; assembly: GCF_019923935.1. Lineage (NCBI taxonomy): Eukaryota > Metazoa > Chordata > Mammalia > Artiodactyla > Bovidae > Bubalus > Bubalus bubalis. Next base: position 27,540,263 of record NC_059177.1, on the reverse strand, counting down.
GCCACAGTATACCATCTATACCACACGGGGGTAACAAGAGGGAAAAAAAGGGCTTAAGAAAAGAGGGGAGGAGGAGATTTAAAAAGCTCTTATAAACTATATGATCATGTTGCTGCTGCTACTGCTAAGTCGCTTCAGTCGTGTCCAACTGTGCGACCCCATAGACAGCAGCCCACCAGGCTCTGCCGCCCCTGGGATTCTCCAGGCAAGAACCCTGGAGTGGGTTGCCATTTCCTTCTCCAATGCATGAAGGTGAAAAGTGAAAGTGAAGTCGCTCAGTCATGTCCGACTCTTCGCGATCCCATGGACTGCAGCCTACCAGGCTCCTCCGTCCACAGGATTTTCCAGGCAAGAGCACTGGAGTAGGGTGCCATTGCCTTCTCCAGTATGACCATGACGAAAGCCAAAATTTACTTTTTCTCATCTTATGCCAGAGATACGGAGGAGATTAGACATCCGAATACACATCAGATAGTTTATATATTTGTGCTGTACGGTGCTTGTTAGACACCGAATTTAATTGAATTCATCATTTCACAGGAAAAAAGGAAAATAGTTAGAAATTGACCAAAAACATTACAGTCTTTTCCCGTCCCCGCCCTCCCCTCCCCCCATCAGAATATTGCCTAGATTGTCTGACTCCATGGGGTCTCTGGGCATTTCATTGTCTTTGAGCTATTTTATAGCCCTGTAAGCTGTAAAATACTGATAACAACACAAATGATTCTTGTCCATAGAAATGCAAATTGCTCCTAGTGCAGTTATAGGAATTGATTATTGCCCTATGGATATTGCCCAAATTTCCATGAAGTAAGCAAATTTATTTCAATAATCCTGATTGCCTATATATGTGTCTGCTATTCCAATGCTTCTTTCAACCAGTCGTAACATCTGACTGTTTCTATTATCAATTCATTAGTTAGGCAAAATATTTGATACGTATTCATTTTCCACATAAATGAAAATCATGATTATACTGCCTTTCTTAAATTATACTTTAAGGTAACCAATGTTTTAAAACTGGAAGATAATACTCAAAAGTCAAGTTCAACATCTTTTTTTAAATAACATATTCCAGCAATCAAAGGTTGTTGTGTTTTACAGGGATCAGTTAGTTTTAACAGAGAATTAAGTTGCTTCTATTTATCAAATCAATCAAACCACAGCATAACAGTGACCATTTCTCTCTCTTTTGTTTTATCCAACGTATGCATGTCTCCACCCCCAATTCCCTCCCCTTAACATTGGCAGACTCTCTAGTGGATTTAAAAATGCTCTCCCTATCCATATTTTATAGATTTATCTAGATATATGGCTCCTTAGAAACATTTATTTAGATCTGTGGATCCTTGAAAATATATAGTGTTGTTCTGTATGTTTAAGTTACACAACCAGGAGTTTAAGACATATCTCACTCTGCTTCTTTCTTTTTTTTTACACAATATTGTTTTTGAGATTCATACAGCCATGGGTAAATAAAGTTCATTACTCAGGATGGCTGCAGAGAATTCTATCATATGTACTTAAGACCAGTACTCATCCTTTCTCCTGTTAATGCAATCAAAGTAATCTCCAACTATCTGCTACCCCACAGCACAGCAAAGACCATCTTAGTACATTATCTCCTGTGGATCTGGGAGCTAGATGTGAACTTCTGGGTCTGACAATATTCACATGCTTGGTTAGGCTCAGCAGTGCCACGTGGACCCCCATTAGATAGGGACTCCTCTCCCACCATCACTGTATGAGTGTTCCAGATCCCACAGTACTTCGATATTAACACAACTTTTCCATTCTTGCCAAATGTACAGATTGTGCAATGGTATCTTTTTTCTATCTTTGACATAAATCACAGAAAGATCTTTTTGATCCACCTCCGAGAGTAATGAAAATACACAAAAATAAACAAATGGAACCTATTTAAACTTAAAAGCTTTTGCACACTGAAGGAAACCATAAACAAGATGAAAAGGCAACCCTTAGAATGGGAGAAAATATTTACATATGAAGCAACTGACAAAGGATTACTTTCCAAAATATACAAACAACTAGTGAAACTCAATATTAAAAAAGCAAACAACTCAATCAAAAAATGGGCAGAAGACCTAAATAGATATTTCTCTGAAAAAGACATACAAATGGGCAAGAGGCAGATGAAAAGACTCTCTATTTGTTGTTGCTTCTTTTTTTTTTTTTGCTTGTTTTTTTAATCACTAAGTCATGTCTAACTCTTTTGTGGCCCCAAGGACTATTTACTTGCCAGGCTCCTCTGTCCATGGGATTTCCCAGGCAAGAATACTGGAGTGGGTTGCCATTCCCTTCTTTAGGGAATCTCCCAGGCCCAGGGACTGAACCCAGGTCTCCTGCACTACATGTGGATTCTTTACCAACTGAGCCACTACTGGGCATATACCCTGAGAAAACCGTAATTCTGTCTTAATTTGCATTTTCTTCCTTATGACTTATTTTCTTTTTGAGGGTGCCTGTGATGTTGAGAGAATAGCAGCTACAGAAGAAGAGAGCCAATAAATAAAGAGATGTAAAAGAATCATATTCAATTAATTCCTTTATTTCCAGTCCACAGAGAAAGAATTATTGATTTAACTTTTTAAGATTAGATCTTAGGCTTCCCTGGTGACTCAGACAGTAAAGAATCTGCCTGCAGTTCAGGAGATCCAGGTTCTATTCCTTGTTCGGGAAGATCTCCTGAAGGAGGAAATGGCAACCCACTCCACAACTCTTGCCTGGAAAATTTCATGGACAGAAGAGCCTGGCTGGCTATAGTCCACAGGATTACAAAGAGTCAGACATGACTGAGTGACTAATCCACACACAAGATTAGATCCTACACAATATAGGTTATGTGATTCACACATTGAAAAGCAAACAGGAAAACACATGCAAATTCTAAAAAAGAGAAACAAATAGATGGGGAAACAGTGGAAACAGTGTCAGACTTTATTTTGGGGGGCTCCAAAATCACTAAAGATGGTGACTGCAGCCACGGAATTAAAAGACACTTACTTCTTGGAACGAAAGTTATGACCAACCTAGATAGCATATTCAAAAGCAGAGACATTACTTTGCTAACAAAGGTCCGTCTAGTCAAGGCTATGGTTTTTCCAGTGGTCATGTATGGATATGAGAGTTGAACTATAAAGAAAGCTGAGCACTGAAGAATTGATGCTTTTGAACTGTTGTGTTGGAGAAGACTCTTGAGAGTCCCTTGGACTGCCAGGAGATCCAACCATTCCATTCTAAAAGAGACCAGTCCTGGGTGTTCCTTGGAAAGACTGATTCTGAGGCTGAAACTCCAATACTTTGGCCACCTCATGTGAAGAGTTGACTCATTGGAAAAGACTTTGATGCTGGGAGGAATTGGGGGCAAGAGGAGAAGGGGATGACAGAGGATGAGATGGCTGGATGGCATCACTGACTTGATTGACGTGAGTCTGAGTGAACTCTGGGATTGGTAATGGCCAGGGAGGCCTGGGCGTGCTGTGATTCACGGGGTCGCAAAGAGTCAGACATGACTGAGTGACGAAACTGAACTGAACTGAACAAAATAAATGATACAGGAGATCTTTTGCAGTCCAATGAGAGAATAAGGACATTTACAAAAAACAGATGGCAAATGCACACTGTCATGATGGAGCGTACGGGGTCCCTTGGAGTAACACTAAATCCATTCTAAGAATCACCTTGGGGTGCAGGTGAGGCGGGGGGAGAAGATTTCAACACTCTCTTTACCTTCCTTTCCTTTATCTTCTTTACCTTTCCTTCTTCTTCCCTTCCTCAGTCTATATGATGACCAAACCTCTTCCATCTTAAATAAGATCCTACAACCTCATCCCATTACTGCTCTTTACTGAGCCTTTCTTTTTAAATCTCTTAAAAGAACTGTTTATATACTCTGCCTCCACTACCCCACTGTCTCTCTTCTTCTTATGCTTCTTCTATCTAGATTTTCCTCCCTCACTCTACTACTATGATATAAAGAATGACAACAAATTGTTTAAGAATCCCTTTACTCTCAGACATTTATTTTCCATCTTTGGCCATAAAAAATGATGCTGCTATGAAGATGTTTGTTGACTCTCTCTGTGTACAGGCGGGGGGTCTTTTTTTCTGAGATGAATTTCTAGAAATGGAATCGACAGGTCCAAAGAACAAAAGATTTATTAGATAGTGCCAAAGTTTCTTCCAAAAGGACTGAATTCACCAACTGATACCCTCTAATGGATTTCTCTGTAGCAACTGGTATTAGATGGTTCTTTTGTGTGTGTGTGTGAAACTCCCAACCCTTCGATTCTCAAATTCTAGTGGAGATGAGCAGAATTAGGGGAGTTGGTTAAAATGTGGGGTCCTAGACCCCCACCCTTGACCAGAACTTTTGACAAGTTTTCCTGATGATTCTGAGGCACTGAATAAGAGTTTAAAGAAATTGCCCTTGCCCCTTGGCCTGCCTCCTGCTTCTGTCTGTCCCATGGAGCTTTTCTTTTTATGCTCAGCCCTTCGACTGTGGTTACCTCAGGCTTATCTCCTCTCACTCCGCATAACATCCTGAAGTGTTAGTAACGTTACTCACTCACATAGTTTTAATTACCACTGATATGCTGATGAATCCGAGAAATACATCTCCAGCTCTGACCTCTCCCAAGAATATCACACCACATGTCCAGCTGTCTACGGACTCTATCCAAACAGAGAGCCCGCAAATTCAAAGCAACCAAATTCAAATGGCATCACCTTTCCCCACAAATCTACTCTTTCTATATCTTGTTGGCAACCACATTAGAAATCTCTCTCTGCTGCTTCTCATTCACTCCCCATTTCCCATCTAGTATCAATATTAAATCCTATTGATTACATCACCTAGAAAATTCTCCGGTTCTTTTGTACCTTCTCATTCCTGTCATCTACACTCTTACAGAGGCTTCCTAAATGGTCTCCACGTCTCCCTTCTTTCATCTTTCTCTTTCTCATCTATTCTTCTCAGAGCCAGAATGAGCGGTCACAAAGGCAATGGGGCCAAGTAAGTCCCTTCTCTCAAACCTCTGCAAGTCTCCAAAAAGTAAGGTATGCCAGAGCTTCTCTGGCCCCTCCTCTCTCATCAGCTTTCCCCTCCCAGCTCTTCTCATCCTGCACATCATTCCATCATAACACAAAATTAGATCTATTTTCCTGTCACAATATGCTGCTCATGACTTCAAGCTAACGCCATTTCCTTTGCCTAGAAAGACTGCCTGTCTTTTATTTTACTGTGTCCAGTAAATGTTTATTCATAGTTTAAGACTTAATTTAGGCATAATCCCTTCTTGGGGGTAGTCTTGGAATTCAGCTCTGATAAAAGACGTACCTTTTGTGTTCCAGAATCACATATTCATATTTTCACCCTCCCTTTCTGCAACAAATACTAACAGAGAAATTCTTATCCACAGGGGTCATCATAATAAGCATTGGGGGCACAGTGGAGAATAAAATGGAAGGGCCCATTGAAACATCATAGGATTTACTGTATCACAGTGAAGTGTGGTTTCGCATCTGCCTTCTCAAATAGACTGTCACCTCCTTAAACTTAATGACAATGTCTTACTGATCATCTTTGTATCCTGTTTCTTTGGAATAGGTCCTCAATTAATACTTTGGTCAAAAATGGACAGTTTTCAACCAAAGATGAGACAAAGATGACTTACAAATTAAGTGAAAGTTTCAACTAGTATTTGAGATGAGTCTTAAGCTCAGTTTGCTAGAAGAGTGTTTTAATCTGAGACAGGAACAAGTTATTTTTCACAAAATAATCATAGAGATAAAGATTCTAATGAATCCCAGGGAATCCGAATCACCTTATTTTTTACCATGTAGTTTAACAGACACTTGGACTTAAAAAATGTCCTTGTGGAAAAGAAAGCTTTAATTAAAATGGACCAGAGGAGATCTGTTTTACTGGTCTGTAAAATATGGTGGCTTATCAGAGATACCCACAAACATCTCGGATGAAACCGAAAGGCCACAAACAAGCTCTATTTGAGTGTCAGCAACTCCCTGGACAATGGAAAGGCCTGGTACTTTCATAGGATTCTGATGATAGGCTCGGGAAGGGTTTGTAAATTCAGCACACAGGTTTATCAGAAATACCAGATGCTTCCTGACTAGGAAGAGTGTTCAGCGCCTGTGAAAGAACATTTTGCTGAATTAGACTTCTATTACACGACATTTCAGGAGTATGAGTTTGGGTTCAGGAAAGCAGTATTTGGCTCTCTTTAGGTTTAATTTTTAAGCATAGGTGTTTCCTAAATGGTAAGGCCTACATGGTGTTTTAAAAGTGCCTACATTCCATTTCAGAGCGATGGCAGAATATATATCATGTCCATGAGTTAGAACACTGCTTCACACCTTTTCAGCAGGGAAGTTTTCGAGAGTCCTCTAGACAGTGAGAGTGATGTAGCAGATGTTAACACAAAGGAAAGAGCAAATGAGATGTGAATTACAGGGTGACAAGCCTTGTAAGAATCTCATTTGTTTAACCATCTGAATGGCACACTCCAGGTACTAAATGAGCTAGAGAGTACAGAACACAATTTTCTGAATAGCCAAGAAGGTGGTTTAATGAACTATGCCCACTTGAATATCCTCATAGCCTCTTGCCTTTTCAACCAGCCATAGCTTATTTAGCTTTTCTATCCCAGTCTTTTAAAGGAACGCTTTGGATGATGATGACCTTGTCATTCCATTTTCTAGGTAATGTAACATCAGGGATTATTACATGATTAGTAATTTAATTATCAGGTGTATTAGCAGATATTCTTTTGCAAATTAAGAACTTACTCTTAATATCTTAATAACCACTCGACTTCAGAGTTGGCAGTTTGAGGCATGCACACATTTAATAAGTCTATTTCTTCATTCCCACCCTGGCTGCTGGGAGGTCTGAAATCCCCAACTTTCCAAAATGTTACTTGTCTAAAAACAACTCTGTGGTTTCCCCGATGTTTTCAATGGCTTCACAATGTGATCAGATTCATGATGCAAAGCTACTGGCCCAGGAAAGCTTCTCTTTTCCTGTCACTTCTGAAACCAGGTGAAATCATTTATTCTTGAGTTGAGAGTAGAGACTATAATTTAATTTGCCAACAATAATGGAGAGTTCTACTGCTTATTTCTCATTCGCTGGATGTGTTTCCCTGTTCACTGATGAGAATTTCAGTGAGCTGGGAGGATAAGTTAATTTTAAAGCTCACCCACAGACCTGCTATCCTCCACCTACCTCTGGGAAATAATTGGATAGGGAATATTTAAAACAGAGAATAGTTCTGTGGCTGCAAAGTCAACATTTCCCGGAAACTTTTCTGACTTGTAGACAATGTGGGTAGGCTTGTTTTAATGTTCTAATTAAAAGTAATTTGACTGCACTGTATATATCCGTGTAGTAAACAGGATTCTATTCTTCCATTTTGTTAACAACTATGCCAGTTCAGGAATATATAAACCTAATACAACTGATGTGAAGGATACAAAACATGGGTTTTTTTTTTTAATATTAACATTAAAATGTGCTGTAAGTGTTATGTCCTAAAACTTAAAGATATCCTCTGCAGGCGTCTTATATTTCTGATAACTCAGAAACAAAGACAGGAATTTCTTTAAAGGTAAGTTGAAGGGTCACAAGAGGTAAAATGGGGGAATTTGATGATCCAGCATCCAAGGTTAAAATAGACACCCTCTCAAAGAAGTGAATAAAGTAGGGAAATCACAGGAAGCAACCACACTTATCTCCTGCACCAGTGGTGTGCTGGAGCCGGCTCCAACAAGGATGAAATTATTCCCGTTACTTCTTGACTCTGAGTTAAGTGGTATCTTGTTGGTTGCTTAAAATTGGCCAAGATAGAATTATTTATACCATGGGAATTAGCAAAGGCTGTGGATCTATTACTTTGCTTTTGTTTTTCCAGGCATACCACTATATTTTGACCATTGGCAGTTGGGTCTCATAAGGGATGGAACCTGAAATAGAGAAGAGTCAACCAAGATGATTCTCTCTGTAACCCTAGAATTTCAGAGCCTCTTGTGACTCCTCTTGCTGTTTTCATTCTATTCCTGTTGACCTTTTTGTGAATTGGCATGGTTTCCAAGTTGAAATAGCCTAAGGAGAAACAGAATGAAACCAGAGCCCCTTGTATCATCAGAGTCCTTAGTATCAGCAAAGAGAAAATGAGTAGTCTGTAAAGAGAATCTTGAGTCTTCCCTGGGAATGTGGCTTCCACCCTTGCCTCCAGAGTCTAGTCCATACTCACCAGCTAGAACAACCCTTTCCATCTGATAGTCAGTGCATATCATTCTCTGCTCAGATCTTCTAATGGATTCCATCGTGTTTAAAGCAAATTCAGCATTCTCTCCATGACCTAAAGGACCTACTGTCTGACTCCTTCCCTCTCTAAGACCCAAGGGTGCACAATTCTCTCCACTTGGTCCCCTTTCTTGTGGCCACACCCTTCTCTTGCTGTTTCTCAGACATGCTGGGCATCCTACCACCTAAGGCTTTTATAAATTGTGGTGAATGTGGACTAGAAAGGTGAAGTTACATGGACTACAGGGGAATAATTGCATCTGGACAGGTGTTAACCAACATTAGTAGTTTTATGAAACATATGCCCTGAACAGGAGGTGCAAGCAATGTCTAGACAGTGAATGAGATTCGTGACTAGATGAGATCAAAGGAAACTATGAGAAAATTGAGAAATGCTAAGGAGGAAGAAAATACTCAGGTGCAAAGTTACAACAAGGCTTTCAAGTGACCACAAGACACATAAGAACAAACTGATTACCATTAATGAGATTTCTTTTCTTTTAAGCAATGCATAGTATTTTGGAGAGAGTCAAACCACTGTGAACTACATCAAGCACAAAATTGAACATAGACAAGGTTGGCAAGTGTTAAAAAATGTGAGTCAATGGAAGCATATACTATAGTTTTCTTCTGATAAATATGGATTCCTGCTTTTTCATACCTACTACAAATCACTTTGTAAATTAAAATATTTTTCAAAAGCTAGGCAGTGGGGAGGATTATCACTGAGATATTATATTAATCCCTGTAGTAAGCAAACAATAACCATTAACTATGAGCCAACTCTAGATAATTAAATTATATATAGAGAATTTAGATAGATATAATTATGTATATAAGTTAGGTATGCATAATTATATATATATATAATTTAGATAGCTGTAAGTACCAATTCATGTATGTACAATTTTTCTTATAGCCCAACAACTCAATGTGAGGGATGGTATTAGAAATTCAATATTGTTGATGAAGAAAGCAAAGTAGGGAGTGGTTAAATAACTAGGCTATAGTTTGATTAATCCCTAAAGTTGCTTATGCATAGGCAATTTAAAGCCAAAGCCTACTCTCTTAGCCATTTAGATTCAGATTTTTCAAAAATTATTTCTTAAACATTTATAATTTCTTAAGCTTTCAAGGTTAAGACTTCCTTCAGGGAGGAACTTGCATGTTAGCTGTTTCCTCAGTCTTTACATCTGGGTCACAAGCTCTCCTGCTCTCTGCCCATCCTCATCACCTGGCTCTTGTATTACCACCCAGACTCTTAGCTCCAGTCTTTCCATTTCAATCCACTGTGCCAGGATAAAGGTGCTCACCCTCACTCTTCCTTCTCAGTCTGCACAATCAGCCCCTCATTCCTGTTTGGTCTGTGTCCCAGGGCCCGTCTCTAAATGGCTTGTAACTGATCCACAGCAAGGGAAACACAGACATGGAAAGCATGCATTCAGTCCCTTATAGCTATGCATCAGAGTTATCTCCATCTTTCGAACTCAGTGATGAACGTTTGAATTTGTATTTTTTGTATGTCCCTCTTACTTTCATTTTTACAGTAATTTTTTTATCACATTTTATACAAGTATGGATATGCAATAGATTAGAAATGAAAAAGGGCTCTTGCCACAGGTAACTTTAGCAACACTTCTGTCCTGGAAGGTAATCAACCATCCCACTTGCCCAGGACTCAGCGAGTCCCCAGGACCCAGGGCTTTCACTTTTTACAACCAAGAAAGTCCTGGTATGCTGGATGTGTTGGCCAACTTAGTCTCCAGTTCCTAATCTATAGTCCGAATGTCTCTGCTTGTCTTTTACAGTTTCTTTTTTATCTGGTCTCATCTTACCAGCCACCCTTGCTTTCTCCTTTGCCCCAACATATACCATTTTATTTTCTGAAATTGAGACTTGTCAGTGGAAATGCTCAGGGCTGGAGGACATGATCTACCTTGAATGCCAACTCAGATCACATATCGTTACCATCCAAAGTGCTGTGCTGAGTCCTTGTCTGAGAAAGTCAGAGGATGCAGGGCAGAGGGAAGAACAGGGCCTTCAGAGCCATTCTACCATGCTCCATGCCTGTCCTATGACAATGCCCTTCCTTTTTAATCCAGTTCACTCAACGTTTACGTTAATTTTATGCATCAATGTGACTGGGCCATAGGGTGCCAAGATAACAGGCTAAATATTATTCTGGTGCGCGTGCATTATTCTGGGTGTGCATGCGTGAGGGTGTTTCTGAGTGAGATTAACATTTGAATCAGTAGACTGAGTAAAGCAGAAGACCCACTCCTTTGTGGGTGGGCCTCATCCAGTCCATTGGAGGGCGGAAGAGAACAAAAAGAAGTTAGGGCGAATTAGCTTTCTCTGCTAAATCTGTTTTTGTGTTGAGGTACTGGTCTTCTGCACTCAGACTAGAATTTATCATTGGCTGGACCGCCAGCTCTCCTGGTTCTCAGACCTTGCAGACTAGGCATAGAATCCAACTGCTGGCTTGCCTGGGCCTCCAGTTTGCTATTGACAGATTGTGGGACTTCTCAGTCTCCATCAACATGTATCCTGTGAGTCAATTCTTTATAATAGAGAGATGATATAGATATAGCCATAGACACAGATACTGCTGCTTCTGTCGCTTCAGTCCTGTCCGACTCTGTGCGACCCCAGGGACGGCAGCCCACCAGGCTCCCCCATCCCTGGGATTCTCCAGGCAAGAACACCGGAGTGGGTTGCCATTTCCTTCTCCAATGCATGAAAGTAAAAAGTGAAAGTGAAGTTGCTCAGTTGTGTCCAACTCTTAGCGACCCCATGGACCGCAGCCTACTAGGCTCCTCCATCCATGAGATTCTCTAGGCAAGAGTACTGGAGTGGGGTGCCATTGCCTTCTCCGAGACACAGATACAGATAGAGATATATTGCATTGGTTCTGCTTCCCTGGAGAACCATGGTTAATATATTCGAGCATAAGCTAGGGTTGGTGTCATGGGATTCCTGGGCAGATTACAGGACACAATGTGTAAAGCAGGCTAGCAAAGCACTGAGCATATTGGCACAATTATATTATTACTACTATTTCAATAGCGAGTAATGGCATTGTCCATGGGTTGGAGGGCACAGGGAGGTAAGTGAGAGAGGAATGTGTAGATGGCATGTATTTGTCTCTCTTTATTCAATAGGACAAAAACACATGTGGATCACTGTGTGGAAGTTTTCCAATTTACTGTCTGAATCAGATCCATATTAATTTTGAGTCTCAAAAATCCATACTGTTAAAAAGAGGTAGATGATGTCTGATCATATCTCTAATGTATATATTACATTATAATGTATCATATTAAGCACATAACATTGATAAATACATTTTAAATAAATAAAGGAGACTTCTCAATTAATTGCTGTTCCCAAAAAATACTGCCTATTTTTTACACACCAGATGTCACATTATTTTTTCATGGCTTTGTATTTACTTGATATTGGTCTTAAGTTTGTCGTGCTTAAATGTATACACCCTTATTTACAATGGAGTATTTGCTAACAGTATGTAAATATTTTTGAAAGGGCGAAAACCATTCCAATCAAACTGAAACTTTGCACTGTATATAAATCTCACTTTCAAAGCCAAACTTCTGTATACGACTTGATGCCACGATTTTTGCCTTCTTGCTTTGTATCAGCATATCTCGTAGGTCATTAGGATGGTAGCTGCAAAAAATCCAGTCTAGTCAAGTGTGAATCTTACATGTGGCGCTTTCTACTGTTGGCTGTAAAAATGCCATAAAAAGTTGAAGGTCATTCTTACCGTCTGTTCATCTCTAACTGCAGAAAAATACAAGCATTCCTTTGAAAACAAGGCTTGCATTCTTTGGAAATTAAGTACTGATAGGCTGGCAGTCAACTAACTTATAATAAAGTTACCTGATTTCTAACAATATCAATGCTTAATATTACCAATTACAATATTCATTTTAGGAACAATCAAACTGCTATAGAAGTCTGGTCAGTTTGCTTAGACTTCATGTTTTTTGCTCCAATCAACACTGAACTTGGTCATTTCTACCGAGTTCTGCCTGCTTTCAGTGGCACAAGTGAGCTCTTTGGTCCACAAGTAGACCTGAATTTAAAACTTAATTTGTACCACTGCATGATTATTTATCTTTCAAGCTGTTAGTTTAACGTCTGTAAAATGGGAAACTAATACCTACTGAAAAGGGACTTTGTGAGGCTTGAATGGCAGAATTATTCCTTTATTTACTCAACAAATATTTATTAAGTATCTACTGATTGAAAGCACTCTTCTAGATGCTGAGGGTACAACAGTTAAGAAACAGCCCTATTTCAAGTCTAAAACATGCAACATGGTGTTAGCATCAAATGGATCATTAGTGTTGAGTTCTTTCTCTTTTAAAGTCCAAATTATTTTATGTTCTATGCTCTCATGTGCACCAGATTATATATAATATTTTATTAGCTTTTCAAGTGTTTCTGTCCCATAACCAACTAGCCTCTTTGAGGACAGGGGTAATACCTTACAAGTTCTGCTGTTTTATATAATGCCTGGCAGTACTAGGTGGGAATCAGGCAACTCATTGATGGAATCACCAATGAATGACTAGTATTTTGTCTGGAGAAGCTGGAGGGGAGAGATGGTTTGAAGACCAATAGTATCAATTAAGTTCTTAACTTCAAAGACACATTCTTTGATGACTAGACTCAATTCCCACTTTTTACTGGATACCCCAAAGTGTGATTGCTGAAAGAATATTATTATTTTTCAGGCAGGAATAGTAGAGGAATACACTCTGTGTCACAGGCATTTCTCTGAACATTCTAGCATCAAATATTAATGTTTGATTTCAGAAAAAAAAATGTAAAGCCTTGATCAGCACAACTATTTTTCAATGTCATGCATCTCAACATATTTCATCACCAGAGAACTATTAATAATTTTTAAAAATATTTAATTATAAAATTAATTTCCCTTGGATAAGAACTGGGGTTTTACAATATTCCTTCCACCCTTTCATATTTACACATGCATGCATATGCTCGTACACACACACACACACACACACACAAGCACTTCCCCTGAATTCAAAAATTGAAAACTTATTCTCACTCTATTTTTAGTCTAAAATAAATAGAAATGACTTTTGTTCAGTATTGTGTGAACTTTTGTTTCTAGAATTTTTTGAGTAGGGCATATCGATTTTCAACATATTATGACTGAATCTCCATTTTGGTAGATATGTAGGCTGCCCTCAAGAATGTTTTTAACTGTTCTCATAAATGCAAAATAATTAATCCTCTATTTCTAAATGTCTCAAAGATAAGTCCAGGAGAGAATAAAAATGGTTTGAAGGAGAGAATATATAAAGTCTTCAAAACTATACTTTCACTTAAACAAAACTGTGACCTTCATTTAATTTAAACTCTGTCCATTATGACTAAAGAAATCTAATTCCCTATAATGAAAATATTACTAGACAAAGGAATTTTATTCATTTCTGTAGGTTGAGATCAATATATTATTCCTGAATAATTTTAGAGGGCAGAAGACCTTGTTCAATTACAGGACCAGCAAGTAGAACTATAAAACACATATATAATCATATCCAAAATTACTTTCTTTGAATTACCACATTTTTTGGATTTTTCATTTGTGTAATAACCACAAGAAACTCATGTTACATAGTTACAAATTGGGTCTTGTAGAGCCACACTTGCTCTTGGATTAGATAGCCTCTATTGTTGATTGACACTTCCAGGTGCCAAAGAGACCTTGCCAATTGGAATTTGATTTACCATCAACTCTTTACCATTGTACCTCATCATCTTTTTATTCTAGTCACTACTGTATAAACTACAGAGAACATTTTTGAATCTTTACTGTTTTCCCCAATCGCATTTCACTGCCCAACTATTGATTTTTCTTTCATGGAATTCTTGGATTCTGAATCAGACACTTTTTCTTGCCAGTGTCTAATTCAGAAACATGATACCAGATTCCTGTGTGATGGCCAAAATTGTATAATTGGTCTCACTGGTTTATATATTTTTGTTCAAATCCTTCAGTGATTTATACTCTTACTGGTTTATACCCTTCCTTCCAATCCATTCTACACAGTCACAAAGACCAGTCTTCCTTAACAACACTGTGAAAATACCTCATCTTTACAATCCTTCCTTGACCTCACAAGGCACAGAAACACTCTACAACTGTGCCAATGTTCTGCTAAGTCCTGATTCTAGTATCTCTCTGCCTTGAGTATGTTGAAACAATAAATTAACATCAAATGAATGGTTACTACTTATGCCAGCACTGTGACAAACATTAGCTGCTTCTACAAATGAAATATCTTTTTACTGACGTATACATAGAGAGCAGGGTGTGTAATTATACAGCTTGATGAATTTTCATGTACAAAACACCCCTCTATAACCTGCTCCCAAATTTCATTATTTGCTTTAATCATCACAATTATTTTATGTGATATTGTGATCTGTCTAAAAGAGGTCAGTTATAAAAGGATGAGCTTAAATTTAAACTGATCCATCAAATTCCAGAGCCTATGCTCTTCATGACATTTGTAAGCATTATCTGCTTTTGCTCCAGACAACTCTGTATAATCGTTATCCACTAAACTCATTTTGTACTTTTTTGCCTTCATTCTTGTTATTTTTATAACCTCTAACTATTCCCTCTCTTTTTCCCCTCCCTTCTTAACTCTCCTTCTAACTCTGACTTCTGTTTTAATAATCAAATCAAGTCCTACTTCTCACTGCTGGTACATTTTGGCAGCACTGGGTAGCAAACAGAATCCAAGATTCAGAGAGAGAGAGAATTCTGGGTTCAAGTTCCACATGGACCCCTTACTGGCATTTACCAACAGTCCCTGTGCATTGTCCTCATGTACTGGGTGGGCCAAAAAGTAGATTTAAAAATAACCTTAGAGTTTTTCTTAAGTGAAAAACATCCAACATAGACTGCCTAGCACAACGCCTGGTAAGTAACAGACAGTCTTTAAAAGATAATCTTTATCCTTAATAACTCTTCAGCATCTCTTTCTCTCCCTCTAATAACTCTGTTAGTCTTCGCCCATTATGTAACTTACTTACGCACAGCTGGTGATTCTCTTTATCTTTGTCCTAGATTATCACTGACTCCTTTTCTTCTACTTCATTTGTGTATATTTCTTGTGTTTCCAAACAGTTGGTAAGCTTCTTGCAGGGAGAAAAGGCATTTCGTGCTTATGTGTACTGTTCATTACAGGCACGCTCTGAAGCCACCCTGTATATATTTATTGTTTCATAAACAAACCAGCTCATGGTAACCAATGGATGAGAAATTCTGACATGACAGATAAAAATAACATCTAACAACAAATTTAATATTTTCATTAAAATTATTTCCCCAGTTGCACTGATAAGAGGAAAACAACTGACATGAATTGTGCTTCTTAGTTTAATTAAATTACATATGTCACCATGGTTCTGGGGAGAAAAAAATGAATAATCCCATTAAAAGAAAGAAGAATACAACTCTCTGTGAAATTAAACTTCTGTTTTGAAAAATCCATAGAATTTGGTACTGTTGTCTTTAAATGAATGATCTAACCCCTTGGCTATAAGAAGCATTTATTGTACAAGTGTAAAAAGAAACAAAAGCAGCCATGCAGAGGAGAAATAACTGCATTCTTGGAATAGAAAGCAATCAGGTTGGAAATGTAAGAAATCAAGTGGGAAATGAATGAGAGTCTTAACAAATCATCAATACACCAATTCTTGCCAATGGTTCCACCCCTTAAGACAGGTAGTGATTGTTACAATTCAGAAAATAATTTCCTTTGAGATTTGTAAAGGATGAGTTGTTTGAAAATTGTTTACGTCCTAGAGTTGAAAGTTGCTTAGACCTAGAGTCTAGGTTTTCACAAGCTGTCCCACTGTTTATTGCTAATATTTATATGTCAGTGATACAAAGAAAAGATACTAAATGGTAAGTGTTTGAAATATCAAGATGTTTCTGAGAAGGAATCATTTTTGCTCACCTGGTCAGATCCTGAACACTTCTGAAAGGATAAAGTCCAGGGAAGCAGAAATAAAAATAAGAAGGGAATTAGCAAGGATATGTGGGTCTTATAATAAAGAGCTTATCTAGAGAGTAGAGAGAAGAGGCTGCAAGGGAAACTAAGAAGGAGAGCTTGGGGGTGTTGGAATGAGGACAGGAGAAGACTTTAGAGCAACGTATTTGAGTTTGACAGATTGTGAAAATAAGGACGATGAGAATATTAATGGCTAAAAGATATGAACACATGCTCCATCTGCCATTTTTGTGAGAGGCAAATATTATGCCAGAGCTTCCCTGGTGGCTCAGTGGTAAAGAATCCACCTGCAATGCAGGAAACACAGGTTTGATCCCTGGGTTGGGAAGATTCCCTGGAGGAGGAAATGGCAACCCACTTCAGTATTCTAGCCTGGAGAATCCCATAGACAGAGGTGCCTGGCGGGCTACAGTCCATGGGGTTGCACGAGTTGGGCACGACTTAGTGACTAAACCACCACCACCACATTATACTAGGGCAACAGTCAGCACAAATTTGATGAGCTGAGAGCCTTACTCTACTTTAGCAAACTTAAGCAACAAAATAATGCCCTCCTGCTCTCAACATCCCCCTAATGTTTCTTAGAAGATGCATCTTAGGTATCTATTTGGGGGTAACTTACTATAAAAGCAGCAGCAGCAGCCATAACAGTTGTTAATATTCACTGAACACTTACTATGTGCCAGTGGGAATCCAATAAGAATGAGTCTCTGGGTCATTCTACTGTATCATCACAAGCATATTTTATGGTAATTGTTTTTATTATCCCCAGATGACAAATAAGGAAACTGAGGGTCATAGTAGCTCAGCACTTGTCCGTAGCACATATACTAGTTCAGTTGTAGGACTACCCTAGTCTCCAAATACAGAGTCGTAATTACTACAATGCCTTAAAAAACAAATAAAAAACCAAACTGTGATATGCATTTATTGAGTGCTTACTCAGTGCATCAGAAAGTACATGTGGAGTTTTACATGCTTTGTCTCTCTTAATCTTCAGGAAAAAAGTTTTAATATTGCATTAAGTATCTCTAAGCCCCAATCATTAATGCAATTTGATACCTAGAATCTATAGTATTGATTAAATGTTCCTCAAAATCTAAACTGTTTAGTGACAAGAATGCTACTAATTTAAAGTAAATAGGTTGGGAGTTTGAGGTTGACATGCACACACTGTTTTATTTTAAATAGATAACCAATGAGGAATTGGTAGCAAGAGTTCCCTTGCTACAAATATAGCTAGCAAGGGAACTCTGCTCATTAGTCTATAATAATCTAAATAGGAAAAGTACTTGAAAAATAATAGATATATGTATAACTGAATCACTTTGCTATACATCTAAAACTAACAGAACATTGTTAATTACCTATGTGTATGTGCTAAGTTGCTTCAGTCATGTCCAGCTCTTTGTGAGCCTATGGACTGCGGCCCACTAGGCTCCTCTGTCCATGGGATTCTCCAGGCAAGAATACTGGAGTGGGTTACCATGCCCTCCTGCAGGGGATCTTCTTGACCCAAAAGTGAACCTGCATCTCCTGCATTGTAGGCACTGAGCCACAAGGGAAGCACTCCAATACAAAATAAAAATTTAGAAATCTAAAGTAAATAGAGCTCTACATGCATGATACATTGCTTCAGGTGGGTCTGCCTCTTTGTGATCCTATGGACTGTAGCCCGCCAGGCTCCTCTCTCCATGGGATTCTTCAGGCAAGAATACTGGATTGGTTTGCCTTTTCCTTCTGGAGGGATCTTCCTGACCCAGGGATAGAACCCACATCTCCTGTTTCTTGCACTGGCAGTTGGGTTCTTTAGCACTAGCACCACCTGGGAAGCCCAAATAGAGCTCCAACTACAACCAAAAACAGACTACTTTCACTTTTGAGAAGATGGAGTAGAGGTGTTTTCACCACCAAGTACAACTCAAAACCCTAAAAATTATATACTAAGTAGATACAAAGTAAACAAATCTTTGAGCTTGTTGGGATACTCTGGGCCCAAGGAATGACAGGGTGATTGATTTCCTGGGTTTTCTATGTATGCCTGATAGCTTACTGCCATACCAAAGGGCAAAGGCAAAATATCCTAACGAAAGCCTGGTATCTTCAACCTAAGGACAAGGAAAAGATAGCCGACCGAGACAAAAAAAAAAAAACATTTTTTTTAGACAATCAACAGTACTCTAGCCAACCATCACAGAAAAAAACTGTGGAATCTCCTCCACCCATGTGATGGACAGGGAGGCCTGGTGTGCTGGGTTCATGGGGTCGCAAAGAGTCAGACACGACTAAGCGACTGAGCTGAACTGATGCCAATAAATGTTAAGGCCCACCCTCTGGTCTCCCCTCTCCAGGCTGTAATAGGGACCTCCAACTGCCCCTCCAGCCTGGTGTCAGAAAAGGCTAAGTAGGGAGTTTGGATATTAATTCTATGAAAGTGAAAGTTGCTCAGTTGTATAGGACTTTCTGCAACCCCATGGACTGTAGCCTGCCAGGCTACTCTATCCATGGAATTCTCCAGGCAATAATACTGGCGTGGGTAACCATTCCCTTCTCTAGGGATCTTCCCAACCCAGGAACTGAACCTAGGTCTCCTGCATTGCAGGCACATTCTTTACCATCTTGAGCCACCAGAGAAGCCCTTTAATCCTATGTGACAGTAATAATCCCATTTTTCTCCTCCCTGTAATGTCAATGAAGACCACATAAGAAATTTAGACTTCCACCTCCACATAGCAGGAATGGAGATACACTCCTGCTCTTCACTGGGGTGATGTCAAAGGAGACCTGATGGAGAGTCAGGAATTTTACCAACACCCAGTGTGGGAATAAGGCCCCTGTCCCTCCTCATGATGCCAGTAGAAAAAACAAGGGAGTAGTCAAGAGACTTTCATACCCCTCCCAGCCAGGTAACTATCTTATCATTGGAGTTTACTGAGATCAACTTAGCAGTAAGGAGTTTACCCCATTGAAATAAGTGTTAATGGAGACAGAGTGGAAAATACAGACTTCTCCCTTTACCTAGCAATAACATAAGCGCAGACATCCTTCCTGCCAGAGCAATGTGAAAAGAAATAACAATATTTAAGATATAAAGATCTAGAGTCTGAAAGCATAATACCCTGGATGTCTAAGATTTAATAAAAAAAATTTATTATATAAGGAACCAGGAAGATCTTAAGCTTAATGAAAAAAAAGAAAATAGCTGTCAATCCCATATTGACACAGGTGATTTAAAGCAGTCATCATAAAAAAGCTTCAATAAGGAATTAATTATGCATTTGAAACAAACAAGAAACAGAACTTCTTAGGAAATAAATAGAGCATTTCAGTAAAGAAATGGGAGAAATACAGGAAACCAACTAGAAATTTTATAACTAAGTATATATATGAATGGGGATTTTTTTTTTTTTTTAAGTCAATGTCAGACTTTATTTTTTTGGGCTCCAAAATCACTGCAGATGGTGATGCAGCCATGAAATTAAAAGACGCTTACTCCTTGGAAGGAAAGTTATGACCAACCTAGATAGCATATTCAGAAGCAGAGACATTACTTTGCCAACAAAGGTCCGTCTAGTCAAGGCTATGGTTTTTCAGTGGTCATGTATGGATGTGAGTTGGACTGTGAAGAAAGCTGAGCACCGAAGAATTGATGCTTTTGAACTGTGGTGTTGGAGAAGACTCTTGAGAGTTCCTTGGACTGCAAGGAGACCCAACCAGTCCATTCTGAAGGAGATCACCCCTGGGTGTTCTTTGGAAGGAATGATGCTGAAGCTGAAACTCCAGTACTTTGGCCACCTCATGCGAAGAGCTGACTCATTGGAAAAGACTCTGATGCTGGGAGGGATTGGGGTCAGGAGGAGAAGGGGATGACAGAGGATGAGATGGCTGGATGGCATGACGGACTCGATGGACATGAGTTTGAGTGAAATTGGGGAGTTAGTGATGGACAGGGAGGCCTGGCGTGCTGCGATTCATGGGGTCGCAAAGAGTCGGACACGACTGAGCAACTGAACTGAACTGAACAATCTTATCAACAGAATGGAGGGGAAAGAGCAAAGAATTAGTAAACTTGAAGGTAGAACAATAGAAATTAGCCAACCTGGACAACAAAGAAAAAGAAAATTCAACAGCAACAAAAAAACAAGCAAAGCTTTTAGATCCTGTGAGACTATAACAATCTTGCCATGGGAGTCCTTAAAGAAGAGAAGAAAGAAGCAGAAATGAAAAGATAGTGAGAGAAGTAATGGTTGAAAACTTGCCAAATTTGATTAAAAAAAAAAAAAAACCTAAAGACTGTTGAAGCTGAACAAATGCCAAATGGGTTAAAATCAAAAATGTTCACACAAGCAAGTATAATTATACTTCTGAAAACTAAAACCAAAGAAAAACCATAAATGACAAAAGCTAGAAAGAAATAAATGCATTACATACAGAGAAAACAATTTTATTGATAGCAGATTTCTCATGTGAAACCACAGACATCTGAAGGAAGTGGCACATTTTTTTTAACTGCAGAGAGAAAAAGATCAACCCAGAATGCTAAGTACCTTCAGAAATGGAGAAAAAATCAAGATATTCTAAAGATGAAAGAAAATTCAGAGAATGTGTCACTTGCAGACCTACCCTAGAAGAATGATTACAAGAAATTCTCTAAACAGAAACTAAAAGGAAATTAAAAAAGAAGGAAGCTTGGAACCTCAGGTAGAAAGAATATGATAATCCAAAAGATGTATAAATATTCTAGACTTTCTTTCTTTCTTTAATTTTCTAAATCATGTTTGATGTTATAACAACAAAAAATTATAACAACCATCTGCTGTTGTTTGGAACACATTTAGAAAGAATATTCAAGACAATTAACAATTATGTAATAATTGTGAGAAATTAAAGGAAGATAAAGGTAAATAAAATGTCTTTGATTTGTTCTAAATAATAAATTGAGGATACAAGTAGACTTTCATTAGTTACACGTGTATAACAATGTACTACCTAGAGTAATCACTTAATACTATGCAAATAAATACACTGAAAAATGCTACATATAAAATATGACTATAAAATACTCAAGTAATTCATGGGAAGATATGAAAAAAAGGACAACAAACAAGTAGCATATTTAAGCCCCAATATATCAATAATTACATTAAGTGTAAAACCAAATAGTTTGAATTCACCCATTAAAAGGCAGAGATTGGCAGACTGAATTTGTAAACATGACCCAACTCACTTCAAAAATAGTAACACAGGTTGTTGAAAGTAATAAAATGCAAAAGGTTAAGCAAAAGAATGCAGGAGCAGCTACATTAAAATCAGTTGTATAACACTTCAGAGCAATGAATATGACCAGATTCAGAAAAGAGCATTGTCTAATGCTAGAAGTGTCCCAGAAGATAAACCAACACTAAATAAGTATGCAGCAAACAAGAGATGCAAAATATGCGAAGCAAATATTAGTAGAACTGAAAGGAGAAAGGGGCAAATCTGTAAGTATAGTTAGAGACTTCAATGATCATCCTTAATGATTCATGAAATAGCAAGTCAAAGTATTAGCAGGAATATGGAAGAACTCAACACCATCAACCGATAGAACCTAATCAACAATACAGAACAGTCTGCAGAAGAACAGTGGACTACACATGCTTTTCAAGTTCCCATGGACGTATACCAGGACTGCCCATATCATGGACTATAAAACAGACCTCAAAAAACTTAAAGAACTGCCATATCCAAGTATGTTATCTGACTATGATGATATCATATAATAACAGAAAAATAATAGGGAAAAAATCTCCAAATATTTGGAAACTAAGCAACACATCTCTAACAATCCACCAACCAAAGATAAAGTCTCAAATGAAATAAAAAACATTAAATTTAATGAAACTGAAAATATAATATTTCAATATATGTGGGATACAGACAAGTAAGTGCTGAGACGAATATTTATAGCACTAATTGTGTACACTGGAAAAGAAAAAATGTACCTCGAATTAATAGTCCAAGATCCTATCAAAAGACCCTTAAAAAGAATAGCAAAATAATTGCAAATCAAGTAGAAACAGGAAAATAATAAAAAGAAAAGCAAAACTCAATGAAATTGGAAACCAGAAAATAACAGAAAAAAACTGATGAAATAAACAACTGGTTGTTTTCAAAAATCAATAAAATTGGCAAACTAACCAGATTAGCAATGAAAAAAATTAAGAGGACAAAAATTTCAGTATCAGGAGAAAAACTAATTATCACTATGTTCAAAAATCAAAATCAAAAAAAGGAAATAGTACAAAAAACTATGCACACATACAAATTTGATCATTTATGTGAGATAGATCAATTCCTCTAAAAAATCAGTGTACCATATCACATGCAATATGAAATAGATAATTTTAATAATTCTATACCTATTAAGTAAACTGAATTCTTTCATTATTAAAAATGTCTCCAAAAAAGTCTTTGCCTAGGTGGTTTAACTGGAGAATTCTACAAAATGTTTAAGGGATTAGTACCGATTCTAAGACTTCCCAAGTTGTGCTAGTGGTAAAGAACCTGCCTGCCAGGGCAGGAGACTTAAGACATGTGGGTTCAGTCCCTGGGTTGGGAAGATCCCCTGGAGGAAGGCATAGCAACCCACTCCAGAATTCTTGCCTGGAGAATCCCATGGACATAGGAGCCTGGTGGCCTATAGTCCTTAGGGTCACAAAGAGTCGGACACAGCTGAAGTGACTTAGCATGCATGCACACACCAATTCTAAATAATCTCTTCCAGGACGTGTAAGAGATAGAAAGCCTTCCCAGTTCATTTTATGAAGCTAGTATTATCCTGATACTGAAATCAGTCAAAAACAGTACAATAAAGGAAAATGACCTACCAACATCTTCATCAATATAGACAAAAATAATCCTTTAAAAAGTTAGCAAATAGAATTCAACAATGTATGAGAAGGATAATACAACATGACTGCTGCTGCTAAGTCGCTTCAGTCGTGTCCGACTCTGTGCGACCCCATGGACGGCAGCCCACCAGGCTCCCCTGTCCCTGGGATTCTCCAGGCAAGAACACTGGAGTGGGTTGCCATTGCCTTCTCCAGTGCATGAAAGTGAAAAGTGAGAGTGAAGTCGCTCAGTCATGTCCGACTCTTAGCAACCCCATGGACTGCAGTCCACCAGGCTCCTTCATCCATGGGATTTTCCAGGCAAGAGTACTGGAGTGGGGTGCCATAGTGGCATTTATTCTCCAGATGCAAGCCTGCTTCAAAACTAGAAAGATAATCAGCATAATTCACTATATTACTAAAGAAGAAATTTTTTCAGATAGTATGAATCATTACAGAGATCTGACATAATGCAATACACATTCATGATACAACTCTCAGAAAAAGGAGAAACAGAGGGGGTACTATAATGAGTCAATACAAAACATCTGCAAAAACCTTCAACTAACATTTTTAACAAATTCTTTACATCTAAGATTGCTTCCCTGATAGTTCAGTTGGTAAAGAATCCACCTGCAATGCAGGAGACCCTGGTTTGATCTCTGGGTCGGGAAGATCTGCTGGAGAAAGGATAGGCTACCCACTCCATTATTCTTGGGCTTCCCTTGTGGCTCAGCGGGTAAAGAATCCGCCTGCCATGCAGCAGACCTATGTTTATACCTGGGTTGGGAAGATCCCCTGGAGAAGGGAAAGGCTACCCACTCCAGTATTCTGGCCTGGAGAATTCCATGGGCTGTATAGTCTATGGGGTCACAAAGAGCCGGACAAGACTGAGCCACTTTCGCTTTCACTGTCACTTTTCACTTACCTCTAAGATTGGGAACAATGCATTCGGTCTTTTTTCACCATGTTGATTCATCACCATGTTGATTCATCTCAATGTTGAAAATTCTAGCCAGCAAGGCAAGGAAAGGGTAAGAAAAGGAAGTAAAAGTACACAAATTAGAAATGAGATGTGTTTTGATTCATTAATTTACTTCATGTGAGTTTGGTTTGTTTGTTTCAAAACAAATAAACTCAGTATCAAATCAGTAACACAAAGGGGGACAACTAAAAAGATACAAGAAAAATAATTATTTCAACAGTATACCTTACCAGAACATGTTCTAAGAACAAATAAAGGTACAAAGAAAACACACACACACACACACAAAAGAAATGAGATGCGAAACTGTTCCTTTATATTTATTTACAGTTGATATAATTGTCTATATAGAAATTTTCAAGAAAATCTCCAAAAAAATGTAAAATTAATAAGAGAATTCAGCAAGGTTACAGGATATAGAATAAGATAACAATGAACACTTGGGAACCATATTTTAAAAAGTGTAATACCATTTATAATGGCTCAAAGAAACAAAATGCTTAGGTGTAAATCTAATAAAACTTATATGCTGAAAAGTATAACACTAATGAAGGAAATCAAAGACTTAGATAAACTGAGATATAACATTTCTTGGATCAGAAGATTCAACATACCAGAGATGTTAATTTTCCCCAATTTATATACAATAATGAAATTCCTATAAAAAATACTGCATGTTATTTTTTAAAATAAATATAAGGCTATTCTTAAATTTATACTTAAAGACAATGGCACTAAAGTAACATCCTCCCACAAAAAACAAAACAAAAATTGAAGGTAGTGCTTTTTAATCTACTAGATACAGAAGATTTTTACAACTGACTCCAGAAATTTTAAAAGGTGACTCAAAAAATTATTTGATGTACAGAATGTGGGAAAATATTAGCAAACCATATATCTTGTCATGGATTAGTAACTAAAATTTATTTTCAAAAAAAACCTCTTAAAACTCAACAGTAAAAGAATACACACAACTCAATTCAAAACTGGATAAAATATATGAAAAGGTATTTCACCAAAGAGGACACAGAGATGGCAGATAAACACCTAACATTGAAAAGATGTTCAATACTATTAGCTATTAGGGGAAGGAAAATTAAAACCACAATGACATAACTGTAGTCCTGTGAGAAAGGCTAAACAGTAGTAAGAACAGCAAAGGCTGGTGAGGATGAGGAAGAACTGAGTAACTAATAAATTGCTAAAGACCTTGTAAAGTAGTACAGCCACTATAGAAAACTGTTTACTTGCTTTTTAAAAAACTAAACAAGCAATTGCACTATGACTCAGTAATTGCACTCTTCAGTATTTACCCCAGAAAAATGAAAACTTACATTTATACAAATGCTGTACATGAATGTTTACAACAGCTTTATTCATAAAAGCCCCAAACTGGAAAAATCCAGAAGTCTTTCAATGATGAATGGTTTAACAAACACGGATAGACCTATACCCTGAAATGTTACTCAGCAGTAAAAAGGAATGAAATATTGATGGATGTAACAACCTGGATAAATTTCCAGAGACTTATGCTGAGTGAAAAAAGCCAATCCAAACAAATTATACGTTGTATAATTCCATTTAAAGTTCTTGAAATGAAAAAAAAATATACATAGAAATGAAGAACACACTTGTGGCCACAAGAGATTAAGAAGCAAATGGGTGTGAGAGGAAAGCAGTATTGTTACAAAAGTCTCCATGAGGAATTCTATTTTAATCACTTCCTCTTTACTCCATTAGTGAAGGACAGATTCCTGCCCTGGGACTATGGGGATGGCCAAACACCTAACATCCAATCCTGGACAAGTAAGATCAAATGAAGCTTATCAGTCTCATGCAGTCAGAGCCCAGAGAAGGATGACTGCACCACACTCCACCACATGGGGGTTGCACTGGAAAACGGAGTGAACAACCAAAGGCTGTAGAAGGAGGCTTTTGCGGTATCAAGAGTTTTGGATGACCCTTGGTTCCAATGCAGAGATGTGACTGGCTTAGTTGAATAAATCCACGGGTGCCAGGGGACCAAAGCTCACTGCTCAGGGCCAAGCAGGAACGGGGCTTCCCCCCATAGTAAGGAGTTGTTCTTTAGCTAAGGGTCCTTATCTGCTGGGGCAGAAGAGGGAGAGGGCTTATGATCAGGTCACTGGAGGACCTCTCTGTTCTTGATATGAAAACAACACCATATCGGGCCTTAAACTGAGGACCTATACTGTAAATCCTTTGGCAAAGGAAATGTTCTGCATCTGAACTGCATCAAAGCTAATAACCTTGTTGAGGTGATGTACTATAGCTCTGTTAGTCATTACTAGTGGAGGAAACAGTGCAAACCAGCAGAATGGTGGCTTAAGAGGATGAGGGAGTATTTGGCATAACCAGGACTTACTCCAGGAAGTTAAGAGTTGCTTCTGAAAAGAGCCAGGACTTGAATAGACAGCCTCCAGAACAATGTAAGCCTGCAAATCTCAAAGGACTATCACAGAATTCAACAAGTATTCTTTCTATGCATTTGCATGCTGTCTATAGTTCATTGCTTTTTTTTCAGTGTATATTAGGATGTGCAAAAGAGGGAGAAGAATGGCCTTCCCTCCTGGGGAAGATGCAGCTTATCAGTTTTCAAACATACGAATGGATCAGAGAACATACAAGCTAACACGACTCAGTATGGTTCTGGTCAGTACAATATGAAAGTGCTCAGTGAATACAAGAGAGTTTAGATTTGAGTGTACGTATAAAGCAGGAAATGGAAAATACACAAAATCATAATAATACAATTTGGAGATGTAAAGAGAAAGAGAACACGATAGGCTTTGAGGAGTAAACAGATACAACAAAAGGCACAGAAATATATATAGTGTGTTCAGTGACAACAATTAGCCCAGCCCAAAGAGAAATTTCTTTGTGGAATATTTCTCAGTGGTTAAAATATCACATTCTGATACTGGAGTGCCTAGTTCCAGCCATTTAATATAGGGCAAGTTATCTAACCTCTCTGAGCCTCATTTCCTCATCCATAAAAAGACATGATGAAAATGGCACTTTTTAATAATAAGGTTGTGATGTCAAAATGTGAAAATGGGTACAAAGAGTTTGTCCTAGTGCTTGCCATACAATACGCACTTGGTAATTATTAATGATGATTTCAAAGCTTCAATCATACATAGATTGGGCCAGATAATCAGGAGGTTCAAAATTTCATGATCCAGAATCAGAACCTGGTGGGTCTAGGAAGTAATGAGGCACCATGGGAAGCTTTTCTAAAAGGATCTAAAATCATTAAATAATAATCTTGACTGGAATATTTACTATTGTTAGAAGTCTTTCATTTGCTGTTCCTCACAATTATTTTGTGATACTGGAGTTATTATGACTGTTTTATAGATAAGGAAAGTGAGGCAGAAAGACAGTGAGTTACTCAAGTTCATACAGCAAGAAAGATGATAGGACCAGGCTTTCTAACTCTTGGTCCAAAGCTCTGTCTGTCAGTGGTTTCTGTGGAGAGTTACTAGCACTCCTGCAGAAGGGATAAGTTCCACATCAGCAGAGAGAGGATGAGGTGTACACATGGAAGCAAGGAAGTACAATATAAAAGTTCATTATTACATACCAGGAAAGCAATCATTCAGACAAATTCATCTTTTAGTAGAGTAAAAGTTGGGTGCAGAGAGGTTTGAGCTGAGGGACCATGTTATCACAATAATCCAAGAATATGAAGAAAACATCTCCCTTGTTTGTGGCAATTGGAATGGACAGGGCAGCTAGAACATCTAAAGGAGGAGTCTACAGGGAAATCAACGTATATTTTGAGACATATTTTAAATCTTAGAGCACTGACCTCTATGCCCTGATATCTTTTATACTCATTAGTTAACCTGTCTTCTTCCAAAATGTCCCCCCAAACTACTAATAAAACCCTCTTCATTATGATTACAAGGGGGCAAAGATCTTTGTCTTTTTAAAATTATAATGATTATTGTGAAATGCTACTATTATTTCCTCTTTGGACAGAGGTTTTTGACACATATAATTTTTTTTAAAGTTTCTTTGTCTAATTTTCTAACCACAAATGTACTAGGAGAATGGTAATTATATGGTAAACATCTGGCTTTGCCATTATTGCTCACAGTATTATAATTTTCTAACAATAAACCTGAAATTTTTCATGAATTATAAACACAATCAGCTGTCAAAGCCCCTTTTTAGTTCACAAAGAATTAGAGAGACAGTGTTCCTGAATTTTTCTCAAGAACCAAATTTAGCATCACGATAGGCATGCTTCTTTTCAATATTTTAATGAATATTGTCTGTAGTTCTCAACTCTGAATATTATTGAGTGATCACATTTTTCTTCTGTTTTATTTATAGGTGAATTCTTTTGTTTGACAATTAGAAACATTATTAACTGTAATTTCAAAGCTTAGCTTTGATTTCTAAGAAAAGGAGCTACCCTAAGATTTAGAATAGCATATGAAGTGAAAGTAAAAACAATGTGATAAAATCTAAAGCAGACTGGGAAACAATCTAAGCCCAAAGACCTAATTTAGCTGTCTAACAATCATAGAACTAGTTTCTCATTTTGACAAAACTTATTTTACTTTTAAATTTCACTGACATTTGTACAAAAGATGTTGATATCTTAGAAATGAAAAATCTAGTCCCACGGACAAGTATTAGAGTTTCTGTGTATGCAATGGGACACAAATTAATTGCGGAATATTCAGTCTTTCCACCCTCTCCCTTCCTCCTCTGCGAGTCTCATAATTAGCACAACTATCTTCTCCCTTCTTCTCCTTTCTAAAGAGCAAATATCTCATTCCACTCGAGAAAAGCTAGGTCAACCTGTAGCATACAGGAGTGGGCTGAGAGGGAGCGATGGAAAGATCTAGAAAGGACTAAATGGTACAGGGATGGGGAAATTGTGAGAAACTATCTAGCACATGTGACAGAATTGAGTGTAAGAGAAAAGGAGATATTAGATTCTCCATGGAAAATAGTCCTAGATTCCTTTTTTGTATGGTTATCAAAAAATACAAGGGCTGTTGCTGGATAACAGAAAAAGAGTTCACCCCCCTGGAATGGGTGTTTTCTCTTTTTCTGATATGAGGTCTTTGACCCCACCCTTAACAAAAGGCTCCCCCAAATCCTGTAGAATCCCCAAGTGATAACAGCACTAGGAACAACTTTTGTTCTAATGAGGCAACTCTGGGGGGGCCTTCTGGATGGCCCCTAGATGCAAACTGGTTACCGGAGACATAAAACCATGACTACAAGCTTAGAATTTTCACCCATTCTCCAGAGAGGGGAGAGGAGTTGGAAACAGGCTTAATGGTTGATCATGCCCACATGAGGAAGTGTCCATAAAATGCCCACCGTACAAGGTTCAGAGAACTTCCATGTAGGTGAACACAATCTGAGAGGGTAACACCCCCCAATTTCATGGAGGCAGAGCCTCTTGTGCTCATTACACTCCCACACCATTGCCTGCATATTTCTTCATCTGGCTGTTTATCTGTGCCCTTCTCACATCCTTTAATAAACTGGCAGACATTAGTGTTTCTCTGAGTTCTGCAAGAATCTCAGGCAAATTAAATGAACCTAAGGAGGAAGTCATGGCACCCTGAGGTTAACAGAAGCACAAGTGACAACCCAGAATCGCAACTGTCACTTCAAGTCGGGTAGGAGAGGTCGCATACAACTGAGCCCGTAACCAGCGGGATCTGATGCTATCTGCAGGCTGGCAGTGCCACAGTAGAGCTGAACTGAAGAACATTCAGTCAGCGTCATGAAAATTGCTTGGTGGTGGAAATCACTCCCTCCCATTTGGTGACCACAAAGGTCAGAAGTTAAGTGTTCTGTAATAAGCAGTAAGTAGACACAGGAGGGAAACCTGGGTTTTTCCTAATTCTGATGTTCAGTTAAATGTGATTTTCAAACAACAAATAATTTTTAATGTAAGGATGTCCCAAATGTTGGGTCATTTGGTACTTACCCTATGCTCAAATCTGTCAGTCCTTCTTTATATTATCTATTAAGGAATGGATTCTTTTAAAATTACTTTAGCTGTTGGACTAAGTATCTTTGATGAGGCCCTATTCTGAGGTAGGTAGGAGTAAGAGGATTTATGCTTTAATGAGTCACATTTCTAACAAAAGGCATCAAAGTGATGTCTTGGGAACTTTGTTAAAGTGAGGTAGAACCTGTGTCTTGAATACCCTGAATTTGCTGCAACAGACTCAGCATTGAAAGATCTGAGTGTGTAAGCATGAACAAAAGAATAATAATAACTTAACAAAGCCTCAGAAGCTCACAGAATGTCATGATATAATGTTTCAATAAATTTTTTCTGTTTCCTCAGGATTTCACTCCATAATTAAAGCAATCATGGAAAGAACCAGATGTACACCGTAAGGTCAAGCTTACTGTAATTATTCACTATCACATTTTTGGCTGAAATTTTTACACACAAAATTCATTCCCATAGCAGAAGAAAGAAGAACTGTGCTATTGCAATTTCACTCACTTATTTTAAAATTTAAATATGGGGAAGAAATTATATACACAAAGCTGTTATTTGGCTGTCTCTTTGAGTATGCAGAAGAGAGATAGAACTCTTCATGCGATATGGGGCATGACTGCATTCAAATAGGCACTATAATTAGTCACAATAACTTTTTTCACACTGCTGGAAAATGCAGAATATCCATACGATAAGCTCTGAGCCTCAGCTGGCTGTATTTTATTACGCTAGTAAACGGGTATCTGATTAAAACAAAAGTTGAAGGGCTTTCTCTCTTGCAAGTTTTCCTAATAAATTTCTTTTCTCATCCCCACCCTTAAAGTTTCTGCGGTTCCAATGTTTTGCATACAAATTTCCAACAGTCCCTGACTAAACTCGGCATAAAATTCATGTGTGCTTTTTATGTCTGACGATGCTCTTTGTCATGTGGCCCCAGGGACTCTCCAGCCCCAAACTCCATGATCATGACATGCTGGGCAATTTTTCTGACACAACTCTGTGCTCCCTCTCAGGTAAGGAAATTTGCACATGGTGGCCATCCTGGGTGGAAAACACTCGTCTCTATACTCCCACTTCTACGTGACTGACTCCTACTTATTTTCTTGTTATCAGTCAGCTCCCATTCATCTAGACTTTATGTTAACGATAGCAATTATTACACTATGAGCAATTACATTAGAGCAATATTATACTCAGTTGTACATGTTCACTTATTTACATGTGTGGTAAAGAATCCATCTGCAATGCAGGAGATCTGGGTTCAATCCCTGTTGCAGGGGAGATCCGCTGGAGAAGGGCATGGCTACCCACTCTAGTATTCTTGGCTTAGGAAATCCCATAGGCAGAGGAGCCTGGTGGGCTACAGTCCATGGGGTCGCAAAAGAGTTGGATACGACTGAGCGACTAAGCATGCAGACAGAGAAGTTCTTTTAGGATCGAGTCTTATTTATGTTTTTATTCCCAGTACCTACCACACTGTTCTTACATAATGGGTCCTCAATAATTGCTGTTGAATGAATGAACACATAAATGTTTGTGCTGCTGGGAATTTAATCTGTTATGGCAGATTTTCCATTGGCAAACTGATTGTATCAGCAAAGCAAACAGCCATTCCAGTGAGAAACCGCAGAAAATTGCTGCAATTAGCAAAAAACAGGTGGAATTTTGCAGGCATCTGCTTTTAGTACAATTCATTCTCTTTGAAAAATACTCAGAGAAAAGTGGTTTACTTTAGGTGCAACCAAATGTGCTCCAGTCTTGCATCACACATCACGTCTTGAAACTGGAATAATCACTAGCATGAGTGAATGAAAAGTGATACTTTTGTTGTTGTTGTTTAGTTGCTGAGTTGTGTCTGACTTTTTATGATCCCATGGACTGTAGCCTGCCAAGCTTTTCTGTCCATGGGATTTTCTAGGCAAGAATACTGGAGTGGGTTGCCATTTCCTTCTCCAGGGGATCTTCTCAACCCAGGGATTGAACCCAAGTCTCCTGCATTCCAAGTGGATTCTTTACTTCTGAGCCACCAGGGAAGAAGTAGTAGGAGATACTACTCTCTCTTAAACACCCCCACCCTTCAGGAAGTCATGTGAATGGCCTGGACTTCCATGCAATCCATCAATTGATGAATAATTCAGTCCATTTTTAATTTCAAGCTCTACTCTAACAAAGCCCATGGTTCCAAGGTCAATACTTGACCACTTGAAGCTCTATTTCCCAGGTTGATAACTGTTCAATTGGTCAATTGCTCAGAAGATAATCCAATTGACTGTCTAAATAATTGAAATACTAGAAATTATATTGTATTTTAGAATTTCTTGAAAGTCTTTTGAAGGCTGAATCAAATTAGCCAGTTAAAATCTGCTCATCTGCTCAGCCATCAACCTACCAACATCCGCTTTAAGTTACCATACAGATTCAGACAATGGTGGTGAGTGAAGATGAACAATTTGATGATTTATGTGTCTTTCTAAATACGGTGGCTCAGATGGTAAAGCATCTGCCTATAATGTGGGAGACCTGGGTTCACTCCCTAGGTTGGGAAGATCTCCTGGAGAAGGAAATGGCAAC
Organism: Bubalus bubalis; assembly: GCF_019923935.1. Classification (NCBI taxonomy): domain Eukaryota; kingdom Metazoa; phylum Chordata; class Mammalia; order Artiodactyla; family Bovidae; genus Bubalus; species Bubalus bubalis. Next base: position 27,507,391 of record NC_059177.1, on the reverse strand, counting down.
CCACTTCGGTATTCTTGCCTGGAAAATCCCATGGATGGAGGGACCTGGTAGGCTACCGTCCATGGGGGTAGCAAAGAGTCAGACACGACCGAGTGACTTCACTTTCACTTTCTAAATACAGGAAGACAGTAGAAGAGGAAATGAGAAGTCCCCAGTGTTTGAATTTGATTTCTATAAGAAGAAAACAGAAAATTCCAAAACGCATCTCCAAACTAGCTTTTTAAAGTAAGAGTATTATTTCCACCCTGCTCCCAATTATTAACAGCTAGAATACCAGGATAAGCTTACGTAATTATACATAATGGCTACAAGTATTTCAAGAGGCAGGAGTTACCGTACAATGCTTCATTTTAGTGTCAGACATTATAAACAAATCTGTCATTTATTGACAACTTAAACAATATTGAACTATTTCAGCAGTTTGTATAATTTACTATTATTGGAAGGAGCAGCAAAATGTAATAACTTAGTGATTACCTTGTATTATTGCTTCTTGAGTGATCTGGGATATAATGGCAGAGTGAGTTCAAATATCAAATAGCTACCTTAAAAGTGTTGGGAGTTGGAGTAGCTACATCTCTGAGCATCTGTACCAAAGAGGAGCAACCTACTAGATTTGATATAAGCTTTCCAATTTATCCATTTTGTTCTGAGTGTTACCCATTTGAAAGCTCTGCAGTGTGATTTTTACAGCCAGTTATGAGAAATTTATTAGACACTGATGGAAAGTGTTGGGTCAGATATAATGGAAAAAAATACCTAGGCTCTACCCAGGCTATTTTCTTGGGCTTCATAAAAGAAATATAGAATAGTTAATGTTGCCTTGGGATTTATTGTCTCAGTTTGGGGACCCTTGGACATACTCAATCTTTACATCTTCATTTGATTTACACTGTCTGTTATGGACTGATGGATCTTTTGAGAAAATACCAAGTACTAATTATAAATAACCTTAATGAAGTTATAAATATGGCCTCTGGGCCTTCAAATTTTCATCTGTTTTGCTTTTATGAAACAAAAAACTTTCAACCTGCGCTGAGTCACAGTGTCATTTTTTAAAACATTTAAACTGTCTCAGAATCTGACAGATGTATAACACAGAGCATTTAAAGGAGCGTGTTTTACTTAAGTAAGTTACAATGCTACAAAATACTGTCAAAACCCTGCAAAAACACTTCACTTCAAATAAGTGACTCAAGAAAATGCTAGAATAGATGGGTTCCTAAAACATCAACTAATTTTTATTTTGGGTTTGTTGGTAATAGACTAGGACACAGTTTTCTCTGGGAATGATAAAATCCAAAACTGGCTGGAAATGATCCATTAATATCCATTTTTATTGCTAGCGCAATACTCGCCTGAAGTATGTGGAATGGGAAACGCTCTTGGTTACATCAGCGTGGGAACAATGCTATAAACTCAAGAACTCTACTCTGAACATCTTAACTCTCCTCACTTCCGTGATCTTGATTTGAAACAAAGCAGTCAATTCTAAATAAAAATTTCCAAAGAGTCAGGGGGCTTTCTTACTCAACTTGAGCATCACTTATGCTCAGTTCAGTTCAGTCACTCAGTCGTGTCTGACTCTTTGAGATCCCATGAATCGCAGCACGCCAGGCCTCCCTGTCCATCCCCAACTCCCAAAATTTACCCAAACTCATCTCCATTGAGTTGGTGATGCCATCCAACCATCTCATCCTCTGTTTTCCCCTTCTCCTCCTGCCTTCAATCTTTCCCATCATCAGGGTCTTTTCCAATGAGTCAGCTCTTCGCTTCAGGTGGCCAAAGTATTGGAGTTTCAGCCTCACCATCAGTCCTTCCAATGAAAACTCAGGACTGATCTCCTTTAGGATGGACTGGTTGGATCTCCTTGCAGTCCAAGGGACTCTCAAGAGTCTTCTCCAACACCACAGTTCAAAAGCATCAATTCTTCAGTGCTCAGCTTTCTTTATAGTCCAACTCTTTTATAGTCCAACATCCATACATGACCATTGGAAAAACCATAGCCTTGACTAGGCGGACCTTTGTTGACAAAGTAATGTCTCTGCTTTTTAATATGCTGTATAGGTTGGTCATAACTTTGCTTCCAAGGAATGAGCGTCTTTTAATTTCATGGCTGCAATCACCGTCTGCAATGATTTTGGAGGCCAAAAAAATAAAGTCTGACACTGTTTCCGCTGTTTTCCCATTTCCCATGAAGTGATGGGAAGAGATGCCATGATCTTAGTTTTCTGAATGTTGGCTTTAAGCCAACTTTTTCACTCTCCTCTTTCACTTTCAACAAGAGGCTCTTTAGTTCTTCTTCACTTTCCGCCATAAGGGTGGTGTCATCTGCATTATTGATATTTGATATCTGAGGTTATTGATATTTCTCCCGGCAATCTTGATTCCAGCTTGTGCTTCTTCCAGCCCAGCATTTCTCATGATGTACTCTGAATATAAGTTAAATAAGCAGGGTGACAATATACAGCCTTGACGTACTCCTTTTCCTATTTGGAACCAGTCTGTTGTTCAGAAACCTCAATAATTACCATTTATAAACTTGAGATTTAGAAACCCAAACTCTCCACTTCCTTCCTGCTCTGAAATGCAGAAATAACTTATATGCATTTCCAATCACTTTCCTTAAGAATGTAATCCTCCCAGCCCATCTCTCTCTTGATAGATTTAATTTTCTCTATGGCATGAAGTACCATCCTCTCTCTTTTTTTTTTTTTTTTAAGAATAATTAGACAAAGGTTTCTTCACAAGGGGACTATTTAAACATGTGGGTGGGGTACAGAGGAAGACAAGAGATAGTTCAGAAACCTATCTGGGCTGTTAACACTCCTTGACCTGAATGGGTGGGGAGAAAGGGGAGAAATTACGGTATCTGAAGAGTCCTATTCATCAAGCCATCTTGAGAGGGGAATTACCTTCAAAGGAGGTTCATAGCCAGCCCAAGGCAAACTTACTGGGAGGTAGCCAGGGAATTACTACCTGCCTTCTCTTGCCTCCCTTTCACCAATCTCCTGCTAGGGTGTTGGCCCATACTTAAGCTGAAGTTGGTGAGCAAAGGAGCCCATTGATTTACTCTGCACAGTTTCAGTGTACTGGGCAGACAGTGGGTGGACAGTGGATCTAAAGGAGGAAACAGAAGGTATTCTTCTTTGCTGCAAACTTGACCATCCTCTTTGTTAAATGTTTCACTTATTTATTTGTCTCCCTAAACTAGAATGCAAGCTCTAACAGAAAAGGGACTATGTTTTTCTTTTTTGTTGTTGTTGTTTGCTGCTTTATCCCCAGGAATGTACACAGAGGACAAATCGAATAAATGGTTGTTGAATATAAATGAATAAGCACATAAACTGACAATAATAAGCTACTGATTAATAAAGGTTGTCAAGTGGAAAACAAATCTGGAATTAGATAAGGAGAGAATTGATTCAAAGATACTATTGCCAGGTACGGAAGGAGCATATTGCAGTTGGGGAATGGAAGTTGGTGCTCTAGAGAGAAGACCCTGACAATAAGGTCTGTAAGCATCTCAAAGGACATGTAGAAAGATTAGTCTGGTACAGGAAGGGGTAAACAAGGTTAGAAAGAACTAGGGGTGTGTGTGTGTGTGTGTGTGTGTGTGTGTGTGTGTGTTGTTGGATAAGGTGGAATAAGGATATGGTGACCTTCGATAGTTCATCAGGAATGTTTTTCCCTGACATTAGCCTGTTTTCAGTAGGAACCATTAAGGAGGTGCTGTTCTGCTTTCCAAGGCTTGTTCTGATTAGTTTACTTAAGTCAAGTTAGCATGTATTCTGTCCAGATTGGATAGTGGGGGCAAAAAGTCATCTAATCATTAATAAGCCAAAGAATGAGAATTTGGAAGGTCTGTCTCTGGCCTTGTAAACAAGAAGGGGGAAGAGCAAGGCATTTGAAAATCTTATCTAAGTCTCATGGGGATGTGTAGTTCTTTGCAGTAAGCTATTTCCCATAACACAAAAGTGCAAAGCAATTTCTTGACCACTGCGATTTTCCAGAAGCACAGGGTTTGGAGAAATTTTGACACTGTCAAGGGATTTATATCAAGGGACTATCAAATGAATAACATTGTAAATATAAAATGTAGTCGAACAAGAGATAGTTAGAGATTGTAGTGTACATCAAGTACATCTCATTGTATTTTTTCCTACTTCTAGCTGTGTCATTCTAGTAAGATGTTGCTTCATTTACACATTTATCACAATAACTACAAAAAGAACAAGGGTGGGAATAGTGTTTGCAATCCTGCCTGCCATTCATGGGTTAGGGACAATGGGAAGCACGATATGATTCTTTCCTCCTTTGTTTGGCAGTACTAATTGTGATGTTACCATTTAAAGATTTTTTTTCATGTTGTTGTTTTTTAATGAAAATGAACCTCACGAACAAACCAACTACTTTCATGTGGCTTCTCCATCTCAGTAAACAGCAGATTCATACTTTCTGTTGTTTACGTCTCAAATCTGGAGTCATTCTTACTCCTGTCTTGAATTTAGCAAGCAAGCACATATTCAGCACATATTCAATTGTGCTGCGCATATTCAGCACATATTCAATTGACCCACAAAATGTCATCAAAACACAGGTATAATACAACCCCTTCCCAGCACCTCCACTACCGCCTGGTCCAACATCACCTGGAGTTCTACAGGCATCACCATCAGGTCAGACACGCTCCCACTTCAGGGGTCCTGGCTCCCTGTTTCTGTTCCCTCTGTGCAGAATGCTCTTCTTCCTTCATGCTCTGTCTGTACATTTTTTGGTTCTTGGCTTAAATGTCACCCTATCAGAGAGGTCTTTCACATCCACCCTGTACAGCTACCCCCTCATCCCTCAGAAACCCCTTTCTCTGCTTTATCTACTTTATGACACTCATCACCATGATTCATTCATTCATTACTTCCATCACTCAACCATAGAATGTTTTATTCACTATTGTGTCTCTGGTACCTAAAACAGCATCTGGCATAGCATAGGCATTCAAATACTATTTGTGGATGAATAAATGATTTCTCTTTTCATGAAATTTCAAATTTTCTGTATAACTACCTTGCTCTGGAATAGAGGAAGAAAAGAGAATGACTTATCAGCACTACTGAAGAATTTTTCAGATTGTCATAATTATTTCCCCTTAGGAAAAAAGAAAAGTTATACTGACTACATTTGAGTGAATTTTTTTTTTTATAAACTCTCCCGTGAATTTAAGTTACATACTATAAATATAAACTTATATTTTAAGTTCCATTCAGGTGGATGTCATTTTGGGTCTTACTCATCCTTATATACACAGCATCTGCCACATGAATATAGGTTGGCATAACTTGATCAGAAAACAGTTTTTTTTTTTTTCCAGTTTTTCTGAATTTGTATTTTTAATCAGCTGGGTCAGTCGTTTTTAGACCTCTACTCTACTATAGTAGGTTTAGGGAAGATATGGTAATGACAGATATGGGCCAACTTCTAATGGAAAAGTCTTCTGAAAGTTGGACCAATCAAAAGCCAGCCCTGGCTTCCCTGGTGGCTCAGTGGTAAAGGATCTGCCTGCCAGTGCAGGAGACACAGATTTGATCCCTGATCCGGGAAGAGCCTACAGGCCATGGAGCAAATGAGCCCATGCTCCACAACTATTGAGCCTGTGCTCTAGAGCCCAAGAACTGCAGCTCCTGAAGTCCCTGTGCCCTATGGCCCGTGCTCCAAAATAGGAGAAGCCACTGCAGTGAGAAACCTGTGCACCACAACTAGAGAATAGCCCCTACTCTCTGCAACTAGACAAAAGCCCACGCAGCAACAAAGACCCAGTACATACAAAAAAAAAAAAAAAAGCCAGCTCAGCTTTAATGGAAAGGACATGAAGAGAAAGCATTGCAAAAGCTCTGAGACCCAAATCTAAACTGAAAATGGTAGAATTGGCACAAAAATCTGTACTCTTTGCAAGATATTCCAAGACTGAGCTTTTATCTCACTCTTCTTAAACAGGAACATTGGCCAGACCACACAATGCAGTAATCCATCAATGGGATTTCATCCTGAGCCTCAACCACTGCTGGGAGAAGGAAGCCAGGGACATGAAAAACCTCACTCAGGAACTAGGGGTGGAACAATAAATATAAGAACATAGATATGAGTTTCTTTCATTGATAAAATTTAATAAACAATCCTTTCTCCTTTTCTGTGGAAGTTCAAAAAATATTTGGATATAAAATATCCTTTAAGATAAATTAAATCAGACCAGCCACATGTGAAAGAAGGAAACCAAACCATTATCTTACTCAAGGAACAAAAACTAACTTAAAATGAATTAAAGATTTGAATGTAAGACCTGAAGCCAGGAACTCCTAGAAAAGAAAATAGTAGGCTCTGTGACATGTCTCTTGATGATAAATTTTTGGATTTGATATCAAAAGCAAGGGCAACAAAAGCAAAAATATGTAAGGGGCTTACGTCAAACTAGAAAGCTTCTATACAGCAAGCCATCAATAAAATGAAGATGCAAACTACAAAACAGGAGAAAATATAAATCATATATCTGCAAAGGGATTAATACCCAAAATATGTAAAGAGCTCATACAACTCAACAGCAAAAAAAAAACAAAAAACTGATTTTAAAATAAGCAGAGGATCTGAATAGACATTTTTCCAAAGAAGGCATATATTTGGCCAACAGGCACATAAAAGAAGTTCAACATACTAATCATTAAGGAACTAGAAATCAAACCATCATGAGATATGACCTCACATCTGTTAGCATGGCTATTATTAAAAAGACAAGAAATAACATATGTCTTTAAGGATATAGAGCAAAAGGAACGCTTCTACACTGCTGGTGGGAATATAAATTGGTACAACTACTACAGAAAACAGTATATAGGTTCCTGAAGAAGTTAAAAATAGAACTACACATGATTCAGCAATTTCACTTCCAGAAATTTTTTAAGGGCCAGGAGGGCAGGCAGGACAGACTCTAGAGGCAGTGCTGGTCCATGGCTGGCTCTGGTCTTCACCTTCTAGAGACAGGATTTTGGATCATACTGAGGGTCCTGGGAGAGGATCCAGGGCAACACAAGAGCACCTAGGGAATGGAGCACTTGGGAGTACATGGCTGCCTATTTTGTTCTTATAAGCCCTGCCACCCTCCAAAAAAAAAAAAAAGGACAAGTGTATGGGATAACACAAAATGTACTGGCATCTGTCCTGAGTCCTGGCCCACATCTCCTGAAAGCTGTGCAAGTTCCTCAGTGATAGGAGCGTTTTTCATCCTAATGGGGGTGACTCTGAGTTGGCTCCTCAGTTAGAGCTCATCATCAGAAAGGTAAGCCACAGTGAGAAGTATGGCATTTTTAGCCCTGCTCACCATTCCCTTGAGTAGAGAGAAGGGCTGGAAATGGCAATAATAACCCATCATGCCAATGTGAGGAAGGCCCAGGAAAATCCCCAAAGAACAGAGGTTTGGTACGTTGCCAGGTGGGTGAATATGTGGAGCTGCTGAGAGAAAGCATGGAGATTACACATGCACACGCATGCACACACACACACACACACACACACACACATACCTTGTACCTATGAGGTTCTGTGCTCCTTCACCATGTGGATGCCCATCTGTACCCTTTATTCTATCCTTTAACAAACAGGTAAACATGAGTGTTTCTCTGAGTTGTGTGAATCACTCTTTCAAATTAATCCAACCCTAGGAGGGGATCATGATACCTCCAACCTAGAGCTGGTTGGTCAGAAGCACAAGTGATAACCTAGGCTTTTGTGTGTTATCTGAGGTATGTGTTGCTGAGGAATGCAGTGGAGGGGGTAAGGATTTGGAGAGGGTTAGTCTTTTGAGACTGAACCCTTAACCTGTGGGATCTGAAGCTATCTCCAGGTCAACAGTGTCAGACGTGAGTTGCCTTGAAAGACACCCAGCTCATGTCATAGAGGACTGCTTGGTGTGGGGAAAACATCCACATATCTGTTGATCTGAAATGGAATATTTTGTGGGAGTAGAAAAGAAGACTCACAAGAAAGAAACACACAAGTAGGGAAGAAATGGATTTTTCTCTACACAAGTAGAAAAAAACTGAGCTTTCAATTCCTAAGATGGAAAAACAGTCTTGCTCAAGCCCCCAAGAGGTGACTGTGAATCTAGTAAACTTTCCATTTCTTCATTCAACAAGAGGAAAGAGGTCCGAGCATCACTAAGGCATTTGAATGCTAGAAAGATCTTAAAGGGTGACCTGCAGACAGGAAACAGAATGACTGTGCTGGTCTGGGTGTCCAGGGAATGCAGAAGCCTGGAGAAATCAACAAAGGTCAAAGGCTGAGAAATGAGGGATGAGTGTCTCAGCTACAGCTGGTGGAGAAATTTCTAGACACGAGAGGAGGCAACTGCATGATTTTTTTTTTTAATGGCTGAGTTTTGCACATCAAGGTACCTTCGAAGATGACAGAGTAGAAGGACATGCACTCATCTTCTCCTGCAAGAACTCCAAAATTACAACTCACTGCTGAAGAACCATCCACTGGAGAATGTTGGATCCCACCAAAAAAAAAGATACCCCATGTCCAAGGACGAAGGAGAACCCCCAGCAAGACGGTAGGAGGGACGAAATCGTGTTTAGAATCAAACCCCATACCTGCCAGGGATGCTTGGAGAAATGCAAAAGACAAAATGGTTATCTGAGGAGGCGTTACAAATAGCTGAGAAAAGAAGAGAAGCGAAAGGCAAAGGACAAAAGGAAAGATATACTATTGAATGCAGAGTTCCAAAGAATAGCAAGAGAGATAAGAAAGCCTTCCTCAGTGATCAATGCAAAGAAATGGAGGAAAACAATAGAATGGGAAAGACTAGAGATCTCTTCAAGAAAATTAGAGATACCAAGGGAACCTTCCATACAAAGACGGGCACAATAAAGGACAGAAATGGTAAGGACCTAACAGAAGCAAAAGATATTAAGAAGACGTGGCAAGAATACACAGAACTATACAAAAAAGATCTTCATGATCCAGATAACCATTATGGTGTCATCACTCACCTAGAGCCAGACATCCTAGAATGCGAAGTCAAGTGGGCCTTAGAAAGCATCACTATGAACAAAGCTAGTTGAGGTGATGGAATTCCAGTTGAGCTATTTCAAATCCTAAAAGATGATGCTGTGAAAGTGCTGCACTCAATATGTCAGCAAATTTGGAAAACTCAGCAGTGGCCACAGGACTGGGAAAGGTCCATTTTCATTCCAATCCCAAAGAAAGGCAATGCAAAAGAATGCTCAAACTACCACACAATTGCACTCATCTCACACACTAGCAAAGTAATGCTCAAAATTCTCCAAGACAGTCTTCAATAGTATGTGAACCATGAACTTCCAGATGTTCAAGCTGGATTTAGAAAAGGCAGAGGAACCAGCATGTTGTCAAATTGCCAACATCCGTTGGATCATCAAAAAAGCAAGAGAGTTCCAGAAAAACATCGTATTTCTGCTTTATAGACAATGCTAAAGCCTTTGACTGTGTGGATCACAACAAATTGTGGAAAATTATAAAAGAGATGGGAATACCAGACCATCTGTCTCCTAGAAAATTTGCATGCAGGTCAAGAAGCAACAGTTAGAACCGGATATGGAACAACAGACTGGCTCCATATAGGGAAAGCAGTATGTCAAAGCTGTATATTGTCACCCTGCTTATTTAACTTATATGCAGAGTACATCATGCAAAATGCTGGGCTGGATGAAGCACAAGCTGGAATCAAGATTGCTGGAAGAAATATCAATAACCTCAGATATTCAGATGACACCCTTATGGCAGAACACAAAGAACTAAAGAGCCTCTTGGTGAAAGAGGAGAGTGAAAAAGTTGGCTTAAAGCTCAACATTCAGAAAACTAAGATCATGGCATCTGGTCCCATCACTTCATAGAAAATAGATGGGAAACAATGGAAACAGAGACAGACTTTATTTTTCTTGGTGGGGGGTGGGTGCAAAAATCATTGCAGATGGTGACTGCAGCCATGAAATTAAAAGATGCTTGCACCTTAGAAGAAAAGGTATGACCAGCCTAGACAACATATTAAAAAGCAGAGATATTACTTTGCCAACAAAGGTCCATCTAGTCAAAGCTATGGTTTTTCCAGTAGTCATGTATGGGTGTGAGAGTTGGACTATAAAGAAAGCTGAGTGCCAAAGAATGGATGCTTTTGAACTGTGGTGTTGGAGAAGACTCTTGAGAGTCCCTTGGACAGCACGGAGATCAAACCACTCAATCCTAAAGGAAATCAATCCTGAATATTCATTGGAAGGACTGATGTTGAAGCTGAAACTCCAATACTTTGGTCACCTGATGTGAAGAATTGATTCATTGGAAAAGACTGTGATGCTGGACAAGATTGAAGGCAGGAGGAGAAGGGGATGACAGAGGATGAGATGCTTGGATGGCATCACTGACTTGATGGACATGAGTTTTGGTAAGCTCTGGGAGCTGGTGATAGGGAAGTCTGGTGTGCTACAGCCCATGGGGTCACAAAGAGTGGGGCAGGACTGAGCGACTGAAATGAACTGAACTGAACTTTGTACTTCGAAAAACAAACATCCTTTTGCAGATCAGCATTCAAAGAAATTCTGCTTCTTCCTTTTCTTGGTCTACTAACCTTAACAGGTTTTCATTTACTTTGTGCTCTCTTGCTTTCATCTTTAAATACTGTTTTATCTCTCTACAATAAAGGATAAGAATGGTAGAAACTAAGTTTCAAAAAAACTTCTAAGCACTGCATTTAAACAGTTATGATTTCTCTAAAGGTAACATATTCTACTCTCCTATTAAGTCCCATAGCAATTCAATTAGTTTCCAAAGTGCCAGAACTTTATTCAACCTACAAGCATCTTGGAAAGTGGGCCATGCTCAGAAGCCTTGCCAGAATCAGACTTTAACTAGACATTTTAAATCTGTACTTCAGTATAATTCTGGCCCTCTGACTGCAATGACTGGCTCAGAAATGGATGCAGAACGTTCACTGGTTACCTGGATACAGTTGGGAAACTTTTACTAGAACTGGATAGGAAGAGAAACTTTCCCCATGACGTTTGTGAGACTGCTTTTCCACATAATATGTAAGAAAGCCTGATATAAAGTGCTGTTAAGTCTATTACCAATTTGTCTTTTCAGTCAACAAAAAAAGAGTCCTAATATGATTTGATTTTCTGAATGCAACATGCCTGAAGATCTCATACTCCAATTAACCTTATTTTTGGACTACGTCCAGCATGAATTTACAAAGGCACCCCACTCCAGTACTCTTGCCTGGAAAATCCCATGGACAGAGGAGCCTGGTAGGCTGCAGTCCATGGGGTCGCTAAGAGTCGGGCACAACTGAGCGACTTCACTTTCAATTTTCACTTTCATGCATTGGAAAAGGCAATGGCAACCCGCTCCAGTGTTCTTGCCTGGAGAATCCCAGGGATGAGGGAGCCTTGTAGGCTGCCGTCTATGGGGTCGCACAGAGTCGGACATGACTGAAGTGACGTAGCAGCAGCAGCACTGACTTTTAAACTTCATGAAGACGTGTGTTGTTATCACCTCCTCAGGATGGGTATGGACACATGGCCCATGTATTTAACCTACAATTTCAAAATGCTGAAAAGAGTTAACAGAAATCGCCACCAAAAGAAGGGTGGGGTAGGAATTTCTTATAGAAAATTGTATCTATCCATAAGCATCAAAAGAACTGATCTTCTTTGAAGAACTTCCAATTATGGCAGGATAATGAAGATATTTCACTCATTTTTCTTGTACCTAATACTTTTAACAGTCACCTTTCTCTACTTGCACTTTCATTTTTTATGGTCATATATGAATATTTCAAGTTTGCAGTTGATGTAGAGAAATCACTGAATTGTTTTCTTTCTTTTATGAGCCTTCATGGAGGCTTCCTGGGTGGCTCGGATGGTAAAGAATTTGCCTGTAGTGTGGGAGACCCGGGTTTAATACCTGGGTTGGGACAATCCCCTGGAGAAGAGAATGTCTATCCACTCCAGTATTCTTGCCTGGAGAATTCCACAGACAGAGGAGCCTGGTGGGCTATAGTTGATGAGGGTGCAAAGAGTCAGACACGGCTGAGTACCTAAGCATGCACATATGCAAGATGCTCTGGGGGTTAAAATTCCTCCATTGAGAATACAGTTCAGTTCAATTGCTCAGTCGTGTCCGACTCTTTGTGACCCCATGGACTGCAGCATGCCAGGCCTCCCTGTCCATCACCAACTCCTGGATTTTATCCAAACTCATGTCCACTGAGTCGGTGATGCCATATAACCATCTCATCCTCTGTCGTCCCCTTCTCCTAATGCCCTCAATCTTTCCCAACATCAGGGTCTTTACAAATGAGTCAGCTCTTCTCGTCAGGTGGCCAGAGTATTGGAGTTTCAGCTTCAGTATCAGTCCTTCCAATGAACACCCAGGACTGATCTCCTTTAGGATGGACTAGTTGGATATCCTTGCAGTCCAAGGGACTCTCAAGAGTCTTCTTCCACACCACATTTCAAAAGCATCGATTCATCTGCACTCAGCTTTCTTTATAGTCTAACTCTCACATCCACACATGACTACTGGAAAAACCATAGCCTTGACTATTCAGACCTTTGTTTGCAAAGTAAGGTCTCTGCTTTTTAATATGCTGTATAGGTCGGTCATAACTTTCCTTCCAAGGAATAAGCGTCTTTTAATTTCAGGGCTGTAATCACCATCTGCAGTGATTTTGGAGCCCAGAAAAATAAAGTCAGCCACTGTTTCCACTGTTTCCCCATCTACTTGCCATGAAGTGATGGGACCAGATGCCATATCTTAGTTTTCTGAATGTTAAGCTTTAAGCCAAGTTCTTCACTCTCCTCTTTCAGTTTCATCAAGAGGCTCTTTAGCTCTTCCTTTTCTGCCAGAAGAGTGGTGTCATCTGCATATCTGAGGTTATTGATATTTCTCCCAGCAATCTTGATTCCAGCTTGTACTTCATCCAGCCCAGCATTTCTCATGATGTACTCTCTGCATAGAAGTTAAATAAGCAGGGTGACAATATACAGCCTTGACGTACTCCTTTTCCTAGTTGGAACCAGTCTGTTGTTCCATGTCCAGTTCTAACTGTTGCTTCCTGATCTGCATACAAGTTTTTCAAGAGGCAGGTCAGGTGGTCTGGTATTCCCATCTCTTTCAGAATTTTCCACAATTTATTGTGATCCACAGTCAAAGGCTTTGGCATAGTCAATAAAGCAGAAGTAGATGTTTTTCTGGAACTCCCTTGTTTTTTTGATGATCCAGCAAATGTTGGCAATTTGATCTCTGGTTCCTCTGCCTTTTCGAAAACCAGCTTGAACATCAGGAAGTTCATGGTTCACATATTGCTGAAGCCTGGCTTGGAGAATTTTGAGCATTACTTTACTAGTGTGTGAGATGAGTGCAATTGTGCGGTAGTTTGAGCATTCTTTGGCATTGCCTTTCTTTGGGATTGGAATGAATACAAGCCCTAGGTTATATGTTCCTTCGGAGAATGGACAGTTTTCTTTCATCCCTGTCTTTTCTGATAATCAACATGAACCCCTTTTTTGTGATCTTTATCTTTGTTCTGTAGTTTGTGTATGGGTCACTTGCCTACATTTATTGCCCTGAATGAATGAGCAGTTTCACCTCCAAAGCAGAATACATTTCACAGTACATTTGGTCAACAGTACATTTTCAGCAAAATATTAGAAAACAGTCCTGCCCAGCTTCCCTCAGCCACTCATCCCTCTTTCCTACAAGTGTAAGAAGTTGGCATTTTTAATTTAAAGCTATGATCTACCAAAAGATTTGCCATTGGAGAGCTTTAAAAATTCTTTTTTGAGAACACTTAATTCAGTCCTATTTTCTGAAGAAAAAAAAATGTATATCTCTTTTTGATGCTGAAATACCATCTAAAGATTCTCCAAAGAACTTGAATTGGGTTTTCACAGATTTTTGAGAGAGTTTTTTTCCCACAGCCTCTAGAGAAAATTGCCTCCTATTTCTTTAAGTAAAAGGAAACAGTTAGAGGGGAGAAGAGTAATTTTTTCTATTCAAATTTTTTTGTGCTGTGATGTTACTTGGTACCCCTGTGAGAAAACAGCTGCTGCTATCTTATTTCTACCTTTGTATCTGTTTCTAAATTAATTTACAATCAATGCTGCCTTTGTTTTATGACTACCACTGAAAGATGAATTATGAATTAATAGGGAACAGCTAATTTCAGTACAATCAAGAACATCTTTAATAAGTGAGGACTGCCCATAAAGAACCAATAGATCATTATGGTAAGCATTAATAGCTTACACTAAACTCAATGTGACCAATATATAAAAGAAATTTATTATGAGTATCTAGAAATAAACTTATGCTCACCTTAGTATGAGTTATACTTGTTGACTTGAATCAATATGATAATGAGAGATATTTTCAAGGCCTTGGGAGCAGGTTTTTATGTCAGAGACTAGAGAGTAAATTTAATTGACACTTCCCTGATATTCAGACTTGCCTTGTCTATATAGCCTTCACATGAATTTTCAATTTGATTTTGACTTCAAATGGGAGTTCCCACAAATCCAAACACCTTGTTGAAGCAGCAGAAAAATGAATTATGTGGATAACAGTATTTCATCAAGCTTTAAACTCCACTGTGTTATGTCCAAAGCAGTAAAACTGTGTAAATAAATTGCTAAGTCACAGTGAAATTGATGACTTGTATCTCATGTTTTAAAACCAAGATGACTAGTTAAAAAGAGAGAGAGAAGGAAAATCATTCCTTTGACTTGGCACATTTTATTGTTATTTTCAAGTTCAAATGAATGTTGGAGCAAAAAGCTATCCTATTAGACCTAAATACCTTCAAATTAAGTTCTGTGACTCTCTCTCTCTCTCTGGGGGGGTGTGTGTGTGTGTGTGTGTGTGTGTGAGTGCGTGCATGTGTGCATTTTCTTGGCTGCTTTTTTTTTTTTTTTAACTGAGATTTTCCTACTCAAAGATTAAAAAAAAATAATAACAACTATGTGATTGCAGTATTACTGTGTAGGAGAGTAAAGTTTGCCATGACACCTCCTCCGGTATGTTCATTAGGCATGAGGATTAATTTAGGCTGAGTATTTTTAAGAAACAAAAGATTCATAAAAATCTCCTCTTCTCTACCCCTTCACTGTCTGAAAGAACTTAGATGGAGGGCCTGTTGCCAGAATAGAGCTACCACCAGAGATATACGCCAAGCATATGGGCTCGATGTGGTGAGCAAACTTCGTAGGGCCTAGGGCTCAGAGTCCACTGTGTGAACCAGCAGCTCTGCCTGGCCCAGCAAACATTGGTGAGCCATTTGCTTTTCCATCTCCAGGTCAAATGCCTTTCTCTGCTTTGAACTCTCAAATCCCTATTCCCAACATCCTCTTCTGTCTTTAGCTGAAGATGATATTTAAAGTGAAGATTTTGTTGAGTTCCTAAGTTGTGTAGTTCTCTGTCATGCATGCATGTTATTAAATGTTTCATTTTCTCCTGTTAGTCTATCTCACGTCAATTTGATTTTTCAACCAGCCAGAAAAATCTAAAAGGATAAAAATGTCTTCTTCTCTAACAATTGTACTGTAACAGGACATACTTTTTAACTGTAGGGGATGGAAAAGTTTTCCTCACCCCTCTAAGGGTCCCTGGCTGGGTATGAAAACTAAGGTGAAAAAGACAGATGAACAGGAGAAAAGCATACATTTGTTATGAATTTTCACATGTACATGGGAACTTTTGTAAGAGAATGAAGGCCTGAAGAAGTGATAAGAGCTGAAAGTTTTTATGTCATTCAGATAGAGAAGCAATAAATTTGTGAAGAGTTCACCAAACAGTTTGGGCCAGGAGTAGTAGTGGCTAAGAGATAATCAGAAGTTAAAGATTAGTTTAATGAGGTTTATTTGTACAGATTTCTCAGCCCCAGGTTCCCAGTCTCTGGTGACAAGAATATATTCCATCCTCCTGGTTCAAGGAGGGTGACTTTCACATGGGAATTTTATGACTAGTCTCAAGAAAGAAGGGCTTGGGGTAGGGGTGGGTGATCACAGTGAGTGACCTTCCTGCTTCTGCCATTTCTTTTTTTCAAGCTCTTTTAGCTTAAGCTATTAAATATGCCAAAGTCCCAAGTTGTGTGGTAGATTGTTCTGAACTTCATCCCAGCTTATCATCAATAAAACTTTAAAAAATGTACATGGCTGGAATATCAATTTTGGTACAAAGGTTAACCCAGGTAAGTTAAGCTCTTTACCACTTGTCACACATTTTAAGCATCACAACCCCCCCACCCCAGTCAAACTCAAATACCATTAAAAATTTCCTCACAAAGGGCCAAAGTCAGAGACCCACCTGGATTTTGCTTTACCAGGTGGGTCTCTAACAAGTTGCTGACAAACAAACAAAAATATTAAACCAGGGGTAACAGCAACACCATCTCCTTCTCAAAAGACTATTTGAAGATATTTTTGAACTCTGGTCTGAATCAGAAAGATCAGTAGGGAGACCTACTGCTAGAAGAAATCTGTTCTGGGGAAAAAAAATTCCTTAGGTAGATGTGAGTAAGAAAGAAGGAAAACAGCCTGAAAATCCACACAGAAGTAAGGAAAAGCATGGTGGCTCCCAACAATCTAGAATTATCAATGCAGCTACAGCTAGAGTGTTAGGATCTGCATTAGACCTCCGGCACCTAGAAAGTAGGGTGAGTGTATTACATATTAGAAGTCTCTTTCCATTGGCTAGAGCACTTTCTTTTAAAGGCTCCCTTACCAGATTCCAACATTCCCAAAAGAGACAGTTTATCTGTTTATCAATTACTTTCCCTTGAGGACTACAAAGAGAGCTGGCCTGAGCAGGTAAGAGGTCTCAGAAGGATGCTGAGATCTCAAAGGGGAGGGAGAGTAACTTCTGTTGAAGATAAAAGAAGGGAGAACAGGTCTTGTCAGAAACAGCATAGGAAATAATTGTCATTCCTAAAAGGCAGCAAAGATAGCAACAGTGGCAAATGAACTGGAGGGAGTTGTTTACCATGTTGTTTTAGCAGAGTCCATTGAAAGCAACCCATCTGTTGCTGCTTCAATGCTGGTCTTCATCTAGGCAGCCATTCAGGCTGGGATGCTCTGCTCTTCAGTGGTGGCAGAAAGATTTCTACATTGAGTGGTGCCCGGACCTGCTGATGATTCCCACTGATTCTTCTGTCGACTGCATCTAACTAGCCCCTAACCCTCTTATTTTGGAGAAGGAAATGGCAACCCACTCCAGTATTCTTGCCTGGGAAATCCCATGGATAGAGGAGCTTGGTGGGCTACAATTCATGGGGTCATTAGACATCCCATAAAATTGGGGGTGGGGGCTGAAAACCAATGTATTTTCTAAAATGCTTATTATTTTAGCGATTTCATTGAGCATTAGGGATGGTAACCAGAGAGCGTGTGGGTAGGAAAGGTTTTAATTTGCTGTGTTCGTTTTAACCGTCTTTACCCAGAAAAGTGTTTGCTATTGATTATTTGAAATCGATTCTATTCTATTACAGAATTTATTCCTCTTTTAACTTTTAGAGAGAAACTTGGAAGGCAAGATAGATAATGTTTTCAGAGATGTGACCTGGCTCTATTTCATTTGGGGCTGTAGGAATAATAGGCTTCATTTATTGTTTAATATATGTCAGGCACTGTTCTCAGCTTTAAATATGCATGAATATAACTTTACAATAGCCTTGTAAGATAGGTATGCTATTATTAGCCCTAGATTATAGCTGGGATACCCACCTGAGAAATTTGGTTCCTTGAGACACACTTGTATCACTAAAATACACTGCCTCCTTTTATGCTGGGGGAAGCTGTGACCAGACTCTCCATGCTTACAGATAAATTTACATGTAATTCTTTGTTGTCTACATTCTGTCCATTTGAATATTAAGTTAGAATAAAGACAAAAGAAAACCCAGACCTCCATACTAGCCTTGTATCCTTCACTGAAGTTACACAGACTTCATGTTTTCTGAATCATGACTATTATGAGTCCTTTCCCTCGCACATCAAAAAACAAAACTGGCAGTTTCCATGTGCTGCATATCAAGGGCAGAGAAGGCAAAACCCAGGAACTCTATCAGAGCATATATAAAATTTCTACTCTAAAAATCAAATTTCTCATTTGCAGTGATTTCCCTTTCTTTAATCTTTCACCAAGTTGGAATCCAATAGTTTTTTCTCCTCCAGGAGATCACACTTTGGCATCAAAATGTAGGGAAATTGCCAGTCCTCGTGTCAAAGTTCTTTTAACAATTATGTGCATTTAGTTTATATTTTAATCAAGTTTTCTTCATATGCATATCATATGTTTATTGTCAAAGTACTGAGTTTAAATCAAAGAGCAAGGTACTTCCTGTGATTAGCACAGTCAGTATTCAGGCAGCGGAGACAAATCTCTCAAGGTCCTTTGGTTGCTCCAGTTGGTCCATTGTTAAAGAATGGACAGTGTCTCTTTACAGATTTATTTTTCCTGGTCTCTGGAATGCTTGCAAAATGTTATCTCTCTCACCATTCTACAATATGTTGGCAACTCCTGGCTGCCATGAGGCTGACATTATTGCTGTACTGCTTTGCCATCAACTGCTCATGACTGAATGTCTTCATTCTATGTCATCTTTTGATATCTTATTGATATTTTATGGGATATTTTGTTACTGTCAGAAATCCCACATTTTAGAAGCTCTTTAGGTAATAAGTTTGATGACCACATTGGGAGAATCACATCTTTTTTGTGGAGGATGTATTCCAAAGTCCTTCACAAGTCAAAACTTGCATAAAATCCAAGTCTCACTCTGACAAATGAAGCAATGCTCCTGCTTGGCAACAACACTGCCTAGTCAAGAGGTCACTTGCTCCTGATGCTGCTAATTTGCATTGGTCATGTCCGACTCTGTTGCAACCCCATAGATGGCAGCCCACCAGGCTCCCCCGTCCCCGGGATTCTCCAGGCAAGAACATTGGAGTGGGTTGCCATTTCCTTCTCCAATGCATGAAAGTGAAAAGTGAAAGTGAAGTCACTCAGTCGCGTCCAACTCTTAGCGACACCATGGACTGTAGCCTACCAGGCTCCTCCATCCATGGGATTTTCCAGGCAAGAGTACTGGAGTGGGTTGCCAGTGCCTTCTGTGAAGAGGTCACTTAACATGGACATTTTGAAAGTCTGAGAAACTTTAAAAATTTTAGACTCATCTTTCTTCTATTTTTAAAATACAGACTTTATTCATACTTTCATGTGTATGCTTTTAAATTTCATAATCGAGATTAGAACAACTAAATCCACACTGTATTCTATCCTCTCATCTAAGGTTATGGAGGAAAATACATATTTAAAAATTGAATTTAGTTTTTGGTTGTACTTCAGTTCAGTTCAGTTCACTCGTTCAGTAGTGTCCAACTCTTTGTGACCCCTGGGACTTGCAGCACGCCAGGCCTTCCTGTCCATCACCAACTCCTGGAGCTTACTCAGACTCATGTCCATCCAGTTGGTGATGGCATCCAACTATCTCATCCCGTCATCCCCTTCTCCTTCCACCTTCAACTTTTCCCAGCATCAGGGTCTTTTCCAATGAGTCAGCTCTTCGCATCAGGTGGCCAAAGTATTGGAGTTTCAGCTTCACCATCAGTCCTTCCAATGAATATTCAGGACTAATTTCCTTTAGGATGGACTAGTTGGATCTCCTTGCAGTCCAAGGGACTTTCAAGAATCTTTTCCAACACCACAGTTCAAAAGCATCAATCCTTCAGTGCTTAGCTTTCTTTATAGTCCAACTCTCACATCTGTACATGACTACTGGAAAAACTATAGCTTTGACCAGATGGAACTTGGTTGAAAAGCAATGTCTCTGCTTTTCAATATTCTAGGTTGGTCATAGCTTTAAGAAGCAAGTGTCTTTTAATTTCATGGCTGCAGTCACCATGTGCAGTGATTTTGAAGCCCCCCAAAATAAGGTTTGTCATTGTTTCCACTGTTTCCCCATCTATTTGCCATGAAGTGATGGGACTGGAGGCCATGATCTTAGTTTTCTGAATGTTGAATTTTAAGATAACTTTTTCACTCTCCTCTTTCACTTTCATCAAGAGGCTCTTTAGTTCTTCTTCACTTCCTGCCATAAGGGTGGTGTCATCTGCATATCTGAAGTTATTAATATTTCTCCTAGCAATTTTGATTCCAGCTTGTGCTTCATCCTGCCCAGCATTTCTCATGATGTACTCTGAATATAAGTTAAATAAGCAGGGTGATAATATACAGCCTTGACGTACTCCTTTTCCTATTTGGAACCAGTCTGTTGTTCCATGTCCAGTTCTAACTGTTGCTTCCTGACCTGCATACAGATATCTCAGGAGGCAGGTCAGGTGGTCTGGTATTCCCAGCTCTTTAAGAATTTTCCACAACTTGCTGCGATCCATACAGTCAAAGGCTTTGGCATAGTCAATAATGCAGAAGTAGATGTTTTCCTGTAACTCTCTTGCTTTTTCAATGATCCAATGGATGTTGGCAATTTGATTTTTGGTTCCTCTGCCTTTTCTAAATCAGCTTGAACACCTAAAGTGCATGGTTCAAATACTGTTTGAGCCTGGCTTGGAGAATTTTGAGCATTACTTTGCTAGCATGTGAATTGAGTGCAATTGTGCAGTAGTTTGTACAATTTTTGGCTTTGCCTTTCTTTGGGATTCAAATAAAAACTGACATTTTCCAGTCCTGTGGCCACTGCTGGGTTTTCCAAATTTGCTGGCATGTTGAGTGCAACACTTTCACAGCATCATCTTTTAGGATTTGAAATATCTCAGCTGGAATTACATCACCTACACTATCTTTGTTTGAAGTGATGCTTCCTAAGGCCCACTTGACTTTGCATTCCTGGATGTCTGGCTCTAGGTGAGTGATCACACCATCGTGATTGATGGGTCATGAAGATCTTTCTTGTATAGGTTTTCTGTGCCTTATTGCCACCTCTTCTTAATATCTTCTGCTTCTGTTAGGTCCATGCCACTTCTGTCCTTTATTGTGCCCATCTTTGCATGAAATGTTCCTTTGGTATCTAATTTTCTTGAAGACATAGTCTTCCCCATTCTATCATTTTCCTCCACTTCTTTGCATTGATCACTAAGAAAGGCTTTCTTATCTCTCTTCCTATTCTTTGTAACTGCATTCAAATAGGTGTATCTCTCCTTTTTTCATTTGCCTTTCGCTTCTCTTCTTTTCACAGCTATTTGTAAGGCCTCCTCAGACAGCCATTTTGCCTTTTTGCATTTCTTTTTCTTTGAGATGGTCTTGATCCCTGCCTCCTGTACAATGTCACAAACCTTCATCCATAGTTCTTCAGGCACTCTATCTATCAGATCTAATCCCTTGAATCTATTTGTCACTTTCACTGTATAATCATAAGGGATTTGATTTAGGTCATACCCAAATAGTCTAGTGGTTGTCCCTACTTTCTTCAATTTAAGTCTGAATTCAGCAATAAGGAATTCATGATCTGAGCCACAGTCAGCTCCCAGTCTTGTTTTTGCTGACTGTATAGAGCTTCTCCATCTTTGACTGCAAAGAATATAATCAATCTGATTTCAGTGTTGACCATCTGGTGATGTCCACGTGTAGAGTCTTCTCTTGTGTTGTTGGAAGAGGGTGTTTGCTATGACCTGTGCATTCTCTTGGCAAAACTCTATTAACCTTTATTCTGCTTCATTCTGTACTCCAAAGCCAAATTTGCCTTTTACTCCTGGTGTTTCTTGACTTCCTACTCTTGCATTCCAGTCCCCTATAATGAAAAGGGCATCTTTTTTGGATGTTAGTTCTAGAAGGTCTTGTAGGACTTCATAGAACTGTTCATCTTCAGCTTCTTCAGCATTACTGCTCAGGGCATAGACTTGAATTACTGTGATACTGAATGGTTTGCCTTGGAAATGAACAGAGATCAATCTATCATTTTTGAGATTGCATCCAAGTACTGCATTTCGGACTCTTACGTTGACAGTTATGGCTACTCCATTTCTTCTAAGGGATTCTTGCCCACAGTAGTAGATATAATGGTCATCTGGGTTAAATTCACCCATTCCAGTCCATTTTACTTCGCTGATTCCTAAAATATCGATGTTCAGTCTTGCCATCTCCTGTTTGGCTACTTCCAATTTGCCTTGATTCATGGACATAACATTCCAGGTTCCTATGCAATATTGTTCTTTACAGCGTCAGACTTTACTTCCATCACCAGTCCCATCCGCAACTGGGTGTTGTTTTTCCTGTGGCTCTGTCTCTTCATTCTTTCTGGAGTTATTTCTCCACTGATCTCCAGTAGCGTATCAGGCACCTACCGACCTGGGGAATTGTACTTACCAATATCAAAAATATGATAGTGAGGGATGTGAGGAAAGATATTCTTTCCTAGCATGGTGAATGGAATACAGTTGTGACTAAACAAATATTCAATGAAAAACTGAACGAATAAATGAATGAGCTCTTACTGATCTCTAAATTACTTTCTTAACATGTGATCTCCCTGTATGTAGAGTAAAATTTTTTAGTATGTAGTCTTTTCAACTTTGTAGAGGAATCTCTATTTATTCTCTTGGCATTTGTAATGCTTCATTAGGAACATGTTACTTTTATCCTTAGCGTTATTGATTCTAAATGGAGTGAGTGTGAGTTGACTGATGTAGATGCCAGCAAAACTCCATTCTGTCTAAGACTACACAGGTAGAACTACAGTTTCCAGAACAAAGGGGACAGCATTGATCTAGCTTTACTCTGTTCCTCACCCCCACCAGGCTGCATCTGGCAGGCTGTGGTCCTGTTAGAGAAATTAAAAAAATATATTCTGGTTTAGGCTTCAGAGACAAAGCAGAGCAGACCTCTGAACTTGCTTCTCACCTGCCTGGACACTGCCCTGACTGAGTGACTGTAAGTGACTGCTTGCTGTTAGTGAAAAACTTGCAGCACCTTAGATAAGATGGGGGAGGAATCTTGTTGAATTGTTGAGCCCATGAAGGGGGCCTGGCCAACCAAGCCCCAGGCTTAGCAACATTCCAAGTTTTAGAAAACAAACAGCATTAACCTGAAACCAGGCTTGCAATTGGGTCACAGATTGATGATGATATCAGTTTGTGTCTGTCCTGGGAATATAAGCAGGGACCCTGAACTGCAATCTCTGAAGTCTTACCTGTGGAGCAGACATGCTGCCTGGGACCCTTTCCCAACTGGGGGCTCCACATGTGCTGTGACACAGGACTCCCCAGAGCTGTTTAAGTCTGGATGTTGGTAAAAATCCAATTTGGTGACGTATTCTTTGCTCTATCTCTCTTTTTCTTTTAATGTTAGTATACTGAAAATAAGCTAGATAATTCTCTAATAAATATTTGTATTATTTATGTGTATATAACGAGTGGCTTATTTTGTTAACAAATCCTTTGAACCTGAGATGAAAGTGAAAACTTTCAGCAAAACAGCTCCCCAACTGCAAACCCCCATTTCCAGAGCAACAGCCATACACCAGGTACTGTGTTAAGCACACAGAAGGCACTCTCCACTTGATTCCTCCAACCAGCGCATGGAAGACCTTTCGTTAATATCCATTTTATACAAACATTTAGAGACATTTACCCCAAGTTCTCAGCTAATAAAGGTAGAGCTTAGACTGAAAAGATTCAAACACTAGTTGCATCTTCAACCACTTTCGTCTACTGCCTCACAAGATAGACTTGCCCAGAGAAATAATTGGAATGAGAAAGAAATCAAAATACTGTTTGTTGAATGACCAATATTACTCTGGGAAATTAGTCTGTATGATTAAAAACAGGGAAAGACAGGGTAACTATTCTCAAATTTCTGAAAAGTTACCATGAAGTAAAAGTTAATTTGTCTATAGAACACCCAACATTAGGTGTTAGGGTTAAAAATGGAGGTTTTAGGGTGAGCGATTCAATCTCAATACACAAGAAACCCTAACAATATCTACACCAGAAAGATTACAGGCTGCTTTGGCAGGAAACAAAAGTTTCAACCAGAGACATGATAATGACTTTCAAAGATGATAAAGAATAGATTTGTAGATAAACAGGTACATCAAGTGCCCTTAATATCTCTTTCAAAGTAAAGATTTTATGATTCAACAGAAGCTAGTAGAAGGAAGGAGAAGAAAGGGGGGAAATATTAAAATTTATTCGCCACCCAGTTAAGAACACTATTTATGCATCATCTCACTATTCACCATAAGGTCAAGATTGCCCATTAGGTTAAAATATCCCATTTCTACCTTATGTACAAAGAACAAAAACCTGATATTATATGCCCATTTTGCAGACATGAAAACTGAGGTTTAGAGTATATATGTTTGTATATATACACACATATTTATAAGTATATATAATATGTATATGTGTGTATGTGTGCGTTAGTCATTCAGTCATATCCAACCCTTTGCAACCCCATGGACTGTAGCCCACCAGGCTCCTTTGTCCTTGGGATTCTCCAGGCAAGATTACTGGAATGGGTTGCCATTTCCTTCTCCAGGGGATCTTCCAGATCCACGGATCGAATCAGGTCTCCTGCATTGCAGGCAGATTCTGTACCATCTGTGTGACCAGGGAAGCCATAAGACATAAATATGTCTAACACCACACAGTTGTATAATAGCAGACCCTCAGCTGAACTTCTGATCTTTTTGACTCTAAGCAAAACTCCTGAGCAGAAGGAAAAAAACAGTGGATGTAGAGCTACTGGAAAAGAGACAGGGAAGCTGTTAAAGAAAAAGAATATTCAATGACACTTGTTATAGTCGGCAAGGCAGACTAAATTCATTCAGGATCATCCCAGTAGGTGGGGCTTCCCAGGTGGCTCAGTGGTAAAGAATCCACCTGCAATTGCAGAAGCTGTGGGAGACTCAGGTTTGATCCCTGGTTCAGGGAGATTCCCCCACAGGAGGAAATGGCAACCTCTTCCAACATTCTTACTGGGATGATCCCATGAACAGAAGAGCCTGGCAGGCTATAGTCCATGGGGTCACAAAGAGTCATACACAACTGAGTAACTAAGCATGCACACACACACCACAGAAGGTACACGAACCACTGCAAAGGAATTTTACAGTGTGGGAAAGAGATTGGGCTCAACACTAAATACAGACAGGCAAGTGGGGACTGACATTCAAGAAGTAAGTGTGGAGGTCAGTGGACGGGAAATTATTAAAAGGAAATGCCAGGGGTAGGAGAGATTTGGGCTCAACCAACTGAAAAGGAACCTCACTGAAGACCAACCATGTTAATGACACACCACCGGTGGAAGATGAGGAGACCAATCATGTATTAAGGATGAGGAGTTCTGATTCAACTGATTCAGTATGTTTCTGCTAAAACTTGGTTTTCCAAGGAAGCACAGAGATGGACCTAGGAGAAGGTTCAGGAAACTGACTCAAGTTAGGTCAAGCAAAGAATCTTTGTCAAGGGCAAATGTAAGACAAATTCAAAGAGATAAATAAGGAGAAGTCAGAAGCTGGTGCTTGGCTGAAGAGGCAGGAGCTGCAGAATCTACCTTTGAGGGAAGGGCTGGCAGTCAGTGGGAGTTGTGGGGACAAAAGGGAGGGGTATGGGTGCAGCATAAACACCTGCCAGGGGAGCCTCACATTTGTGCTAAGGCTAAGGACTTAATGTTACTGCTCCAAGTAAATCCATTCTAAAACCAAATATAGAGAAACCGGGTGATGCAAGAGATTAGAACTGGGGTGGGAGGATTATGGAGGAATAATTCATGTATTTCCATCTAATTAATTTATTAGCTACTGACTAGAAGCATGAAATTAAAAGATGCTTACTCCTTGGAAGGAAAGTTATGACCAACCTAGACAGCATATTGAAAAGCAGAGACATTACTTTGTCAACAAAGCTTGGTCTAGTCAAGGCTATGGTTTTTCCAGTGGTCATGTATGGATATGAAAGTTGGACTATAAAGAAAGCTGAGCATTAAAGAATTGATGCTTTTGATCTGTGGTGTTGGAGAAGACTCTTGAGAGTCCCTTGGACTGAAAAGAGATCCAACCAGTCCATCCTAAAGGAAATCAGTCCTGAGTATTCATTGGAAGGACTGATGCTGAAGCTGAAACTCCAATACTTTGGCCACCTGATGCAAAGAGCTGACTCACCGGAAAAGACCCTGATGCTGGGAAAGATTGAGGGCAGGAGAAGGGGACAACAGAGGATGAGATGGTTGGATGGCATCACCGACTTGATGGACATGGGTTTGGGTGGACTCCGGGAGTTGGTGATGGACAGGGAGGCCTGGTGTGCTGTGGTTCATGGGGTCACAAAGAGTCGACACAACTGAGCGACTGAACTGAACTGAGAAGCCCCATGGCAAGTACTGTCCAAGTAATTCGGTTATGACTAACTTCTTACGGGCAACTTGGAAGTCTAATGGCCATTTCTCTACATTCATTTCTTCAGTGAGTATGTGCTAGATGCTGACTCTCTGTCACCAGAAAAAATACACGAACCCCTATCTTCATAGTGCTTACATTTGGGAGCAGAGACTAAAATAATGAATAAATACATTCTTGAGCACACCAAGAGAAGATATGTGAAAGAAAGAGCATAATAAATGGTTGAAAAGTTGGGAGGGAGCTTTCCATTTTAAATTCAGCTGCTGAGAAAGACGCATTTGAGGAAAGGCTGGCAGCAGGGGGAGAAATGACCCCTGTAGATATTCTAGACCCATCCTTCTAGAGGGAGGAATGGCAAAGGCCACAAGGAAGGAAACATGGTCACGTGTTCTAAGAAAAGTGAGATGTGGACTGGAGAGGAAAGAGGAGAGGTCAGGAAGAACCAGAAAATGAGCTCATGTCAGACCTTCTGGATCACTGCAAAGCTACCAACTTGCACTCTGCATGCAATGGAGAACTACTAGAAAGTTCTGAGTGTAGGTGTAGCATGATCTAACTTGTATTTTTAAATGATAAAATAGACACCAAGATATCCCAATGTGTTCATGAAAAATGGATAGTCTGCTAGAGGCACCATAAGGAAACAAGAAGAGGATTCCTACTGCCTATCACATGGAGGAAATGTATTAAAATTCCCTTCCATGAACATGTCTCCACTTGCCCTAAAAAAAAAAAAAAGAATTCTTACTGCTAGTAACAGCATCTCCTTCCCCTCTTCCTGACTGAGCTGCCAAAATTCTTGTCTATTGTTCTCAGCTCTTGTTTTCAATCTCTCTACTTCACTTGGCAAAACAAGTGTTCTCTATTTAACTCTAGAGCATACTTCTTATTTTCTCAAGCATGCCCCTGGAAAGGCTTCATCCCTTATTCGACCCAAAGTGATTAAAATGTCCACCCAAGGAAACCAGGTCCTTCCCTTGGGATAGTTATGTTGCTAAAAATAAATAAATATTTTCCTATATATGCTGACATTCAAAAATACACTAAAAAAGATTTGAAATTAGGATTTTTGAGAGTTAGAGATCAGGGTCTTTTTTGACATTAGTTCCTTGGACTAAGGTGTGTTTGTTCTCACACCTTATTTCAGAAGAGGAGGTATTTCATCACACTGTGGGAACTGATGAAATATCAGCAGAACACTGAACAGAAGGCGAGGAGAGAAGGTTCCATTTTCACTCCCAAACTGAAGTGGAAATTTCAGTTTGTGGAATTGGAAACTTCCACTTCCAAATTATCCAGAAACAGGCCTGTCAACCAAGGACTCATTAAAAGGCTCATGCTGTGGTATGACTAGAGGAAGAGAATTTGAGACTTGGTTTATTCAAAACCGTGTTCTTCATCAGTTAAAGCCAAAGCCCCAGAAGCACAGGCAGCCTGCAGGGATGAGGAGGAGGAGGATGGCTGGGCCAGCTGACCACAAGGAGAAGACAGACGGGAAGTGGAGACAGAGTGGGTGGAGGTGTGAAAGTCAAGCTTTGCCATTTTGCCCAAGGCTTAACCAAAACTGAGACCAGAGGCTGTGAAAAGCAGGAGACTCAAGTACACCCAGTTCTTTCTCCCACTCTCTGCAAAGGTGGTACCACCCGCGGGAATAACAACTCTTCACTAGTCTTCATTATAATAATAGAATGTCCTCCACAGATCAAACTGGATTACCAGAAACATCCACAGTAGAAGAGATTCCCACTCTTCATTCCAGATGGGCAGTGGGTAACACTAGAAAATTTCCTTATTCATAGTTACTCCAAAAATACAACCCATGCCTTAGAGCCCTGCTACTCAGTGTAAAACTTACCCAGCAACATCTGAAAAGCTAAAAATGCAGATTTTGAAATGATTCCCCCCCCCCCACCACCACCCAGTCCTAATACATCACAAGCTAATTTAAACATCCTTAGGGGCTTCCCTGGTGGCTCAGATGGTAAAGAATCTGCCTGCACTTTAGGGAACACAGGAGACACAGGTTCCATCCCTGGATTGGAAACGTCCCTTCAAGGAAGAAATGGCAACCCACTCCAGTATTCTTGTCTGGGAAATCCCATGGACAGGGGAGTCTAGTGGGCTACAGTCCAGGGGTCACAAAGAGACAGGACTGAGCGACTAATGCTTTTACTTTCAATGATTTACATGACCTTTAAAATGATAGCAGTAGTGTCTTACAGCAACCATTCTCGAACTTTGCACATTAGACTCACCTAGAGAGCTTTTTAAACATCCCTATGTAAAATTGGTTATCATCTGTAAGGCTCTGATCATCAAATGTGTCTACTTATTGGAATCTCCCAGGGATTTAAAAAGTACTAGTAACAGAAATATATGATATTGAAGTACCAATATAAAATTGTACTTCAATATCATATATTTCTATTACTAGTACTTTTTAAATCCTCAGGAGATTCCAATAAGTAGACACGTTTGATGATCAGAGCCTTAAAGATGATAACCACATTTGCATTCAAATGAGAACATGCCCCCAAACTTTGCATTACTGATTACCACTGAGGTTTTTCTGGTAACTTAGGTATTGAAAATCTCAATAAGTCCTACCACAAAAAAATTCATGGTTAAATTTCCAAATTCTGATGACTTAAACAATTTCTCAAATTCCAATGATACTCATTTTAATTTGCAACAGATCTGTAACTGACAAATGGTCTGAGAAATCCAGAAAGACTGCTAAGTCTCTTCACCCAGAAATGTCAACAATTCTTTGTTCTTAAATACTGTTTATAGTTCAAGTTTGTTTTTTAGATGCAATAATTTCTTGTTTCTTATTTCTCAAATCATTACTCAATAAGGAAAATAAAGAATCTTAACTATGCTCAATATTTCTAGGCATGATGATTACAAATGTTTTGCAAGTTAGCTTCAGGAGCTGAAAAGATTTCTCAGTGGCAGGTGATATTTTTGTTGAATCAACAAGATAGACTGGTCTTGTGGTTGGTGTTTAGTAAGTCAATCATTTTCACTACACAATGGGTAGCACTGAAATAAATTTTTCTTTTATTCATTGGAAGGCTATTTCATGATATTAAGAACAAAGAAAATCAATTCTCCAGGGAACCAGAGTCAATCTTCCAAAATGTAACACATCCATTAGCAGGGAAAAAAAAGTGTCAGATGAGAAACAAATTGGCTAAATTGGTTGAAACATCTCTTTAAAATTGTTTACATACTAAAGAGGAGATAAAAGAAATTAGATCATCATTTTCTAGCACACAAGTATCTACTGATTTTCAACTGTTTCACATTTCAGTTTTTTTCTTCTTACATTTTAGCACTTTTGGTTATGAGCAGCAGAAAATAAAACCAAACTGACTTTAAAAGAAAAGAGGACAAATTTATTGGTGCACATAACTAAAATATTCAGGTGTGTCTGGCTTCAAGCATGGCTGTATCCAGATGCCCAGATTATGCTAGAAATGGTCTTTCTCCTTTCCAGGCCAAACTTTTTCTCTTGCTGCCTTAATTTTTAGTTAAATTTTCACTTCATAATGGGTCATTATATTCAATAAATTTCCTGTATATGTTGCACTGACATGTCTTGTTTCAATTGCCCATCTCCTTAATCAAATTCCTTGCTGAAGGAGATGTTTGTTGGGAAATCAACAAACATCTGGGTTCCAGTGGAAGACGGAGCCAACTTTGTTAAAACTACATACAGTGAGAAGAGGGGAATGGGATTTCCCCAAAGGATAAACAAAGGTGTGATGTCAGAAAAGAAAATACAAATTCTGCAGAGGCAAAATAATACTCCATAAAGGCGCCTAAATTATTTGCTTTGAAAACAAATGTATGATATTACAATCATCTTTGAGAAGTTCAGGAGAAACCAGCTTGGAGCATCATCAATTTTCTTCCTTTTTTTTTTTTAATCTTGTGGTGTGGGCTACCAACACATAGAGGTTGTATCAATTCCATTTGAGAAAACAGAAACTGTCTGATGTTCTCAATCACAAATCTCAAAAGTATGGTTCTTAAAGAGGAAACTAGGGACAAGGAAGGGTTAGGTGTTCAGGCACACTGTGGGAAACCTTACTTGTTAAGTGTTTATTTTGGTGGATGCTTTGTTGCATTGTGAAATCCATCTCTTTTGAGCACAGCCAAGTGCTAATTTTTATAAGTACTATCTCCTTTATCCACCTATTGTTGACATAAAGATGCTTACACTCACTGTTTCTAAGTAACTAGAACAATGAAAAGAAGCTCTCTAAGGACAAAGACTCTGTTTTCCAAAATGCAATGAATTCAGGATTTCAAGGGGGAATCCTAGATTAATAGCTATCTGTGTGGGGTGATGGCCGAGAGGAGCAACCCCATGTAAAGGAGCAGGGGCTGCGTGGGTACAGGAGGGCCGAGAGGAGCTATTCCACGTTTAAAGTCAGGAGGGGCGACCTCATCCAAGGTAAGGAGCAGTGGCTGCGCTTTGCTGGAGCAGCCGTTAAGAGATACCCCAAGTCCAAGGTAAGAGACACCCAAGTAGGATGGTAGGTGTTGCGAGAGGGCATCAAAGGGCATACACTCTGAAATCATAAGCACAGAAAACTAGCCAATTTGATCACATGGACCACAGCCTTGTCTAACTCAATGAAATTAAGCCATGCTGTGTGGGGCCACCCAAGACAGACGGGTCATGGTGGACAGGTCTGACAGAATGTGGTCCACTGGAGAAGGGATAGGCAAACCACTTCAGTATTCTTGCCTTGAGAGCCCCATGAGCAGTATGAAAAGGCAAAATGATAAGATACGGAAAGAGGAACTCTCCAGGTCGGTAGGTGCCCAATATGCTACAGGAGATCAATGGAGAAATAACTCCAGAAAGAATGAAGAGATGGAGCCAAAGCAAAAACAATACCTAGTTGTGGATGTGACTGGTGTAGAAGCAGGGTCCGATGCTGTAAAGAGCAATATTGTATAGGAACCTGGAATGTTAGGTCCATGAATCAAGGCAAATTGGAAGTGGTCAAACAGGAGATGACAAGAGTGAACATCGACAATTTAGGAATCAGCTAATTAATTTGGACTGGAATGGGTGAACTTAACTCAGATGACCATTATATCTACTACTGTGGGCAAGAATCCCTTAGAAGAAATGGAGTAGCCATCATGGTCAACAAAAGAGTCCAAAATGCAGTACTTTGATGCAATCTCAAAAACGACAGAATTATGTCTGTTCATTTCCAAGGCAAACCATTCAATATCATGGGGAGCCTATGCCCCAACCAGTAACGCTGAAGAAGCTGAAGCTGAATGGTTCTATGAATATCTACAAGACCTTTTAGAACTAACACGCAAAAAAGATGTCCTTTTCATTATAGGGGACTGGAATGCAAAAGTAGGAAGTCAAGAAACACCTGGAGTAAAAGGCAAATTTGGCTTTGGAGTACAGAATGAAGCAGGGCAAAGGCTAATCGAGTTTTGCCAAGAGAACACACTGGTCATAGCAAACACCCTCTTCCAACAACACAAGAGAAGACTCTACACATGGACATCACCAGATGGTCAACACTGAAATCAGATTGATTATATTCTTTGCAGCCAAAGATGGAGAAGCTCTATACAGTCAGCAAAAACAAGACTGGGAGCTGACTGTGGCTCATATCATGAACTCCTTATTGCAAAATTTAGACTTAAATTGAAGAAAGTAGGGAAAACCACTAGACCATGGTTATGATGATCTAGACCATGATTATATAGTGGAAGTGAGAAACAGATTTAAGGGACTAGATCTGATAGACAGAGTGCCTGATGAACTATGGACAGGAGACAGGGATCAAAACCATCCCCATGGAAAAAAATGCAAAAAAGCAAACTGGCTGTTTGAGGAGGCTTTACAAATAGCTGTGAAAAGAAGAGAAGGGAAAAGCAAAGGAGAAAAGGAAAGATATTCCCATTTGAATGCAGAGTTCCAAAGAATAGCAAGGAGAGATAAGAAAGCCTTCCTCAGCCATCAGTGCAAATAAATAGAGGAAAACAGCAGAATGGGGAAGACTAGAGATCTCTTCAAGAAAATTAGAGACACCAAGGGAACATTTCATGCAAAGATGGGCTCAATAAAGGACAGAAATAGTATGGACCTAACAGAAGCAGAAGATATTAAGAGGTGGCAAGAATACACAGAAGAACTGTACAAAAAAGAGCTTCACGACCCAGATAATTATGATGGTGTGATCAGTCACCTAGAGCCAGACATCCTGGAATGTGAAGTCAAGTGGGTGTTAGAAAGGATGACTACAAACAAAGCTAGTGATGGAATTCCAGTTGATCTATTTCAAATCCTGAAAGATGGTCCTGTGAATGTGCTGAAATCTATATGCCAACAAATTTGGAAAACTCAGCAGTGGCCACAGGACTGGAATAGGTCAGTCTTCATTCCAATCCCAAAGAAAGGCAATGCCAAAGAATGCTGAAACTACTGCACAATTGCACTCATCTCACACGCTAGTAAAGTAATGCTCACATTTCTCCAAGCCAGGCTTCAACAATACGTGAACAGTGAACTTCCAGATATTCAAGCTGGTTTTAGAAAAGTCATAGGATCCAGAGATCAAACTGCCAACATCTGCTGGATCATCGAAAAAGCAAGAGAGTTCCAGAAAAACATCTATTTCTGCTTTATGGACTATGCCAAAGCCTTTGACTGTGTGGATCACAATAAACTGTGGAAAATTCTGAAAGAGATGAGAATACCAGACCACCTGACCTGCCTCTTGAAAAACTTGTATGCAGGTCAGGAAGCGACAGTTAGAACTGGACATGAAACAACAGACTGGTTCCAACTAGGAAAAGGAGTACGTCAAGGCTATATATTGTCACCCTGCTTATTTAACTTATATGCAGAGTACATCATGAGAAACGCTGGGCTGTAGGAAGCACAAGCTGGAATCAAGATTGCCGGGAGAAATATCAATAACCTCAGATATGCAGATGACACCACCCTTATGGCAGAAAGTGAAGAAGAACTAAAAACCTCTTGATGAAACTAAAATAGGAGAGTGAAAAAGTTGGCTTAAAGCTCAACATTCAGAAAACGAAGATCATGGCATCTGGTCCCCTCACTTCGTGGGAAATAGATGGGGAAACAGTGGAAACAGTGTCAGACTTTATTTTGGGGGGCACCAAAATCACTGCAGATGGTAATTGTAGCCATGAAATTAAAAGACGCTTACTCCTTGGAAGGAAAGTTATGACCAACCTAGATAGCATTTTAAAAAGCAGAGATATTACTTTGCCAACAAATGTCCATCTAGTCAAGGCTATGGTTTTTCCAGTAGTCATGTATGGATGTGAGAGTTGGACTGTGAAGAAAGCTGAGCACTGAAGAATTGATGCTTTTGAACTCTGGTGTTGGAGAAGACTCTTGAGAGTCCCTTAGAATGCAGGGAGACCCAACCAGCCCATCCTAAAGGAGACCAGTCCTGGGTGTTCATTGGAAGGACTGATGCTGAGGCTGAAACTCCAATACTTTGGCCACCTCATGCGAAGAGTTGACTCATTGGAAAAGACCCAGATGCTGGGAGGGATTGGGGGCAAGAGGAGAAGGGGACGACAGAGGATGAGATGGCTGGATGGCATCACTGACTGGACGCACATGAGTTTGGGTGAACTCTGGGTGTTGGTGATGGACAGGGACGCCTGGCATGCTGTGATTCATGGGGTTGCAAAGAGTCAGACATGACTGAGTCACTGAACTGAACCATTTTGTATTAGCATAACCTCTAGCTGACAGAAATTCAGGGTGGATCCTGTCAAACAGTAGCTAGTATCACGGTTACAAGGAACAAAAAGCATGATTTGGGGACTTAGGGATGGCAATTCTAGAGAAAAATTAAAAAAACTAAAAGGTTGTTTTGGAGACCAGAAAGGGTTAGGGATTTTTAAAGCCAAGCCACGAAGTTGTTAAAGCTATCTTGCAAGAATTAGGATTGGCTCTGAAGCACAAATGAATATTTGTTCTTAGGGAACAGGCTGCTATGAGTTATTTAGGGTAGGGACCCAATAAACAGCTTGAGTTTCTGGAACATTTTGCAGATGTCCTGAGCACCTGCACTAAGACAGCAAGTGGTCAGAACTCATATTCCATCAGCAGGAGACGCCTAAGTCTTACTTTCACAGTGGCCCCCCAGCTCCATTTTAGAGAGTGCTCTTAACAATACTGCCTCCATTTTCATTTTCTTTTCACATCCCAGAGACAGCAGTCACATGACTAAAAGTGAAATATCATCTATTTTTCAGTCTTGTATTGGATTTTTTTAAGTAAAGAAAAAACATTTACAAGACTAAGTGAATTAAAGAAAGAGAATTGATGAATGAAATAGTTAAGAAATGCTCAAATATTTTTGTGGAAGCTATACCTTTCAGTGAATTATGGGTATACAGAGAAATATGCTAGATAGCGGCCTCAGCATCTTGTCTATTTTCTGCCCATCCTACATCAAGAATTAGAATATCAGCCCTTATTCAGACTTGTCAATGTGTCAACCTAGAAGATTCACAGCGTGGTATCATTTTTAAAAATGAACACAGTTGCTTTAAAGTACTATCTCATAATCTCAACACTATTAATATTTTGAGTCAAATAATTCGCAGCTGTAGCGGACACTCTCACGCGCTGCAGTATGTTCAACAACACGCTAGATTCTACCCACTAGGTGCCAGTACCAGCCCCCCATTTTGTAAGAAACAAAAATGTCTCTGACATTTCCAAATGTCCCCTGGGGCGCAAAATCCATTCTGGCTGAGAACCACTGCTTTAAAATCTAAAATAAAAACAGCGAAATATGTGGAACACATTTTACCAACATAATGT
This sequence comes from Bubalus bubalis, assembly GCF_019923935.1. Lineage (NCBI taxonomy): Eukaryota > Metazoa > Chordata > Mammalia > Artiodactyla > Bovidae > Bubalus > Bubalus bubalis. The sequence continues at coordinate 27,472,091 of NC_059177.1, read as the reverse complement.
GAAAACTGTAAGCCTCTGGGGGTGGGGCAAAATTTGCCACGCCTAAATGCGTCTCCTTGGCATGAGGGTTATTTTAGGCTATTTCTAAGAAACCGAAGACTCGGGAATTTGTTCTTTTTACCACCACCCCCCCCCCCCAACCTTAACTGCCTAAAACATTTTAGTTGAAGACCCTGGTCTAGGAAAGCACTATCATCAGAGATGTCTACAAAGAATGTGGGCTAAGCCTGGGAAAGCAAGCTCAGAAGGGGCCAGAGACCACAGGCTTCTCTGTGTTCCTTTTTGTCTCTGGGGCACAGCAAACGTCTGTTTACCAAACATCTAGTTTCCCATCTCCATGTGAATTACCTTCCTCCTTTTTGAAGTCTCAAAACCCTACCCCTCTCCCTTTCTTTCAAAAGACATACAAGCTTCAACTGCCTAACCTTCCTTGGTCTCATTTCTTTTATGGGGGCCCTTGTAGGCATAAGATTAAACTTGTTCTTAGTTTAATTTAATTCTTAGAACAGCCAGAAGAACCCAGACAGGGCAGAGGAAAATATTTTCCTTCCCCAAACACCATAATATAAATATCTTGGCTTGTGTCATCCCTTAAATTCTGGCATTGTTACAATAATCTTGTTGAAATTACCCACAAAACTATTTTTTAAAAGTTGTGAGAATAAAATCTGAAACTGCAAAATAGGGCTCCCCTGGCCACATTAACCTTGAAAGTTACAGTGAAGAGAACTGCTGTTTAAAGTGGTACCAGATGGACATGCTTGTTTAAATGAAGATTCCTCTTTCCCACTTTGCTTCTGATGTCTGCTGGTCACTATAGCAACAAGAACAGGGGAGATTCAGAACCAGGACATAGGCACTCCAGCATGACAAGTTCAATTTAAATCTAGATCAGCAATGTAACCCCCAAAAATAGAAAAAAGAAAGAAACCCCTCAAAACTCAGGAACATAATGAGTACACATACACCATCAGAACATCACCATACTTTGCTGTGGCATTCTAAGAGTGACAATGGTTTAAAAAACAAACGAACAAAAAAACCCAAAAACTTTGGGATTAAGAGTAGGAAAAACTTCAAACATTTTCATTAAGGCATCACTTTTTCAAATCCCTCCTGGGCGTTTTGGAGCCTTCAAATCTCAGGCAGGTTTAATATAGTGTTCTTTTTTAGCACTTGGATATTTTTTTGCCCATAAGATAGAGTGGTGATGTCACCAATAATAGCGAGTGAACAGAATTTTGAGTATTTAAATCATGCAAGAATACTCATATATTCCAAGTAAGGAATGAGCACAGAATCACCAAAGAGGGTGAAGGGGGAAATCTATTCTCCAATGGAATTTTTAAATTTCATGTCCTATCAAAGTTTTAAAAATAAAGTTAGAATAATGTTTACAGCCAGAGATTTATTTCCAAATAGAAATTGCAAAGTGTCAAAGAGAAACAATGAGTTATTTCCTAGTGGGATTAAAAGTCATTATTTAGGATATGTTATTTCCTGATTTTTATCACTGCAAATTCTTAAAATGATGTTTAGAGCTTTCTTTTCTTAGACACTGCTATAGCAATACTTCAGTTTAAGGAGCTTGGGGACTGAATTTCTTACTCTCATAAACTCAAACTTCTAAAGGTGACTTCAATATATCTCACTATGGAATAGTTTTTGTGTAGAACCAAATTTAAGATATTTTTAAAAACCCATGCTATAATTTTAATAAATCTCCTAGAAAAATTAGATAAAATTTATAACTCAATTATTCCTTTCAAGAAGGCAGTTTATACTTATACTAAATTTAATGCCTCATATGCATCTAAAGGGCTGTCCAGGTGGCTCAGTGGCAAATAATCCACCTGCCAATGCAGGAGATGCAAGAGAACCAGGCTCAATCCCTGGGTTGGGAAGATCCCCTGGAGGAGGAATGGCAACCCACTCCAGTATTCTTGCCTGGGAAATTCCATGGTCAGAAGGAGCCTGTTGGGCTACAGTCCATGGGGTCACAAAGAGTCAGACACAACTGAACGCCACATACACGCCTCTAAACACCACTCTTTCCCAGCAACTGACAGAATTTATAACTATGCCTGCTCTGCTGTGTGGTTGCCCTTCAAACATTCTTGAGAGGTATTGGATTTATATTTCTATTTCTTATTCTCTAGGTTAGCTTTTCTAACTCTAAAAGTAGTTCTTGGAATTGGTTTTCAGCTTTAATTTTTTAACCACTTTGGGTCTCTCTTTTGATTCAGAGTAACTTTGTAAATGAGGCTGTAGCTATGTACCAAAAAGGAACGGAGTTTAATAAAATGCAGAGCAAATAAAACCTTTTAAATCCCTGTTCCTATAATCTTGGTATTTTATTACTTAAGGGCATATATATATACACGTATATATATATATACACACACATATATATATACATATATATATACACATATATATATACACACACACATATATATAAGATATAGTCCATATATATACATAATATATAATACACATATGAAAATGTGTATACTAAAATACATATGTATTTAAAAACTAGCCAGGGTTTAAGTGATGAAAGACTGGCTATTTTCTAAATGAGCTTAGAGTCTTTGGAATTTAATCCATAGTTTTTCTTTAAATTATCTTCTCTACTCTCAAATAAATGGCAAGTTAGTTATCCTTCATATGTGATAAAAATGACAAACCCCACCAGGCCCAAGACTAACAATGATATAGGGAATTTGCTAGAGTTCAGTTTCTGAGGTTTAAATGTGATGATGGATAATCACACTGGACCATAAGACATTAAAGAAAGGTCCTTGATGAAGAGTAAGAAATGTGCAGCATTAACCACAGGACAACAATCTGTTCCCATGAGGGCTTGGTAAAGATAAATTTATAGATGTTTAAAGTTAATTTGTCCATGTAGAGAATGAAAACAAACGAGAAAAATAGAAGAGTACTTGAGTTTGCTAATATATTCCCTTTTATATAAAATTTAGTTATGTAGACAGTAAAATTTCTGAACATTAAGTTAAATGGAAAATGATATTTTCTTGTCAAATTCCAAGACACATTTAGATGATTTTTTAAAAGCCAAATATATATTTTATGTACATCTGGCTTCCTATTAACTTTATGTTAACTGTGGAAGTGCCAATAAATCCAAAAAACTAACAATTGGCTTAGATGCACATATTTTGAAGATTTAGAGGGTTTCAACAGCTTAAAGTGATAATATAATTAAAAAGGAAACAAACACAATTCTAGGGTCCTACAAAGCATGTAAGGTCAAAACAATTTATTTTGAAAACAACTGAAATTAGTGATCCAGAATATGCAGACACACCCTTATTTCAGAGAAAACTACATGCTAGGTCAAACACCCTGTTTGTAAAATTCCTCCATGAAAACTATTGCATCATTTGTGGGAAAGATAATTTTTAACCAGAGATTAGCTAATTTATTTTATCTTATAAAGAACCAATTTGATATTGACGTACAGGGTCAGGCATGAGGCCCAGGTTGAAGCTAGTAGGTAAAATGACATTAGGTGTTTATTGGTGGATAAATGATTTTCCCTCAAGGTTAAGTCAGGAAGAGTCATCTCTTCCGTAAGGCAAGTGAGGAAACTGTCTCAAGCAGAAAGTTTGAGACACCAAAATTATCAGTGATCAAGACAAACAATGCTTTAAATGCACTAGTTCTAAAGATTAAAATGAATACAGAAATACACAGAACCACAAATACCACATTTTTTAAAAAGAATGAATCTGTATTGATTCTAATTTATTACTGGGAACGGCAGCTTGCCACTTGCTATGTGAAAATTTTTCGTTTTTAAAGATTTTCAAGATTCACTCTTTTCCGTTCCACATTTTGAGAAAAGGGAAATGACTATTCCTTTTTTATTTGGTCTTTATGCTATTATTTCATGGTTAACTAAGAAATATTTTCACTTCATGCTCTTCGTTATCACAATATGCAGCTGAGTATGTTGCCTTATAAATATACTGCTCCCTGATAGTTCATTTTGGATGTTAGGAGTGGGAATCACCCCGAGCACCCACTCTTCCCTGAACACATACTCAAGACCCAGTACTGTAATTATGCCTACACACTAGGTACCCAATAACTATTGATTCAACTGAAAGTTAAGGTAACAGCTCTGGCTGTGTCCACTTTCAATCTTTTTCTTTGATAATCCCAGTTGTATACTTAAAGCTTATCCTCTTTCCATTTTCTTGAAGTTGGCTACAGAGCATTTTTTTTTATATAGCTGAATATGTTAACAATGGTGGTCTACAACTAATTGGATGGTAAAAATTATTATTATTTATTTCTTCTCCTTTTGTTTTCTTGTTGTTGTTGTTCAGCTGCTCAGTAGTGTCCAACTTTTTGCGACCCCATGGACTGCAGCATGCCAGGCTTCCCTGTCCTTCACATCTCCCAGAATTTGCTCAAATTCATGTCCATCGAGGCGGTGATGCCATCCAACCATCTCATCCTCTGTTATCCCTTCTTCTCCTGCCCCCAGTCCTTCCCAGCATCAGGGTCTTTTCAAATGAGTCAGTTCTATGCATCAGGTGGCCAAAATATTGGAGCTTCAGTTTCAGCATCAGTCCTTCCAAAGAATATTCAGGACTGGTTTCTTTTAAGATTGACTGGTTTGATCTCCTTACACTCCAAGGGATTCAAAAGAGTCTTCTCCAGCACCATAGTTCAAAAGCATCAATTCTTCGGTGCTCAGCTTTTTTTTTATTGTCCAGCTCTCACTTCTGTACACCAGTATTTAGACTGGTTTTTGACTATACAGACCTTTGTAGGCAAAATAATGTCCCTGTTTTTTAATATGCTGTCTAGGTTTGTTTTAATGGTTATTTAATAAATGTGAATTACAGGCATGCTTTTTTAAAAATTCAAAAGGAAGGTACTTTGAAAAAAATCAGAGAATATATGCACCCCCAGTTTTTAATTTTAATTCACCACTGTATTTACTTAAGCCAAAATGTAACATCCCCATCATATTTCTAAATGACTTAGCTTAAAATGTTTCTTGAGATTCTCAAAAGCAAAAAACACTTATCCTACAGTAGAGGTCTTCCTGATTTTCTTTTTTTTCCTTAAATTTTTTGTTTATATATAGAAACTAAGAAGAAATAAATTATATATCCAATTCATGGAAACATATGCTCTACCTTAGCAATTTATACTTTTCCAAAGACATTGCCTCTGCTTGTTACTCGGGGAAAAAATATTACTACATCAAAGTTATATATATATTTATATTTATACTGCATTCACCCATTTCTCCCATCCCCCAACCCCCATCTCTGGCAACTACCAATATGTACTATCCATGAGCAAGCTATGTTTTTTCATTCCCAGATTATACATATAAGAGAAATCATATAGTACTTGTCTTTCTCTGACTTATTTCACTCAGCACAATACCTTCAAGGTCCATCCATATTGTCACTAATAACAATATTTCATTATTTTTTATGGTTAATATATATATATTAGCCATATATGTGTGTGTATATATATACACACAAACACACACATATATGTATTTGTTATATTTACATTTATGAATATATATATTAAATAATTATATATGTATATATAATTTAACCATTATATGGGGGGCAGTTAACACAGTTTTTTATTCATTCATCCATCAATGGATACTTATTTCCATATCTTGCCTATTACAAAGAATGTGTCAATGAATATGGAGGTACCTATATCATTGGAAGTTAGTATTTTCATTTTCTTTGCGCAAAAACCCAAAAGCATTGCTGGGTCATACAGTAGCTCTATTTCTAATTTTTAAAGACACTTCATACTATTTTCCATAGTGCTTATACCAATTCACATTCTCACCAACAGTGTACGAGGGTTTACTTTTCCCCGCATGTTCACCAACACTTGGTATCTCTCATCTTTTTGAGAACAGCCATCATGACAGGTGTGCAGTAACATGTCGTTATGGCTCTGATTTGCAAAAGTTATGTCCAACCTAGAAGCATATTGAAAAGCAGAGACATTACTTTGCCAACAAAGGTCCGTCTAGTCAAGGCTATGGTTTTTCCAGTGGTCATGTATGGATGTGAGAGTTGGACTATAAAGAAAGCTGAGCACCAAAGAATTGATGCTTTTGAACTGTGGTGTTGGAGAAGACTCTTGAGAGTCCCTTGGACTACAGGGAGATCCAACCAGTCCCTCCTAAAGGAGACCAGTCCTGGGTGTTCATTGGAAGGACTGATGTTGAAGCTGAAACTCCAATACTTTGGCCACCTGATGTGAAGAGCTGACTCACTTGAAAAGACCCTGATGCTGGGAGGGATTGGGGGCAGGAGGAGAAGGGGATGACAGAGGATGAGATGGCTGGATGGCATCACTGACTCTATGGACGTGAGTTTGAGTGAACTCCAGGAGATGGTGATAGACAGGGAGGCCTGGCATGCTGCAACTCATGGGGTCACAAAGAGTTGGACATGACTGAGCGACTGAACTGAACTGATAATTAATGATGTTAATCATTTTTTCACATGACTGTTGGCCATCTGAATGTCTTCCTGGAAAAATGTTTATTCAGATCTCTTGCCCAATTTTTAACTGGGTAGCTTGTTTCTTTACTACTGAGTTTTATGAGGGTTTTTTTTTTTTTGAGTTTTTAAAATATATTTTGGATATTAGCCTAAGTAATTCAGGGCTGCAGGGGCAGCACCTCGGTCTTGAGGGTCGAATCGGCTTTTTTTGCATTGAGAGCTTCGAGGGATGGCTTTGTTTTGTGTTCTGAAATGGTCGCCCGGGTCCTACTGCTAAGTTCCCTTTTCCGGTAATTCAAGAAGTGGCCGTGTTTCTGTGCTGTGACGTCATGGCTGAGAAGTTGCACACGTAACTTTCTTTCTCAGCCCACTTTGGCTGCTATAAAACATACCACAGGCTGGGAGCTCATCAACAACAGAAACTTTTATCTCACAGGTCTAGAGGCTGGGAAGTTCAAGATCAAGGTGGTGAGGAGCTTCTTCCTGGTTGATCCTTCTGTTGTGTCCTCACATTGTGGAAGGGACCAGGGACCTTTCTGGGGTGTCTTCTGCAAGAACGTTAATCCTAGTCACGAAGTCTCCACTCTCATGACCTAAGCACCTCCCAAAGGCCCCACCTCCTAGAATACCACCATCTTCGGGTGTTAGGATTTCAATATAGACATTTTAGGAGGACACAAACATTCAGAGCACTTTCCTTTGCAGGCCAGAGGGAGTATTTCTTTGTATGACCATGTCAGTTTGAAAGAGCACAGCTAGTGAATACAATTTTTAACTTTTTGGCCATGTGCCCAATAACAACTGAGAAGACCTATTACTAAAGAAGAAAGGAAAGGATACGAGAGGTAACCAACATTTCTGGCACAAACATTAATGGAGGTGGAAATGTGAATTTTGTATCAATTGACTGTTTGATATTTCTCCATTATCTTTCTTTCTAGATCACTGAGCCATAAAATTACATGCATATGCTGAGAACTGTATCACACATGAGATAGTTAAGATGTAAAATCCCCATGAGGACAGCCAAAGGCAGATGTACTCAGCTTCCAGGGCATGTGGCAAGGTTGCAATATAAAAACTAATCATTGAATGGCTCCAACAGAAACTGGTGAATATTAAACAACGAAGCCAACAATTGTTGATTCAAAGAATATGGTCAGAGTCAAAGAAAACTGGTATGAGGACGCAGGATAGAGAATGTACACTCTTCCAGTCAGGCCAGGGTGTGGGGCTCCAAAAAGAAATTTGGGAATTGGGGGAGGGTACAAAAAGACTGCCTAGTGCTATAGTAACAAGTATGACTCAGGAAAACAGAAAATACCACCAGGAATTTGGATTGGCATCTTGGAAGATGCAGAGAAAAATAAGCTTTCTGTTCTTAAAAAAATATACAGTCTCATTGTCATTCACAGAATTAACTCTGGTACAAGAATTAAACAATAATGTGGGAGGGAGAAGGACTGAACTAAAATGAGCAGAACTTAAAATATAAGAAATGTTTAAAGAGTGTCTCTGGATGATTGATTTGTAAAACTTGAGCTAGATAGAAGATAATCAAATATATACTGATCCTTATACTACGCACTGGTTTTAATGCTATTTTAAAAATTCTTCCTCCAAAATACAGAATCTGGGTTTCCATCCTTCAAAGTTCTTTTTCCAACCTTTTGACGAAAATCAATTGATGAAATATTTATTGAATACTAAGTAATATGATCTGCTGCCTAGTGTGACCAAGACAGAGCTGTGGCATTTGGGATGCTTACAAGTAGGGCAGAAGGAGCAGGTAGGCTCCCATATGGATGGCAATGCCACACTGTAACATAATGCTAACCCTAGATGCAGTAAAAAGCAGAGCCTACTGGACTGAGTTACTTCTGAGAGCAGATTTCATGGGGAAAAAAGTAGCATTAAAAAAATCTCTTCAAGGAGGCAAAGATTTAAGAATCATTACCAGTGGTGCAGAAAGGCAAGAGCATGCAATGAACTCTCTGTATCAAACAAAGAAGAGAAGGAAACAGAGAATGTGGGAAACAGACACACCCGTTACAATCTGTACAATGGTCTGTCATACATTTATTCCACCACCAATAACATGCTCCAAACTATGTCTCTTTTCTGCCTCATATTCCATCTACAATGCCAGTACCTCCAGCTAAGCATCCAAGACTCTGTCTTTTATCCAGCAACCATCATGGCCTTCTGTTGGATTGCACTCTGATGCCTGCAACTCATTCTTCATAAAGCAGCCAGATGTCTTTTTAAAAGGCAAAGCCTGTCCAATCTTTTTCCCGCTTAAAGCCTTGCAGCAACTTCCTAATGTGAACAGGGGGAAAATTTTATGTTTTTAACTCACCCTATGAGGCCTGCAAAACTTGGCCTTGTCTAGACTCCCAACAAATCCATCCACACTCTCCTCTGCGTGTATTGTAATGCTCTGTTCACACTGCCCCACTTTGATTTCCTGCCTTACAACTCCTGAGCATGCTGTTCCTGCCTCTAGAAATAATTTTATTGGGCAAATTCTCACTCATCCTTTAGATGACATCTTAGATGTCACTTCCTCAGAAAAATATCCCCTTCAATCTCAGTTGTGATTCTTTGTTAAAATCCCTCACTAGTTCCTTATGATTTGTAGGCTGTCTCCTGATTTCCAACATGTGTGATCAATGTGTAATATCTGTCTCCATTCAGTTCAGTTCAGTCACTCAGTTGTGTCCAACTCTTTGTGATGCCATGAATCGCAGCATGCCAGGCCTCCCTGTTTATCACCAACTCCTGGAGTTTACCCAAACTCGTGTCCATTGAGTCGGTGATGCCATCCAGCCATCTCATCCTCTGTTATCCCCTTCTCCTCCCGCTCCCAATCCCGTCTTTTCCAATGAGTCGACTCGTCGCATGAGGTGGCCAAAGTATTGGAGTTTCACCTTCAGCATCAGTCCTTCCAATGAACACCCAGGACTGATCTCCTTCAGAATAGATTGGTTGGATCTCCTTGCAGTCCAACGGACTCTCAAGAGTCTTCTCCAACACCACAGTTCAAAAGCATCAATTCTTCAGCACTCAGCCTTCTTCACAGTCCAACTCTCACATCCATACATGACCACTGGAAAAACCATAGCCTTGACTAGATGGACCTTTGTTGGCAAAATAATGTCTCTGCTTTTGGGATATTAAACTCTATGAGAGTAGAAACCATGCTGATCTTATGAAATACCTTGTCTTTGGTGAATGTCACTCAAAAGGTCTTTATTGAATAAGTGAATTAATGTATGCATGCATGAACAAATAATTAAGTACTTTCAGCAAAGATGCAATCTAACATGATTTTAAAATCCTTTTGATGTTTCGTCTTCATAAGATAAAGACATCTTTGTACCAAGATACACTGAAACAGCTTACATTTCTACTGTAGGGTTTTTGACTGCTACTGCTAAGTCACTTCAGTCGTGTCCGACTCTGCAACCCCGTAGATGGCAGCCCACCAGGCTCCCCCATCCCTGGGATTCTCCAGGCAAGAACACTGGAGTGGGTTGCCATTTCCTTCTCCAATGAATGAAAGTGAAAAGTGAAAGTGAAGTCACTCAGTCGTGTCCGACCCTTAGAGACCGCATGGTCTGCAGCCTACCAGGCTCCTCCATCCATGGGATTTTTCAGGCAAGAATACTGGAGTGGGGTACCATTGCCTTCTCCGAATGTAGCTGAATCATCCCCAAAATATCCCCACTCCCGGAACCCACTCAGAGGAAAAATTCTTCCACAAAACTGGTCACTGGTGCCACAAAGGTTAGAGACCACTGATCTAACCAATAGTAAGAAGGAATTTAGACTTTGACTACAATAAGACACACTATAGGGTCCACAGTGGTTACCTTTGTATGGGGATAAACTAGGTTAAAATATATCCTCTATCATGCGAAAACTTTGAGATCAGTAACCATTCCATTGTTTTCAGTTTTTTTAAGCTCTGTTAGTGATTTAAATTTTTGAAAGGACTAATGTTTCTTGTACAATTATGTTATATTTTACACTGCATGGCAAGATTTAAGGCCTAAAATAATGGCACCAATTTAGAAAGAAAAATATCTGTTGGTAGTTTAGTAAATTATACCAGATGGGTCTTGTTAAATACAACTACTTGAAGATTTGACTTTTTAGTAAAGAATATTATGGTAAGACATAATTTTATTTTTAATACAGTTCCTTGGAATAACTGATTCATTCTAAACCAGGTTTTTTTGTCTGATATACATGAATCTAGAATTTTATAGATAGAATTATCCTCTACTAAATCTTATTCTGTTACTTGGGCAACACTTTTCATATCACTAAAGAATGAAGGAAGACATGGTCAGATTCAATTTGAGTTAAACCAATCCTAATCAATATTTTTTGGGTCTCTAAAGTATTAACTTTTAATAAGTGCATCAACTTGTCTCTTGAATGATATGATTTATACACTGGTCTAAGTGACCTAAATGTCAATAAATTACTGTTTTAAACCTTTCTCTGTTAATTAATTTTGCATCTTAATATATGCTAAGAAGAGTTTTCCTATTTTTGGTATACAGATACATAGGAACTACTACATGTGCAAATATGTATATATGTATTTCAGCTAATACAATGTGTATTCCAATGAATACATATAACCTAACGGTTAAGATAATGAGTTTTAAATAAAGATCATCTGCAGTCCAATCCTGGATCCAAATCATCTATTAACTTTTTAGTTCTATGGCTGAGTAAATTCATTTATATGTATACCTGTGGCAGATTCATTTTGATATTTGGCAAAACTAATACAATTTTGTAAAGTTTAAAAATAAAATAAAATTTTAAAAAAATGGAGATTAAATTGCCTATCTTATAGAGTTTTTATAAAGATTAAATGTGATAAGATAAACTTTTAACAGAGGAAATATTCTAAGTTTATGTTCAATAAATATTTGCCATTGCAATACAATTATAAAATATCTGAGCTTGTTATGACAGAACTTCAGAAATAATAAGTGAAAAGATTTAAATTCTGTTATTCTATAGGATTTGAAAAATTTTGATATTTTTATAAAGAGATTTTCTGATTTGTACTGAGAGATTCATTTAAAGTAGCACTATTTCTCATGCTATACTGTATCTCCCATTTTGATTCATTTTTATCTTGTGATGTAAAAGGAAAACAGTAGGAAGCAACATTTCAACACTCAGTGAATCTAACTATCTAACCTCAATTCATCACTTACCACTTAGTTAGAAATCAAAACCATTCTAAGAAAACAATACTTACGATGAAGTGTGATACTTTAGGCCTTCAAGTAGGAAAGATTTAAGCAAAAATACAAATTAGTATGCAGTGCAGGGTCTGAGGTTGGGTTTTACCAACTGGCACTCTTGAGCTGAGACTTTGGTATATGGAATTTTCATTTGAGCAACAAAATGCATCTAATTGTGTAATTTGCATTCTTCAATGACTGCATGTAGAAAGCAAGAGTAAATAGTGTTTTAATTTTTGAAGTGAAAAATGATTGGCTACTCGAAGGCACTGCCTTCCAAGAATCTTCCTGACTTAGAGTATATTAATGAAATTGTAGGGGAAATGAGAAACTGGGGTAAGTTTTCAATAGACCATATAAATAAAAAAACTGCGATACAAAACCCTTCAATGAATATTTGTGTATGTGTATATTCTTAAATATACCTCCTTCAATTTATTTTTTTCTATTAAGCTTAATTGTTTAATGTTGAATGAAACAATAATGGGATTATAGAGTGACACTGGGAGGTTTATTCAATTTTTCCACTCACTTGAACCAGGCAAATGCAACATTTTCATTTGAATAATGTAAAGAACTGTTCTTCAATTTAAGTCTGAATTTGGCAATAAGGAGTTCATGATCTGAGCCACAGTCAGCTCTCAGTCTTGTTTTTGCTGACTGTATAGAGCTTCTCCATCTTTGGCTGCAAAGAATAAAATCAATCTGATTTCAGTGTTGACCATCTGGTGATGTCCATGTGTAGTCATCTCTTGTGTTGTTGGAAGAGGGTGTTTGCTATGACCAGCGCGTTCTCTTGGCATAACTCTACTAGCCTTTGCCCTGCTTCATTCCGTACTCCAAGGCCAAATTTGCCTGTTACTCCAGATGTTTCTTGACTTCCTACTTTTGCATTCCTGTCTCCTAAAATGAAAAGGACATCTTTTTTGGGTGTTAGTTCTTAAAGGTTTTAGGTCTTCATAGAACCATTCAACTTCAGTGTCTTCAGCATTACTGGTTGGGGCATAGGCTTGGATTACCATGATATTAAATGGTTTGCATTGGAAACTAACAGAGATCATTCTGTCATTTTTGAGATTGCATCCAAGTACTGCATTTCAGACTCTTTTGTTGATCATGATGGCTACTCCATTAGGGATTCCTGCCCACAGTAATAGATATAATGGTTATCTGAGTTAAATTCATCCATGCCAGTCCATTTCAGTTCGCTGATTCCTAGAATGTCGAAGTTCACTCTTGCCATCTCTCTTTACAGGATTGGACCTTGCTTCTATCACCAGTCACATCCACAACTGGGTATTATTTTTACTTTGGCTCCATCCCTTCATTCTTTCTGGAGTTATTTCTCCATTCATCTCCAGTAGCATATTGGGCACCTACTGACCTGGGGGGTTCCCCTTTCAGTATCCTATCATTTTGCCTTTTCATACTGTTGATGGGGTTCTCAAGGCAAGAATACTGAAGTGGTTTGCCATTCCCTTCTCCAGTGGACCACATTCTGTCAGACCTCTCCACCATGACCCATCCATCTTGCGTTGGGAAAACCACTAGACCATTCAGGTATGACCTAAATCAAATCCCTTATGATTATACAGTGGAAGTGAGAAATAGATTTAAGGGACTAGATCTGATAGACAGAGTGCCTGATGAACTATGGATGGAGGTTTGTGACATTGTACAGGAGTCAGAGAGCAAGACCCGGAGGTTTGTGACATTGTACAGGAGTCAGAGAGCAAGACCATCCTCATGGAAAAGAAATGCAAAGAAAAGCAAAATGGCTGTCTGAGGAGGCCTTACAAATAGCTGTGAAAAGAAGAGAAGTAAAAAGCAAAGGAGAAAAGGAAAGATATAAGCGTCTGAATGTAGAGTTCCAAAGAATAGCAAGAAGAGATAAGACAGCCTTCCTCAACAATCAATGCAAAGAAATAGAGAAAAAAAAACAGAATGGGAAAGATTAGAGATCTCTTCAAGAAAATTGGAGATACCAAGGGAAAATTTCATGCAAAGATGGGCCCAATAAAGGACAGAAATGGTATGGACCTAACAGAAGCAGAAGATATTAAGAAGAGGTGGCAAAAATACACAGAAGAACTGTACAAAAAAGAGCTTCATGACCAAGATATTCACGATGGTGTGATCACTCACCTAGAGCCAGACATCCTGGAATGGGAAGTCAAGTGGGCCTTAGAAAGCATCACTACGAACAAAGCTAGTGGAGGTGATGGAATTCCAGTTGAGCTCTTTCAAATCCTGAAAGATGATGCTGTGAAAGTGCTGCACCAGTATTTCAGCAAATTTGGAAAACTCAGCAGTGGCCATAGGACTGGAAAAGGTCAGTTTTCATTCCAATCCCAAAGAAAGGCAATGCCAAAGAACGCTCAAACTACCGCACAATTGCACTCATCTCACATGCTAGTAAAAGAATGCTCAAAATTCTCCAAGCAAGGCTTAAGCAATATGTGAACCGGGAACTTCCAGATGTTCAAGCTGGTTTTAGAAAAGGCAGAGGAACCAGAGATCAAATTACCAACATCTGCTGGATCATTGAAAAAGCAAGAGACTTCCAGAAAAACATCTATTTCTCCTTATTGACTGTGCCAAAGCCTTTGACTGTGTGGATCACAATAAACTGTGGAAAATTCTGAAAGAGATGGGAATACCAGACCACCTGACCTGTCTCTTGAGAAACCTGTATGCAGGTCAGGAAGCAACAGTTAGAACTGGACATGGAACAACAGACTGGCTCCAACTAGGAAAAGGAGTATGTCAAGGCTGTATATTGTCACCCTGCTTATTTAACTTATATGCAGAGTACATCATGAGAAACGCTGGGCTGGAAGAAGGACAAGCTGGAATCAAGATTGCCGGGAGAAATGTCAATAACCTCAGATATGCAGATAATACCACCCTTATGGCAGAAAGTGAAGAGGAACTAGAAAGCTGCTTGATGAAACTGAAATAGGAGAGTGAAAAAGTTGGCTTAAAGCTCAACATTCAGAAAACGAAGATCATGGCATCTGGTCCCATCACTTCATGGCAAATAGATGGGGAAACAGTGGAAACAGTGGCTGACTTTATTTTTGGGGGCTCCAAAATCACTGCAGATGGTGACTGCAGCCATGAAATTAAAAGACACTTGCTCCTTGGAAGGAAAGTTATGACCAACCTAGATAGCATATTCAAAAGCAGAGATATTACTTTGCCTGCAAAAGTCCATCTAGTCAAGGCTATGGTTTTTCCAGTAGTCATGTATGGATGTGAGAGTTGGACTCTGAAGAAAGCTGAAAGCCAAAGAATTGATGCTTTTGAACTCTGGTGTTGGAGAAGACTCTTGAGAGTCCCTTGGACTGCAAGGAGATCCAACCAGTCCATCCTAAAGGAGATCAGTCCTGGGTGTTCATTGGAAGGACTGATGCTGAAGCTGAAACTCCAATACTTTGTCCACCTCATGCGAAGAGTTGACTCATTGAAAAAGAACCTGATGCTGGGAAGGATTGGGGGCAAGAGGAGAAGGGGACGACAGAGGATGAGATGGCTGAAAGACATCACCAACTCAATGGACATGAGTTTAAGTGAACTCTGGGAGTTGGTGATGGACAGGGAGGCCTGGGGTGCTGTGATTCATGGGGTTGCAAAGAGTCAGACACGACTGAGCTTCTGAACTGAACTGAACGGAAAGAATTGTTAATTCTGTTATTGTTAATATTACTCTTAAAGCAAAATGGAACATATGGCTGAAATCAACTTTCTGATATTTTCACTTCAAGAACTTCTATGCAGTTATTCATTTTTTGCATAAATATTTATTTTATATCAGGCATATGCACACATTAATTTGATACTAATATTTCTTCTCTGTTTTATGAAGAAGCAAAATGACATAGAATAAATGTTATCCTCACACGAACCATTTTATCATTCCTCTTTGATTTGAAGAACTAACCACCTTAAAAACTGCACTGTCTTGCATTCTTTGCCTATATAGGTGTCCATGCAAATAGATTCTAGCCTGTGAGATGTAAGCAAACTTAAAGACTGTCATACAGAGGGAAGTTAGTCAGAAAGAGAAAAACAAATATTGTATATTAATACATATATGTGTAATCTAGGAAAAGGGTACAGATGAATCTACCTGTAGGGCAGGAATACAGATGCAGATGTAGAGAACAGATGTGTGGATACGGGTTGGGGGAGAGGGTGTGGAATGAACTGGGAGATTTGCATTGGCATATATACACTACCCTGTGTAAAACAGAGAGCTAGTGGGAACCTGCTCTATAGTACAGGGGCTCAACTTGGTGCTCGGTGGTGACCGAGCTGGGTGGGATATGTGGATGGTGGGAGGGAGATCCAAGAGGGAGGGGATATGTGTGTGTGTGTGTGTGTGTGTGTGTGTGTGTGTGTGTGTGTGTATACGTAGATGACTCACTTCAAGATACAGCAGAAACTAACATTGTAAAGAAACTACACTCCAATTAAAAAAAAAAAAAGTAAACCACACGTGTACATGTTCTCATAACTATATTAGCAAATTCTTCAGTGAACAAAAAATAAGTCTATTTAATCAATAAAAAAGAAGTAATTAGATGGGGTTTCCAAAGGAATTTATCATGAAAAGATCTTAGCCCCTTGACCCAAATAGTCTTGGTACCTACATTCTATAAGTACAATGCTGTCCTAAAAATACAGAGAACCAAATATCAGAAAATTTGCCTCCTAAAGTTTTGGTAAAACTATTACTATATAAGACTTCAGACTCTGACGTGACATAAGAGAAAAAGAAACCCAAGTCTTATTAAATCCATTCTTGTTTGAGTCTTCTGTAATGAATACATAAAGCCACTATAGAAATGATGTTTGGGGACTTATATTCCCAAAATCATTATATTAATGCATTGTATAAGTTATTTAAGTTCTATAAATTCAGTAGGGAGTATACAGAATTTACAGAACTTATTTAACTTACAGTGCATTAATAAAATGAATTCAGTAGGGAGTATACAACTCAGTATACTGAATTTACAGAACTTAAATAACTTATACAATTCATTAATAAAATGAATTCAGAAGGGAGTATACAACTCAGTATACTCCCTACTGAATTTATAGAACTTAACTGATTTATACAATTCATTAGTAAAATGAATTCAGGAATGTAGGTCCCCAAAAGTCATTTCTTATATTGCATATGTTGAAAAAACCTGTGGCTAACATTATACTGAATAAACACTAAAGGTTTTTCCCTTAAGATTAGGAACAAGACAAGGATACTCACTTTTACCACTTCTATCAGCTAGTACTGAAATTTTACTCAGAGCATTTAGGCAAGAGAAAGTAATTAAAGCCAAAAGCAAGATTTTCTCTGATCTCAGAAGACACTATCTTGTATGTAGAAAGTCTTAAAGAGTACACATTTCTGGGCACATACACACAGGCAAAGTCTATCAGAGCTCATAGACAAATTCAACAAAGTAGCAAGTCAAAGCTGAATGCACAAAAATCAGTTGCATTTTTTTTGCACTAACAAGAACCAATGTAAAAGGAAATAAAGAAAATTCTATTCATAGTAACATCAAAAAGAATAAAATAACTAGAAATAAATTTAATTACAGAGGCAAAATATTTGTACAGTGAAAACTACAAAACACTGCTAGAAGAAATTAAAGATCTAAATACATGCAAAGACAACCAGTATTCATGGATTAGAAGACTTAATATTGTTAAAATGGCAATACAATCCAAAAAATATATAAATTCAATGCAATCTTTATGAAAATTCCAAGATTTATTTTCAAAAGCAGAAAAGCCCACCTAAAAGTTCATAGAGTATATCAAGGGACTCCAAACAGCCAAACAATTTTGAAAAGAGTAACAAAGTTGGAGGACTCATGATTCCTAGTTTCAAAACTTACTACAAAGTTATATTAATCAAAATAGTGTGGTTCTGGCATAACGACAGATATACAGACCAAGGAAATAGAAAAGATCACAGAAATAAACTTTCACATATATTGTCAATTTATTTATTAATACAAAATCAGTGTCAAGGACAGTAGGTGGAAAAATGTACTCTTTAAATAGTGCTGGAAAAATTGTATATCCTTATGCAAAGAATATGTAGCTGGACCCTTACCTAACACCATGTAAAAAATTTAATTCAAAATAGATCAGAGACCTTAAGTGCTAAAACTAAAGAAACCATAGAAGAAGACATAGGGAAAGTGGGCAATGAACTGGGCAATGTCTGCTTGAATATAACACCAGACACCCAGGGGACAACAACAGAAATGTTGTTTGAACAGAAATGTTGGATGAACTAATGAACTGGATTTTATCAAAATTTTAAAACTTTTATGCATAGATAGAAAACTGTCTAGAAAATGAAAGGCAGCCTGCCTACTGATAGGCAGATGGTGGTGGTGGTTTAGTAGCTAAGACTTATCTACCTCTTGCAACCCCATGGACTGAAGCCTGCCAGGTTACCCTGTCCATGGGATTCTCAAGGCAAGGATACTGGAGTAGGTTGCTATTTCCTTCTCCAGGGGATCTTTCCCACCCAGGAATCAAACCCAGGTCCCCTGCATTGCAGGCAGATTCATTACCCACTGAGCTACAAGGAATGGCAGATAATGTTTCCCAATAATATATATGATAAGACATTAATATTCAGAACATACAAAGAATTCCTACAACTCACCCATAACAAAATTAACCAACTAACCTAATTCAAAAATGAGCAAAGGACTAGAACATTTATCCAAAGAAGATGCACAGTGAGAAACAAGCACATGAAATGATGATTGATGTCACTAGTCACTTAAAAAATGCAAATCAAGTCCACAAAGATAAATCACCTCACATTGATTAGGATAGTTAATATCAAAAAAGGACAGAAAATAACAAACATTGGGGCGAATGTGGAAAAATTGGAATCCTTTTCAATTGCTGGTGGCAATATAAAATGCTGCAGCTGCTATGAAAAACAGCTTGGTGGATCTTCAAACAGATAAACAGAACTACCACAGGGTTCTGTGGAAAATTCTTAAAGAGATGGGAATACCAGATGACTTGATCTGCCTCCTGAGAAATCTGTATGCAGGTCAAGAAGCAACAGTTAGAACTGGACATGGAACAACAGACTGGTTCCAAATAGGGAAAGGAGTACGTCAAGGCTGTATATTGTCACTCTGCTTATTTAACTTATATGCAGAGTACATCATGAGAAATGTTGGACTGGATGAAGCACAAGCTGGAACCAAGTTTGCCAGGAGAAGCATCAATAACCTCAGACATGCAGATGACACCACCCTTATGGCAGAAAGAGAAGAGGAACTAAAGAACCTCTTGAGGAAAGTGAAAGAGGAGAGTAAAAAAGTTGGCTTAAAACTCAACATTCAGAAAACCAAGATCATGGCATCTGGTCCCATTACTTCATGGCAAATAGATGGGGAAACAATGGAAACAGTGACAGACTTTATTTTTTGGGCTCCAAAATCACTGCAGATGGTGATGGCAGCTATGAAATTAAAAGACACTTGCTCTTGGAAGGAAAGTTATGACCAACCTAGACAGCATATTAAAAAGCAGAGACATCACTTTGCCCACAAAGGTCCATCTGGTCAAAGCTATGGTATTTCCATTAGTCATGTATGGATGTGAGAGTTGGACTATAAAGAAAGCTGAGCACCAAAGAATTGATGCTTTTGAACTGTGGTGTTGGAGAAGACTCTTGAGAGTCTATTGGACTGCAAGGAGATCAAACCAGTCAATCCTAAAGGAAATATGTCCTGAATATTCATTGGAAGGACTGATGCTGAAGCTGAAACTCCAATACTTTGGCCACCTGATGTGAAGAGCCAACTCATCTGAAAAGACCCTGATGCTGGGAAAGGCTGTAGGCAGTAGAATGGGACAACAGAGGATTTGATCGTTGGATGGCATCACTGACTAATTGGACATGAGTTTGGGTAAACTCCAGGAATTGATGATGGACAGGGAAGCCTGGCATGCTGCAGTTCATGGGGTTGCAAAGTATCATACATGACTGAGTGACTGAACTGAACTGAACCACATGGTTCAGCAATCCTCTTTATATAAAGCCCCCCAAAACTGAAAGCAAGGATTCAGTGAGATGCATGTATACTAATACCGATTGCATGCATGCGTGAGTGCATAATTAGCTTAAGTCATATCCAACTCTTTGCAACCCCATGGACTGTAGCCTGGCATGGACTCCTCTGTCCATGAGATTCACCAAGCAAGATACCAGAGTGGGTTGCCGTGCCCTCCTCCAGGCGATCTTCCTGACCCAGGGATCAAACCCGAATCTCTTACTTTTCCTGCACTGGCAGGTGGATTCTTTACCACAAGCATCACCAGGGAAGTCCAATGTCCATTGCAGTATGGTTCAAATAGCCCAAAGATGGAAGTAACCCAAATGTCTATCATAGATGAATAAACAAAATGCAATATATCACTAAAATGAAATATTATTCAGCCTTAAATAGAAAAGACATTTTTATACATACTAAAACCTGGATCAACCTTGGAAATACATTATATGAAATAAGTGAGGAAAGGATAAATATTGTATGACTCCAATTTTATGAGGTATCTATAAAAGGTAAATTAAGAGAGACAGAAAGTGGGATTGGGCCAAGGGAAGAGAGGATGGGGGAGCTGCTTTACAAATAAAGTTTCTGTGTGGTATGATGAAAAGTTCTGAAACTGGACAGCAGTAATGATTGCACAATGTGATGACTTTACTGAAGGCTGCCAAATTATCCACTTAAAATGTTTAAAATTGGTAAAGTTTATGTTACTTATATTTTATCACAATTTTAATAATATACTGCAAGGATTCCATATATGACTTTTCATTGTATAATTATTAAAGTTACATTTAAAAATTTAAAATATAAATATATAATATTTATTATACTCATCTAGGAAAACAAATAATGTTATAAAAATAATATAGTAATTGGATATCTAGAATCTTTAAAATGATTATAATGAAAGATATCAATTTATTCTTATCATCATGGCTTCCATCCTTATGCATTTTTAATATTAAATAAAGAATCCAAAAACCACAGAGATTCTATAGTGAAAGATAACTCCAGTAAATCTAATACTAGAAGAGGAGGGATTTCAATTTAATATAAATTAGTTTCTCAATTTATAAATACCAGTATAAAGATGAAATCTTATGTAAGAATCTAGCCTTAGATTGGTGATGTCTAGCCTTAGAATTGTAAGCTAAGGTAAAATTTATTTTGAAAATAAAATAACCCACATTGGATTTTTACCCTAATTTTACAGCATTTTCTTGCTTTTTTCCTTTGTGCATTTTACCTTAGAAGAAAGAAAAAGCAAAACAGCTTAATGCTTAAAACACAAGCTTTACCCATATTGTAAAGAACTCTAAAGAGCATTCTATTTCATTCACGTTTTCTAATATGCGTAGGAGGAATATCAGTCATGGCATTTGCAGAGTAAATGAACTAAGAATGTAGTGTGTGGCCAATTCTATGATGTGCATTCAAAATAATTCTTTAAAGATCAAGCATATGATCACTGTGTTCTGATGCCTTTGAATGTTAAGCTTCTTTTCTTTGATGGAAATCATGCAGTTTATCTCTGAATATCAAAGCCCAACTTGCTTTGGGAGAAACTGGAAGCAAAACATTTTTTTTTTTTCCCCACAGATAAGATAGGACACAAAGTAAAACAAGGATGTTTAATCACGAAATTCAGAAAAGAAATGAATAGCCTCAAAATATTACTTCTCTAATATTTCAAATTCTCTTTATAATCAACATCTATTCTGTTGTGTATAATTTTCCTTTCTCATACTGCCTCAGGAGAACAGCAGTACTCAACAGCCAACAGTTCTTTGTTCTTTAATTAAAGGACAGATGATTTACAATGTTGTGTTCGTTGCGTTAGTTTCAGGTCTATAGCATGGTGCCTCAGTCAGTAATTCAGCCAACTTTTCCCCAGCAGCTTCAGCTTCAGCTCTTAGAAGTTAAAAGTGAAAGTGAGCATTTAACACTTTGTGAAAAATAAAGTATGTCTGCTTTTAGGATTAGAGCAAAATAGCAATCATTTACTTTTTCAAAAGTATTAGACCACTGGCTTTGGGTACGGTCAATATTCATCAGGAATTGTTTAGAATATTCTAATAGAAACCCATTTAATTCATTCTAGCTCTTGACTTTGAAAGACAAGATAATTACAAAAAAAGAAAACTTTGCAAATAAATATTGCAACATTTTGGCATGACTTATATCCTTTCAGTCAATGGATAGTTTTACAGTACATAATAACAAATTTTAAACTCCCAAACTATTATTGTACCAGGTACATGCATTAAAATGTTAAAAATAATTTCCAGCACTGAGGCAGCTGTATTAGTCCCCATGCATTTAGTCATAGATATGATGGGTCAGACCAAATTTACTAACAAAGCAACTTCTTGTTTGACAACTATTTATTGTTGGACAACTGAAACTGAAAACCTGTCCTATCTGCTCATCCATAAATAGTAGCTTCAGAATCCCATCTCTTGTTTAAAGGTGAAAGTGAAAGTCGCTCAGTCCTGTCCAACCCTTTGTGACCCCAAGGGCTGTAGCCCGCCAGGCTCCTCTATCCATGGAATTCTCCAGGGCAGAATGCTGGAGTGGGTAGCCATTCCCTCTCCAGGAGATCTTACTGACCCAGGAATCGAAGCGGGGTCTCCTGCATTGCAGGCGGATTCTTTACCAGCTGAGCTACCAAAGGTGAAGCATAGCTTTATGTTTAGAGTATTAGAATATCAGATACAATTTAACTTGTTGATTGACAACAAATGTTTGAATATTTTAGTCTGAAATATGTAACTTTTTTTTTTTTTAATTTTATTTTTTTTTTAAACTTTACATAACTGTATTAGATTTGCCAAATATCAAAATGAATCCGCCACAGGTATACATGTGTTCCCCATCCTGAACCCTCCTCCCTCCTCCCTCCCCATTCCATCCCTCTGGGTCGTCCCAGTATCTACCTAAAGAATCTAAAGACCTATATATAGAAAACTATAAAACACTGGTGAAAGAAATCAAAGAGGACACTAACAGATGGAGAAATATACCATGTTCATGGATTGGAAGAATCAATATAGTGAAAATGAGTATACTACCCAAAGCAATCTATAGATTCAATGCAATCCCTATCAAGCTACCAACAGCATTCTTCACAGAGCTAGAACAAATAATTTCACAATTTGTATGGAAAAACAAAAAACCTCGAATAGCCAAAGCGATCTTGAGAAAGAAGAATGGAACTGGAGGAATCAACCTACCTGACTTCAGGCTCTACTACAAAGCCACAGTTATCAAGACAGTATGGTACTGGCACAAAGACAGAAATATAGATCAATGGAACAAAATAGAAAGCCCAGAGATAAATCCACGCACATATGGACACCTTATCTTCGACAAAGGAGGCAAGAATATACAATGGATTAAAGACAATCTCTTTAACAAGTGGTGCTGGGAACTCTGGTCAACCACTTGTAAAAGAATGAAACTAGAACACTTTCTAACACCATACACAAAAATAAACTCAAAATGGATTAAAGATCTAAATGAAATATGTAACTTATTTACATGAAAAATCATTACCAATTGGAGATTCTAGGATAATAGTTCACTCATTTATCATTTCAAAATCCTCTGAGGGTTCTACTCAGGAAAGCTGGCTGCCAAGTCACTTAAATATTACAGTGTAAGCCAGCAACAGAGGATGAACTAGTTGGATGGCATCACTGACTCAATGGGCATGAGTTTGCCCAAACTCTGGGAGATAATGAAGGACAGGCAAGCCTGGCGTGCTGCAATCCATAGGGTCACAAAGAGTTGGACATGACTTAGCAACTGAACAACAGCAAAGCAGAAGGTCTACTTTGTCAACTTTAGGACAATTAGACATCATTAGTATTACCCACTGACTCAATGAACTATAAATTAAGATTTAGCGCTTTTATTCTCAAGATTCTTTAGGTGTCTAAGAAAGAAACTGTTCTGACTATGACAATGTTTTCTATAAAAATTAAATTAATAAGCTAATAAAAAATAAGAATTCAGATGGCTTTTCAACTAAGTAAAGTGATGCTCTGAATGAGAATACTAAATCATATCCATTGATATTAAGATTCAATATTCAAGCATCAACATGCACATGAAGACAATTTTTGCCAAAGTTAAAACATCTTTCACCAAAATTAAGTAGCAGAAATAAGATAACTATAGACTAGTGACTCCTTCTCAAAAATAGAATGAAATCACTGTCAGGATACCAGCACTTCCACCCAGAACAACTAGAATCAGTGATGTAGATCATCTGAAGATCACTTTTAACCTAATTTGACATTATTGAAAACTGCACCCAACAAGGAGAAAATAGACAATCTTTGTGAGTCTGCAGACAACATTTGCCAAAATAGAATATGTGATAAATCATCAAATAAGCCTAAACAAATTGCACAGAATTTAATTCATTCAAATTATGTTTGGGGGACATATGATAATTAATTAGTGCAATAAAAATAATCAGAATATTTCCCAGATTCTTAGAAATTAAGCCATAAATTTAAAAAAAAGGTCAAGAAAGAAATCACAAAGAAAATCAACTAATCTTTGGAATTAAATGCTAACAAAGTATAATATATGAAATCTTTGGAGATACACATCTGACACAGTATTTAGAGGCATGTCTAATAAAATGCATATATCAGAAAATAATAAAGATTGAGAACAAACCAAGCATCCATCTAAAGAAACTAAAAGATTCTAGTGCAAATGAATCCTAAGAAAGTAAAGGAAGGAAGTAATAAAGAACAAAAGATAAATTTGGTAATTCAGTGAAAAGTGTATCATTCTTGAAAACTACTGATTATGAAACCCAACACATGAAACCCTAAGTCCAGATGGTTCTAGCAATGAACATTTCCAAATATTTAAGGAAGAAAATGTGAATTTCTAAAAAAAGGAGGGCTGCTTCTCCTGTGGTTAATGAGGCACATCTTTGATACAAAACCTAATAAAGGCATTACAAGAAATAAAAACTATAGGCAGTTCTTATTCATCAACATAGATGTAAAATCTTCATAAAGTATTACAGCAAATTCACTTATATATAGAAAGGATAATACACCACAATTAAGTGAGGTTTGTTTTGTAAATGCAAACTTGGTTAACATTTGGGGAAAAAATGTAATATAACACATTAACCATGAAAAGAAAGGCAAATCCTATGAATGTTGATAAAGTCTGTGATTAAATTCCACATTCTTTACTAAAAGCAAAACAAATGAGCCACCAGGGAAGCCCAAGAATGCTGGACTATGTAGCCTGTCCCTTCTCCAGTGGATCTTCCTAACTCAGGAATCGAACCGAGGTCTTCTGCTTTGCAGGCGGATTCTACCAACTGAGCTACCAGGGAATCCCCAAAATACAAATATTCTTGGCCAAGGTGGAATAGATAAGAGTTTTCTGAATATGCTATCAGTTTTAAACGAAGCAGAAATTATACACAATGATGAATTAGGAAATGCTTTCTGCTTGAGATAGAGAGTTAAGAAAAAGATGACTGCTCTTACCATTTCTGGTCACCACTGTACTGAAACTCCTCTCCAATACATGGAAGGAATGGTGAAAGAAAAGTTAGCCAAGAAAAATACATCTTTGTTCACAGACACATGAGAGTATCTGGAGAAAAATCTGAAAGAATCATAAATGAAGTTTAAAAATAAGCTAAACTCATCTCAAATGAAGAAAGTCACATTAACAACAGCTCCTGGGTAATGGTAAGAAGTAGTTTCTGCAAGGAACATGTAAGAATACTCCACTTCTTGATCCCAGTGCTATCTAGACTGATATGTTTCCTTTTTGAAAAATTTACTGAGCTAATACAGTTAGGTTTTTATGCACTTTTTTCTTTATGTATGTGAAACTACAAATATTTACATTAAATGTCATAAGTAATATTTATTGAGGCATGGAAATAACCACATTTCAAGCACTGTACCATTTAATATTCAAAACAATTTCATAAGGCAGATTCTGTTTTTAACTTCATTTTACAAATAAAGAAATAAGTTCTTGAAAGCTGATGAAACAATCCAAGTATGTGTGACACAAAGAGTCAAGAAATTTCAACCCAGATCCTTCTGTTTGACAAATGCATTTTCTTTTATCACTAAATGTAATGCTTTCATTGCTTCTTAGGTCAATGTTTTTTTTCAAACTCTCTCAACAATTCTGTTCAAGATTTGGAGCAACAAAAACAGGCTAAAGTATAATTTTAAATGATTGTGAATTCACAACAGCCATGACCTCAAATGTTTACCCGCCTGAAAAAGCGATGCTTAGGGAGATAATGTTGAGTGCACACTGCATTTTACTTACATTCACATAAGATTGACTCAACCTGCCAAATGTTTAAAAATCAAAGCCAGACTTATGGCCCAAACATATATTAAATCATGCACACAAATGATTCACAACAAAAGCTAATCCACCTGCCATGTGCTGGCAGCGATGAACAAGTCACGGTTACACCTAAATCTGAAGAACTATTCTGCTCATATATTGTTAATGATGCGATTACAAAACCATCAAAGCACAGGAGATAAATGAGTGTCCATAAAATATAAGACATATTCTCTGGTAAGACTCAAAGTGATTGCAAGAAATTAGATCATGATGCTGCTTTTTTCAATTCCATCTTCTTTTTTCAATCTCCCAGCAGAAGTTGATATAAGAAGAGAAAATATTTGCGGTTGATACACCAGGCCGTAAAACCTTCCCACTTCTGTGCAGATGGAAGCTAGCTTTATCTGGTTCATATGTTCTAAGCACATCTTAAAATAAAAACTGGAGGCTGATCTGCACCAAGAAAAACTGTGCATAAAACTGAAGAAGCAAGGAATTTAAATTTCCAATATGTCACGGCAATTTTTTAATTTTCAAAGGGATAATAATGCTGCCATTTTCACTTCATCTGATTCCTTTTGAAATCCACACATATTTCAAATATTACATCTGACCTAATTATTGCAAGGATGCTGAAGTCACTTTAAAAAAATCAATTACAATACCCAGTATGTTTTGTTTCCACTTACAAATTCATTATTTGAACTTGCTGTCAGAATTCATAGCAATAGAGTTTCCAGTTATAACACATGTATGACATCTGCTATTTTCTCTTGGAAGTGAAGTCCTTGAAGCACTTTGGCAAACTTTGTTAAGAAAATATACAGTAACCATTTTAGCATCATCCTACATAACTGTACATCATCCTACATAACTGTACATAACTGGACAGTACTTATCTAACAATTATCTTTATATCTTTATTGAGTTTTAAAATCATATGCTACTCTTAACAACATAATCCATTTTTTTCCTAAGAAAAACAGAGAAACCAAGCACTACATTTTAGTGAAGTGTTCTATTAAAGGATTAGGTCCTTTGTGTACTATTTTTACAACTTATGGGCATGTTTTCCATTTTAGAAAAAAAAATAAAAAAGGAAGGATAAGCTGAAAATAATGTTGTCTTTGTCTTAGTCTATTATTTCAATCCCTGATGAACCCAAATTCCATGAATGTAGGGACCATGAAGGCCTTATTCACAAATTTACGCTCAGATTCTATCTAGCATGACACTTACTGCATAGTAAGTGCTCAGTAAATTTCCATGGAAAGGATGAGTGCATTTGTCATACAAGGTCACCTTTGATATCCAGGAACAAAAGAACAGAAGATTGCATTTTGGTCAAGAGTCCTCAAGATCCCACTGAGGTTTGATGAGTTCCTAGGAGGACTCCCAGGACTCAACTGTACTCTCAGCTATGATTTATTACAGCAAAGGGCCACAGAGCAAAATCAGTCATGCATTCGGGATATTAGGAAAATGAACGCAAGCTTCCAAGAACCGGCTCCCAATGGAGTCATGAAGACATGCTCAATTCTCCAGCAGATGTGACAACATATATGAAACACTGTCTCCTGGAAGCTCATTGGACTCACAGTTTTACTGAGGGCTTGTCACATATGCACCTGCTGCCTCAGTTCAGTTCATTTCAGTTGCTCAGTCATGTCTGACTCTTTGTGACCCCATGAATCACAGCACGCCAGGCCTCCCTGTCCATCACCAACTCCCGGAGTTCACTCAAACTCATGTCCATCGAGTTGGTGATGCCATCCAGCCATCTCATCCTCTGTCGTTCCCTTCTCCTCCTGCCCTCAATCCCTCCCAGCATCAGGGTCTTTCCCAATGAGTCAGTTCTTCACATGAGGTGGCCAAAGTATTGGAGTTTCAGCTTTAGCATCATTTCTTTCAATGAACACCCAGGACTGATCTCCTTTAGGATGGACTGGTTGGATCTCCTTGCAGTCCAAGGGATTCTCAAGAGTCTTCTCCAACACCACAGTTCAAAAGCATCAGTTCTTTGGCACTCAGCCTTCTTCACAGTCCAACTCTCATATCCATACATGACCACAGGATAAACCATAGCCTTGACTAGACGGACCTTTGTTGGCAAAGTAATGTCTCTGCTTTTTAATATGCTATCTAGATTGGTCATAACTTTCCTTCCCATGCCAAAATTGCAGACTCCTTGAAGGAAAACAGATATTCTGCATATATCATACTGTTTACATCAACAGCTTAGGCACAGTGAGTCATTGTTATCTCTAGGCATGGTGGGAACTCTTTTAAAAATCTGGGTTCCTAGACACCATCCAAGGGTTTACGATAGAAGTGGCCCTCTTGATGGATAGCGATCTCAGGACTATTATGTTACAGTTTTCTACAGAAGACTCATTTCAACTTCTCAGGTAAACACAGTGCTGCTCACCTTTTCTATCTGATTCCCCTCTTCCATTTTAACACAGCCCTGTGGGGAATGCCATTTACCCAGTATCATTGATTGTTAGCATATGTAGTAACATAACTAATAATATGCACTTTTTTACTGGAAGTTGTGATGAGAAATGTATTAGATAATACGAAACAAACATAAAAAGTCAATTGCCTTATTGGACTTATGTACTATTATGAGTTATTTGATGTGTCCAGGGAGGGGTCAATTTTCTGATATGAATCATTGTAAAAGGTAGAGATATTGTCTTATTAGTATTTTGTTCCTTGAAGCACTTTGACTTTCTGTAAATTATCAGTGCCACAAAGATTTGTTGAATGAATGAATAAATTTATGAACACGTATTTACATATGCTCTTTGAAAGATAAATTTTGCTATTGGCTGCAATTTTTTACTCAAAATTCCTTTTAAAATACTGCTTTGCTGCCTCTTATGTTATCTGTTCTGGTTAAGTACATGGACTTTTTAACTTAATGAATTAATAAAATAAGTCTTAGCTTCAAATGGAAAATGACTGTGTTTAAGAAGGGAGTGAGAATTAGAAAATTACTGTCCTCTGATGGGAAGACAGGGTGATTATGGTAAGTTACCCTAATGACACCAACACCTCATGTTTTTAAGGACATGCCTTCACCACATAACTGTGCCTGTCCTCCCAACAAGAGGATGAGAATATTGCTCAACCCACTGAATCTGGATTTGATTACTGACTTTCTTTGATGCACAGCTTGTCATCATGTAACCAGAAGCTTGAAAATTCTTTGTGAGACTGGGTTTCTGCTCTCATGCTTCTATCATGGCCAAGGGAAGGATGTGCCTGGGCTGGCCCACTGCTCCAAGGGAAGGGATGGGAGACATGGGGCAGAAATTAGTGTTCCCATCCAAGCCCCATCTGGAGCAGCTGGCCTCATGCCAACTCTCACATATCTGAGTGAACCACACCAAGACCAGGACTGATACAGGAGAAATCAATGTTTATTTTTGAATGCCACCTGACTGTTAATGAAAGTCATCTAAAAAGTCATGGAGGCAAATTATAGGGGACCATTTGCCAAGTCACTGTGAGGAGGCTTTGTAACAATACAAAGCACTTATAGCTGACTGGAAGCAGATGCCAGGCACATCCTGGAAATGGCATTTAAAGTCTCAAAGGGTTTTTTTTGCATCAGTTAAAACCAAAACATAAGACATATTTTGTAAGGGCCATTTTAAGATATAACTTGAGTCATTCTAAGTAAAACATTAAAAGTTAATTTGATGTCATTTTATATTCAGTCTTCGGAAATCTAGACTCCCTGGTTATACTCTATCAATTAAATTTGTATTTAAATCTTTTTTTTTTTTAACTTTACATAATTGTATTAGTTTTGCCAAATATCAAAATGAATCCGCCTCAGGTATACATGTGTTCCCCACCCTGAACCCTCCTCCCTCCTCCCTCCCCATTCCATCCCTCTGGGTCGTCCCAGTGCACTAGCCCCACGCATCCAGTATCGTGCATCGAACCTGGACTGGCAACTCGTTTCATACATGATATTTTACATGTTTCAATGCCATTCTCCCAAATCTTCACACCCTCTCCCTCTCTCACAGAGCCCATAAGACTGTTCTATACATCAGTGTCTCTTTTGCTGTCTCGTACACGGGGTTATTGTTACCATCTTTCTAAATTCCATATATATGCGTTAGTATACTGTATTGATGTTTTTCTTTCTGGCTTACTTCACTCTGTATAATAGGCTGCAGTTTCATCCACCTCATTAGAACTGATTCAAATGTATTCTTTTTAATGGCTGAGTAATACTCCATTGTGTATATAAATCTTAGACCAGTTTCAGTGTAGAACAAAATGGCATGGCAGAGTGAGCAGTGAACAGCAAGGGTGGTAAGTGGTTGTCAAACTATTCTCAGATTGGCACTGAGTTCACCAACAGGAGGGTGAAAAATAGGAGAAAAGATAAAAGTCAAACACATAAATCCATGCCTTCATCTCATATCATGTCTCTCTAACCAGAGGGAAAATAAAGGCAAGACATAGGGAAAAGGAAGCAGAAACTGTCCTGTTATGGCCACGGAATCCTGAATTTCCAAAGGGCTTGACTGGCTTACACACACCCACCAACTCACAAGAGTAAGGCAACCTGCTCCAACAGGTATTTTCTTTCAGATCCTAAATTCAGTTAGGTCAAGTTCTATCTGATTATGTGAGTATTAGTACTATCTACTATAACAAATTAATCCCCAAATGTCAATGGCTTAAAACAGCAAATGTTGATTTGTTTATCTAATAGTCCAATATGGGAGCCTTTTGTCCTTGTCAATCTTCAAACACCCAAACTTTGTCTTTCTTGTGGTTGCATACTTTCAGGGCCACAGAGCCCTCTGCAACTAGCTAATGCCAAGGAAATAAAGAAGAAGCACACATGCTTCTTTAAAGGATCAGAAGTCACACTTGCTCTGATTTCCCATTGACAAGAACTAGTCACAGGGACACAAAGAGGTGAGGATGTGTAGTTTCAGGCTATATGGCAGCCTAGCAGAGATGTCACACGACAGAAGTGGGAGCACACATTTTAAGAGGGAAGTGGCCATCCCTGCCCTGCTGATACAACTGTGCTTTGCCCAGACAGACCAGCACAAGCCTTCAACATAGCAAATGCTCAATACATATTGGTAGAATAACTGAATTAGTGAATGATACAAACACATGTACCCGTTTTTGTCTTGTAATGTTGATACAGATGTTATTATTGCCTTTATTGGTTTTCATCGAGTAACAGCTCTAGGCTAAGCTCATTAACTCACTCTTTAAAATAAATATACCAATATCCCCCTCTTTTGCTAAGTGTTGAAATCAAAACTCAAGCTTAAGTCTGACTCTATAACTGAAACTTTCAGAGGCATTTAGTGACTCCTTCACAGTTTTAGCTCAATCACATGATCTGTAATTTAACATTTTCCATGTATAGAAACCTGTACCAGTTACTGCAGGCTCTTGGAGGACACAATCTCAGTCTTTAATTATTTTTTTTCCCTGTACCCCCACCTTCCTCACAGCTAGCATACATTTCACCTTATAGCACTTTATATTGAAACATAGGAAAATAAAAGTTGAATAATTTGTTTCATGCTGCAAATTGAGTCTATTTTAGTACATCCGAGGTATGTATAACAGTATGCATATACATAACAGTAAGCATACTATGTGTATATATATGTGTGTGTGTGTGTGTGTGTGTGTGTGTGTGTGATATATCTATGTATAACCATAAGTAAATACTGTTAAACCAAATCAGATTCTCACCAATTTTACTGCTCTACCATCTGGTTTCAAATTAAGATTTGAAAAAATAAAGAGAAAATATAAATTCAGAAAAGATTCCAGTTCTGTTTTTTTAAAAAGAAACAGATTTAATTGTTCCAGGGTTATAAACCAAAAATGAATCATTAATTTAGAACCATCTTAATTATGATCTGAAGATATACCTTAAAGATCAAAACCATAGGTTCTGACTGAATCCATCACTAATAAATTGTTCACTTTATTCTGAGCTCCAGGGTTGAGGAGAGCAGAGCAAACTGTGACAAGATTGAGAAACATAATATCCCTATAGAATTATTTTGATAAAAGTAAAAGTGGTGATAAATTATTATTTTTTATTGAATTAAAAGTATTTATTTCAAACATCTAAAGATTTTTTTTTTTAATGTTGAGGTTAGTGAACAGATTTTCCTATCATTTAGTAGAAGCTAGCTAAATTATGAGGAGAAGGCAATGGCACCCACTCCAGTACTCTTGCCTGGAAAATCCCATGGATGGAGGAGCCTGGTAGGCTGCAGTCCATGGGGTCGCTAAGAGTTGGACATGACTGAGCGACTTCACTTTCACTTTAGACTTTCATGCATTGGAGAAGGAAATGGCAACCCACTCCAGTGTTCTTGCCTGGAGAATCCCAGGGATGGGGGAACCTAGTGGGCTGCCGTCTATGGGGTCACACAGAGTTGGACATGACTGAAGCGACTTAGCAGCAGCAGCAGCAGCAGCAGACAAGTTATGAAGGTCTTAATTTGTGACTGGAGAAATACAAAGTAAATAGCCAAACAATGAAAATTCAGTACTAAATTCTTTGTGAGATCACACTTGTGCAGATATATTCCTTTACCTGTGACAGTTTAAACCAACTTATCCCAAAGTTTTTGGGCTAGCAAATTACTAGCATTCAATTTTGCCAAATACTTTTACAGGAATTATTCTATCTTTTAAATAAGCAAGTAGCTACCTTCATATAAAAATTGAATAAAAATAGAATCTATGATTTATGTTGTTTGTATCAGAGGAAAATTGTATTAGCTACCACATCAGGCAAACCTATAAAACCCAGTGGCTTCTACATCCCTTTGTCTCTGACATAAAGCCTACTGAGGGTTGGATGGCCTTCCTCCATCTTATATATAGGCTGCCTGTGGTTTCTAAGGCTGCAAAGACAGGGAAGAAGAGAGGCAGGAAGCACATCTCCTAACTGTCTTAGCTCCTAAGTGACACATGTGTCTTCTGAACATAGTCCATTGACCAGAAGTAGTCATGTGACCTTGACGTAACTGCAAGGCAGACTGGGAAATATAGAGACACATGGGATTATTTGATGACCCCTGTGTCTGCTACATCTACAGCAAAACCAAGCACACAACTTTCCTGAGAGCTGGTCCAGGCTTTTTTCCATGGATCTTACTGCTCCAGCAAACTGTACTTGTTAGCTGCGTTCATCCCAGCTATCATTCACAGGAAAAGATATTTCTGGTAGAATTGTAGTGGAACATACTATCATAACATTCTCAATCTTGTAACTCAGATTTTGAATTTCTGCATGTTGACCAAGGGATTTATTTGATAAGCTTCAAATGATTCATAGCTGAAACAAGGTTACCTGAAACTTGATTTAGTAGGCCTGTATAGGAGTAGAAGTAGACATGCATAGTAGCAGGCATGGGTATGATTTAGTAGGGTCCTTCTCATAAAGAAAAATATTTTTTTCTCATTGGATATGAATTCTGTTTCTCAGATTCTTTAACAAAACCAAAGTATCTTGCACCAAACTCTTTCTGCATGTATATGTAAAAACTGCAGCATTATTTTTAAGTGCTAAAAGCAACACAGAATAAAAATAACATAGCCAGATATTTTTTCTTTCCTTTGATAATATGGATCATGTAAAAAGTGTTATAATGAGGAAAATAATTTTTTGACAGCGTCAAAAGTTTTTAAAATTAATGCCATGCAAGTTAGAATGGTATTTTTCTAGTCTTGTTCCTAAGAAAAGTGTGATGTACCATATTTCATAATAATTTAAATTTATTATTCATCAGTATCTCAAGTATTTTGTAAGCAAATAATTATTTTAGCAAAGCAAACAGATTTCTTCCAACTCTGCTCACATTGATTAGCAAAGATGTGCCTAAGGGAGTTTTGAAACTCTTCCAAGTGTTCTTGTATGTTAACTCCTTTTCATTATGATGAAACACAGCCTGTTCTTCATATGGACTAGTGGACAAGAGAGGTTATTTTAACCTACATTATGAGATATGGAGAAAATATTGTCATCATTCACCTATAGCAGATTATTGCAAGCATTCCTTATTGTAAAATAAGTTAATCAGTAATTTCATTAGAATGATATTACACTGTACCTTAACTAATGCTTGTTTTCCCTGAATTTGAAATACCAGATGATGATATTAAAAGTCACAAAATGACCTCAAAAATAATTCTGTTTGTATGCTATTTGAAGTCTGTATTCCCTAGACTCTAGGAAGAGGTTTTAGGAATTCTGCTGTCTTGTTTTATTTATGCCTAAAAGGGGGATTCTGTCTAGTTTAAGCAAGCTAGAAAATGAGCAGAATTTCTTTTTTTTTTTTTTTTTTTTAAGACATTTGAAACAGTCCATGAGTGCAAGTGGCACTCAGCATGGAGAATCCTCCCTTCTTTGAAGTTCTAAATATTTAGGTGAGCTTTTAGCATTAATTGGCTGCAAAAAAGTCTAACAGAGAGTTTTTCAAATACAAAAAAAATTGTAAAGGAAGTTGTGGGTACAGTTGAATCATACATGCAGTGTACTTATACAAAATAAAGAATGAAAAGCATGAGAAAGTGAAGGAGAAAAGCATTTTAGTTAGAATCAGTAATCATTTTCACTCTTTCTACTCAGTAAATCATGTGCTAAAATGGTCATAAAATTAAAGAAATGAAGATGCTCGTCCCTGACCTTACATTTCGGTGACTTCTAAGAGTGTGAGCATTTCCCTACCTTAACAATGATTCTAATGAAGGTTAAGTATTTGCATACCATATTTCTCCTAAATATCTTCATCTATTCCTCAACCAAGGAAACAGCACCAAAGGAAGAACTTATCCTGTTGGCCCTACTGGGAAATAATATGCCTGTACACTATACTTTATGGGAAATTAAATGGATTTTCAAAGGTAATTTTAGCAATGTGTACTTTTTACTTTATCATCTAATTTAAGACTTTGAGCATCTGAGAAGTTTTAATTTAATTATCCTAATCAGATCCATAGCCTAGCCATCAGATTCATCCATTCCCTCCGGGGCTGGGGGGGAGCGGGTTGTGGGGGAAGGGTAAAAGTATTTTGTGGATAGCTGGCAAACTTCTGAGGCTTTCTCTGGAGTAAAACGACAAACAATGTGAAAATTGTAAGCTAGAGATTAAACTGAAAAGGTTGAAATCAACTGACTGAGTGCATTTAAAACCCACAGTGGTCAAGACCTGGGCATCGTCTTAGAAAAGCAAGTCCATAACCAACTTACAAGACACTTTCTTCTCTACCTGGATGGGGTATACACATCAAAACGAGCATTATTCTCTGATTCAGTCAATGTTCAACAAATAGCTTACAAACTGCCCACTACCAGCATGCAAGCCTTGGAGTAAGACAGGCATGGGGGTTCAAACTCCCTGTCTTACACTTGAAAGTTGAAACTTGAAAGTTGAAACTGGCTAACATTTTCTGTGGCTGATCCTTTCTGTTGTAACTCCTCAAATCTGCCCTAGCACAAAAGCAGCCATAGGCAATGCATACATGGATGGGTGGGGTTGTGTTTCAGTAAAGCTTTATCACATAAATAGGCAGCTGATTTGGCCTGAGGGCTGCAGCTTTTCAACCTCTGGTAAAGACAGGCTCCTGACCCAGAAGCAACTGCTGCCTCCAGGGAAAATAAATTAGATATATGAAGTTCAAGAAACAGAGATTTACTTTCTATTGTATAACTTTCTATAATCGTGAATTCTGTACAATGCACCACATTAAATCCATAGTTGCATTTACCTTTGGAAATAATCATTATTCCGATCTATTAATAGCAATCAACTTGCCAAGGCATCCACTTTATCATCTGTGTAAAGAGGATACTTTATCTCCTCTCCTTCTTCAATAGGGCCATGGTAAAAAGGAAATCAAAAGTACACTGCATGGATGTAAAGGTGCTGTATAAAAACCTAAAGTACCACCTAAATGTACAGGGCTATTTTCATTATTTTATAACTGAAACTTTGGGGAAGGAAGAACAGCTTAGCAGTTAAGATCTCATGCATGAGTCAGACTGTTAAAGATCAACCAAAATATTTTCAGTTTCCTTTTCCTTTCACCCTTTCGTGTGCTCAAACAGAAACAAATTCCATATCAGTACTAGGCTTCAAGTAATTTAGAAGGCAAATATTGTGTATTAAAAATTAGTATATGGAAATCAAGGTCTAACTGGAACTCACACTTTTAATAATTCATAGTTATTGTTTTCTTAAATCTACTAATATACTAGAAAAACTGAGATAAGAAATATGCTTTCCTTTTATCCTTTTTTTTTGTTTTTACTTTCCAACTCATTTCCGATTCAACTCTGGACCCTGTCCTTTTGACATTTACTGTCTCTGTTAAGTATTGTTCAATTGGAATTGATGAGGATCAGAATAATGACCTTAAGTGCAACAGAATCCTCAAACACAAAGTAAAATTTAATTAGATCATGTAAACATGATCAAAAAAGAAAATAGAAACATCTATTTTAAAATCACCTTCAACAATAAATCTTAACGTTAAAAGAAACTTCATGTTAAGCAAGTTAAACAATCTGTTTTCATTAAATATAGATTGAGATTTATTGAAGGTAAATATAAAAGATTTTTGTATTACACCCTCTCAAGCTTTATAATTGCTGAAATAGTTAAGTAAGAGATGGAAACATTTTGAGATAAGAAGACAAACAAATCAACATGATGCAATAACGTACTCACTATTTAAAAAAAAAAAATTTAAGCACATTGATCAGTAATTGGTAAAATGGACACTTATCATGGCATTTGAACCATCTAGAAAGACTGAAAAATTCCTCAGTCTTTTAAAGATCCTTGAGTTACAAAATCCACAAAGTAATGAAAGCTGGAGATACGATGTGAAGTCTTTTGGGTATTTTTCCAACAACAAATCCAATATTGAAGTGGAAGATGCCATATATGTCATTGAGTCTTACACCCTGAGGTAAGGTAGCTATGAGCAAAAACATAAGTATGCATAATTCTGAACTCAAGAAGTAATAAACTGGATCAGGAAATGGATCTTGAGTAGCAAATTCTCTGGGCAGCCAAAGATGAAAGACGTTCCTGTTTACAAACAGAGGCACCAGAGCAAAGAACGGCTTCACTGAGGCAAGAGCTAATTAAATCTTGAGGAAATTGTTCCAAGGCATAGAAGATGGAGAGCAAATATCAAAGGGACTAGTGTAAGAGGACTGCCCTAAGGATGAAGGAAATAAAGCAAAATGAAAACTTATTGGAGGGGGAAAAAAAAGGAAAACAAAGAGCCATTACTGTGGGCCACACTCTTGCTGAAACAGGTGGTAGTAGAAGCTGTGAATAACACGGCACATTTCTGCTAAGAATTACTAGCATCATAATGGAGTCACTGATATTCCAGAAACCAAATACAGTGACGGTACTCATCTCACAAGGGGCGCAGTCTGCTGAAGTGGTCTCACTAGTCACAGTTGGAGGACAACCTGTAGAGCTCATGCCTGAAGGTAGAATTGTAGGGCTTGAAGCATGGACAACTTGGGGCCTTTCACCAAGTGATTAAAAAAAAAAAAAATTGCTAATGAAAACTAACAGGGAATGTTTATCTGGAGTGACAAAAGAAACCACAACTGATTAAGAATGTTAAAAACCTAACATATGCCACAAACAGCCCCAAATTCAAAGAAAACCTTCACAGCATTTAATTCATATCTTAACATGAACCTGACCCTGCACCTTTTGGTCAAGATGTCAGGGAAACTGGCAGTAGGATACCAGGGAGGCGTATTCAAATCCAGGATGGTTGGCCATACTTTCATCAGAGACATGGAAGTGACTTTGAGCCACACATTTCATGTAACCTCCCCCACATCCCAAAGTGAAGCTGAGTGTACACCTCAACTACACCTCCTTCAGCAAAGTTTATGTATAACTGGCCGAAGTCACTTCACAGAAGATACAAGATGAAAGGCATTTCAGAGGTGGGCAAAAGTGGTCCTAAACAATTGAAATCACAATATCCTATTTTTGCAAATTTTACAAGAACACATCGTGGTCCACCCATAGTGTACACTTTGTTGGGCCCTTGCTACAATCTGGCGGGGGCCGTGTACACAAGGAGCCCTGAAGCTTCGCTCAGCTTCACTAGTTTTCACAGCAAGTGCCTCTGCTCAGCCTCTGTGCTTCTCAACTGAACCCTGGTGGCCACACTTTGTCAAGACAAAACTAGTGTGGGCCAATGTGTGTGAGTGCCAAGCGGTAGGGTTTTAACTGCTGAAGTATCCATTGCAAAGACAATCCATCTCAATTAAAGGTATAGCCAACTGTACAACACTCTTACTAGCAATCAGCCAGATAAGGAACTAGGCCACCCACAGTCACAAATTTCCCCATTTAGGAATGCCTAGTGCCCTACATAACTGCCATTTGAATGATCCTGCTTTTCCCACTTTGTATCCCAATTCTCACTCTTGCATTTTAAATTAATCAATAAAGAGTGAACTCACAAAATATGAGGCACCCCACTGTTCAGTTCAGTTCAGTCGCTCAGTTGTGTCCAACTCTTTGAGACCCCATAAATTGCATCACGCCAAGCCTCCCTGTCCATCACCAACTCCCGGAGTTCACTCAAACTCACGTCCATCAAATCAGTGATGCCATCCAGCCATCTCATCCTCTGTCGTCCCCTTCTCCTCCTGCCCCCAATCCCTCCCAGCATCAGGGTCTTTCCAATGAGTCAACTCTTCGCATGAGATGGCCAAAGTACTGGAGTTTCAGCCTCAGCGTCAGTCCTTCCAAAGAACACCCAGGACTGACTCCTATAGAATGGACTGGTTGGATCTCCTTGCAGTCCAAGGGACTCTCAAGAGTCTTCTCCCACACCACAGTTCAAAAGCGCCATTTCTTCGGCGCTCAGCTTTCTTCACAGTCCAACTCTCACATCCATACATGACCATTAGAAAAACCATAGCCTCGACTAGACAGACCTTTGTTGGCAAAGTAATGTCTCTGCTTTTGAATATGCTATCTAGGTTGGTCATAACTTTCCTTCCAAGGAGTAAGCATCTTTTAATTTCATGGCTGAAATCACCATCTGCAGTGATTTTGGAGCCCCAAAAACTAAAGTCTGCCACTGTTTCCACTGTTTCCCCATCTATTTCCCAGGAAGTGATGGGGCCAGATGCCATGACCTCAGTTTTCCGAATGTTGAGCTTTAAGCCAACTTTTTCACTCTCCTCTTTCAGTTCCATCAAGAGGCTCTTTAGTTCCTCTTCATTTTCTGCCATAAGGATGGTGTCATCTGCATATCTGAGGTGATTGATATTTCTCTCGGCAATCTTGATTCCTGCTTGTACTTCTTCCAGCCCGGTGTTTCTCATGATGTACTCTGAATATAAGCT
Organism: Bubalus bubalis; assembly: GCF_019923935.1. NCBI lineage: Eukaryota > Metazoa > Chordata > Mammalia > Artiodactyla > Bovidae > Bubalus > Bubalus bubalis. Next base: position 27,432,364 of record NC_059177.1, on the reverse strand, counting down.
AAATAAGCAGGGTGACACTATACAGCCTTGACGAACTCCTTTTCCTAGTTGGAACCAGTCTGTTGTTCCATGTCCAATTCTAACTGTTGCTTCCTGACCTGCATACAGGTTTCTCAAGAAGCAGGTCAGGTGGTCTGGTATTCCCAGCTCTTTTAGAATTTTCCAGTTAATTGTGATCCACACAGTCAAAGGCTTTGGCATAGTCAATAAAGCAGAAATAGATGTTTTTCTGGAACTCTCTTGCTTTTGTGATGATCCAGCAGATGGCAATTTGATCTCTGCTTCCTCTGCCTTTTCTAAAACCAGATTGAAGATCTGGAAGTTCACGGTTCATGTATTGCTGAAGCCTGGCTTGGAGAACTGTGAGCATTACTTTACTAGCGTGTGAGATGAATGCAATTGTGTGGTAGTTTGAGCATTCTTTGGCATTGCCTTTCTTTGGGATTGGAATGAAAACTAACCTTTTCCAGTCCTGTGGCCACTGCTGAGTTTTCCAAATTTGGTGGCATATAGAGTGCAGCACTTTCACAACATCATCTTTCAGGATTTGAAATAGTTCAACTGGAATTCCATCACCTCCACTAGCTTTGTTCGTAGTGATGCTTTCTAAGGCCCACTTGACTTCACAGTCCAGCATGTCTGGCTCTAGATGAGTGATCAGACCATCATGAATATCTTGGTCATGAAGCTCTTTTTTGTACAGTTCCTCTGTGTATTCTTACCATCTCTTCTTAATATCTTCTGCTTCTGTTAGGTCCACACCATTTCTGGCCTTTATTGAGCCCATGTTTGCATGAAATGTTCCCTTGGTATCTCTAATTTTCTTGAAGAGATCTCTAGTCTTTCCCATTCTGTTGTTTTCCTCTATTTCTTTGCATTGATCGCTGAGGAAGGCTTTCTTATCTCTTCTTGCTATTCTTTGGAACTCTGTGCTCAGATGCTAATATCTTTCCTTTTCTCCTTTGCTTTTTGCTTCTCTTCTTTTCACAACTGTTTGTAAGGCCTCCTCAGACAGCCATTTTGCTTTTTTGCATTTCTTTTCCATGGGGATGGTCTTGAAACCTGTCTCCTGTACAATGTCATGAACCTCAGTTCATAGTTCACCCCAATAAAGAGACAGAACCCCAGGCATGCCCTTTTTCTCTCTTTCACCGCCTCTCTCCTTATTCCCCACCATACCCTCCCAACTCACAACCACACTGTGTGACCCTCAGACATATCCTGTACCCTCCAGGACTTAGGGACAGTTTGGGAGTTAAGGACTGATATGTACATACTGTTATATTTAAAATACATGACCAACAAAGACCTATTGCATAGTGCAGGGCATTCTGCTCAATATTCTGTAAGTAACCTAAATATGAAAAGAATTAGAAAAAGAATAGATACATGTTTATATAGAACCGACTCACTTTGTTACACACCTGAAAACAACACAACACTGTGAATCAAGTACAACCAAAGTACAATACAAATTTTTTAAATAAATATAAGTAAATAAGAGAGACTAGTAACTCTTACTCTTTTAAAGTTCCAGGAGGGTTGTTGCTGAGGTGGATCTGGCAAGCATAGTAAGAATCATAAGGGGTGGTCCAGCCACAGCCCTGGCTCTTGTTGGGAAGTGTGTTTGGGCCTCACGCCCAATAGCAGGAACCCAGGTGACGCCTCAGGCTTTCCTAGCCAATAGCATCTCTGTTGTAGGCTGCAACTTACACAGACCAGCCACATACTAGATTTTCACAATAATGATGGGCAAGTTGCTACATAATCTGCCTCTAACTACTCTGCTTCTTTTTATGCTTATAATGCTTACTGAAAATGAGAACAGTAACAGATACTTTGAAATATTTAAAGAAAAAGTTTTCTTGATGATTTCTTTGAAGATTCCAGACTCTTTTACAGCAAGACTAATGGGACTTCAGTTCCCAAAGATTTAGAATTTCTACGCTAAATAGTATGATCTGCAGGATGATGTTGGAAAGCTCTCTGCTCAAGAAAAATCAACCCAGGAAGAAGATTAAACTTCTCTCTGAATCATTTTAGAATAAAAAAGAATGAGTCAACCCTACTTATCCATTAAAACTCACATCTCTTCTCCTCTATCAGGGGATTCTCTAGGCAAGACTACTGGAGTGGGTTGCCATTTCCTTCTCCAGGGGATCTTCCAAACTCAGGAATTGAACCCAGGTCTCCTGCACTGCAGGCAGATTCTTTACCAACTGAGCTATGAGGGAAGCCCTCTTCCTCCACAGACTAAGTCCTCCACAGACTAAGAAATCTGGCCACATTATTATCAATTAGAAAGCTCATCAAGAATCAGTATATTACATCAGAGAGTTATCAACCATGTATTTGAGAGATTACCCAGGAAAGTTGTGTTCTGAAGTTCTGAGTCAACACAGAGGAAATGAATATAGATGGAAGAAAATGCTTTCTTCCAAGATCTCTGCTTCTAGAGGACAAACCATCAATAGATTTTAAGTATGGGGGGGGACACCGAAAGCATATGGGCAGCTAGAATTCTTGAAGAGGTAAGAAAAATGGAGAAGGAAGAGGCAATGCTGAAGTTAGATAAAGTTTTGTTGTATAGTTTTGCCAATGGCCTGCTTTGCCCTTAGCTCCTAACCATGGTCAAAACTGCACATTTAATGCCATACGGTCAAAGCCATGAGTATAACTGGAGAGCACTCACGTGTGCTCAGTCATGTCTGACTCTTTATGACCCCATGGACTTAGCCTGAAAGGCTCCTTTGTCCATGGGACTCTCCAGGCAAGAATACTGGAGTGGGTTGCCATTTTCTTCTCCAGGGGATCTTCCCAACCCAGGGATCAAACTCATGTACCCTGCGTCTCCTACATTGGCAGCCAGAGTCCTTGCCATTGGGAAGCCCTTAATTGGAGAGGGCTGTGATCAGAGTAAATTACAGTGAGTGAGCAGATGACTCCTTTACATGCCAGGAACTTTAATTAGGGGAGGTTTGATAGAGGGCCGATTCAGAGCCCAATCTTAAGCCAGCATTTCCCAAAAGGAAGTACAAACACCACCCTTGGTTTGCCAGATGATGTAACACGAGTGGCCATTCCTATCGACTTGCATTTTGCTTTTTTATTTATCTTAATGTAGTAAAGAAAAAATTATATCTACCTAGTAAGTTTACAGAAATGATGCTTTCTTTATAAATTAATCTCTTAAGAAAAAGTGGATCAACTAAATTAGATGATACTTGAATCTGATAAGAACTATCAAGGTGGGGTAGAAGTAATGACACCTGAAAAATTGTCATATATAAGCCTCTCCTTTCTTATGAGTGTCGAGAAGAAGCCATTTTTCAAAAGACGAAAAGAGACACAATACCTGTTGTATTAAGGTGCTCATATCTCATATTTCGAAAATTTAATCAAATAGCAGTGGATACAGTTAGAAAACTCAAAATATACCTAAGTTTGTTAGGTTTAAATCTGAGCAGGGGTCATCCCTTTTTCCCAATGAGGAGCTTGCGGTCTGGAGTAAGTAAGCAGCTTAATTTCAAAAGGTCTGCTACTTCCAAACTGTGTTACCCTAGCACTAGTTCCAGATGATATGTTGGAAAATAACTGATGTCAGAGAATCAGTATGAGCAGGAAAATGGTAAAGATCTCAGGTATAATTCAGAATATTTACTTCATCAGCTATTTCTAAAATTTTACATTCTCCTAGAAGAGAAACATGAACATCAAAGCTGCAGTCAGGATATTCAACCAGAAAAATAAGAATGATGCATGCAAGAAAACTCTGTGTGGACATGTACATTAGGCACAAATGCCTATACTTCCATTATATGCATATGTGATAGGGTAGTTTATTGATCAAAATCAACAGTATATTATGCCATAAGAATGAGAGAGCTGAAACCTTATCTTCTGGCCTCAAAACCCTTAGCTGCTATGTGATGTGGGGCAAGTTTTTCAACTTCTCTAAGCTTCAATTTCCTCAAAACAGGGCTACTGACAGTAGCGGTACGGTTTCTGTGAAGATTAAACAAGCTAAGAGTCTCCCCAAAGAAGGATTCCACACATATATTCAGAGATTCTGAAAGGTAATTCCTGCCATATGCAGGGCAGTAGCCAAGAGTTGTAATGGCACCCCACTCCAGTACTCTTGCCTGGAGAATCCCATGGATGGAGGGGCCTGGTAGGCTGTAGTCCATGGGGTCACTAAGAGTCGGACACGACTGAGCGACTTCCCTTTCACTTTTCACTTTTGTGCATTGAAGAAGGAAATGGCAACCCACTCCAGTGTTCTTACCTGGAGAATCCCAGGGATGGGGGAGCCTGGTGGGCTGCCGTCTATGGGGTCGCACAGAGTCGGACACGACTGAAGCGACTTAGCAGCAGCAGCAGCCAAGAGTTGAAGCATCAATACAAACTAAAGATCCCAACCAGGTAACACACTGGCTTAATTAGAAACCACAAATACTGACTGCACTAGTGCTTCTCTTTACTGCGTTTTCTAGCAAGAGAGCTCAAAATATTAGATTGTTTCTTTCAATACCAGACATCAGGCAACCTTCCAGGCACTAACTCTGTATGTTATTTCTGATTGCATCTATACATACACAGTGTCACAGTGGATGTTTACCAGGGATTTCTTCCCAGATCCACCCCACTCCTGGCAAGTGCAGTCAGTTAGTGGGCACCGCCCCACCTCCCTCCCCCCACCACTGCCTTAATCTCTCTCAATAAGTACAGTCTTAGAGGTTTTTATCCCATGAACATGTATACCAAGGCTAAACCAATCACATTCCACCAACCACGTGAGCTACATTTGCCCAATAGCAACTCTCAAGATTTTGCAGAGCTAGCTGACAAGATTCTAGCTGTTCCCACTGGATATGAACCCAAGGGACCGTGAGAATGGAGCTCCTGCAACCAACTGTCCACCAAAGTAAAGAGGCTGGCATTAGAGGAAGAAGTTAGCATGCGGCCAGCTGAGCAAACGCCTAGGGATAAACAGTTCTGTGGGAACAATTTGATGCCTGAAGGCAAAGCTAACACTGCACTTTTTAAATTCAAAAGCCAGTGGTTCTCTTTTTTATTAATACAAATAAACCCAGAGTGACATAAAATTATTACTAGATAGAAAAGGTGCTAACAGAAATACCCAATGCTCATGTACTTCGTGAGAAAATTCTATGTAGTTCATAGAGTAATATGGATTCATTGTTTCTCAATTTGTGATTGTATAAAGTTACCACTGTTGTAATCACATCTTTGGTTCCCATATTGTGTTGACCACATTTCTTAAACCGAATTTTGGCAAGTGTACTCAGAACCACGTGCAGCAGGGCCACGTGGAGTGTGGGCAAAGAGTAGACATTCCTGGGTTCAAGGCCAGATGTGTTAAAATTTCTAGGGAAAATGGTGAGGCCAGATAATCTGCATTTTTTCTTAGAGAGTTGGCACTGGTCACACACAGAAGTGTATGAGGACCTTCTTCCTTCATGGTTACTAAGCCTACAGAGTATATGGAAAGTGTGGGTTTGTGGTACAGTACTGGACCAAGTCTTCACTAGATGTCTTTTGTATTTTTTTACCTTACAGTTTCTTATTACAGATTGGAAGTTTTGCACTGTGATCTGTTGTGTTCAAACGGTACCATGTGCCGTAATTTCTGAAGACATTGGTATCAAAGCAGATTCCCAGGACTTATTCTGAATTCAGTTAAGAATGAATGGAGGGAGCCCTACAAAATCTGTACATTTTTACAAGTTTCCTAGGTAACTCTGATGCATCCTGATATTTAAAAGACATTGAACTGTAAAGATCAAGAAAAAACTGAATTCTAAGCAGAGGAGAAAGACTATTAAGTCTGAAATTTTTGAATTCCCTTTTTACCTGGTCTATCTAGGAGACACATTCACTTTTCTCCACCTGGAATAGGTTTTTCCTTTTTCAGCATACCACAGCTTCACCTCTGTAGAACTTTGAAATTCATGGTGATCTCTATATACAGCAATGCAAGCCACTTGCAGGCCCCAGCCAGTTTTTAATTAGGAACATCCCTAAGGGAAAAACTCAGGCAGGCTTACAGACACTGCTGTGCCCACACCTTGTCACTACCCAGCAGGGCTTAATGCTTGATGAATTTTAGGATATTTTTAAAGTAGGAAATTGAGCATACAATGAAAATGTAAAAATGCTGCTGCATTCATCAAATAAACTCACTGTGAGCTCTGAATCCCATTTTGTCCCTCAGTTAAAATTGAGTTTGGGTTATGCACATACTTCAGGAAGAGGAAAACCATTATTGGCCTCTTTTTCAGATATGGGTTTTGGCATCTCCTTCAAAACAGCTGTAGAAATTCAGCTGCATATAGGCAAGAAGAAATGCAGTTTCTTATGATTTTTTTTTTTACAATGGCTTTAGATAGAAATGAGAATGCTTCTATGTTGTAAGATCTTAGGAAGAGGAGGAGGGACTACATTTATAAAAGTTTTTCATTCTATCAAATAGACAGAGTTGCCTTAATTTGTTAATTTAGGGGCTTTCCTCAATTTTTTTTTCTGCATAAATACAAATTAGCCACTGGGAAAGAGAGACAGAGAGAGAGAAAGATTTGTTAATCAGTTACCTCCATATCTATTAGGAAGCCAAAAAAAACACATTATTTTTTATACGTTATCTATTATTTCCTTAATTAAGAAATTTGAACAGAAAAAATCCTTTAAGGTACTATTTTCATTTGTTTTCATGGAAGTTTTAAAAAGTTAATGCTTACAGATTTTATTACAATAAACATTTCTCACATGTCACAATAATAAGACAAAAAGATTTGATCACATTTCCCCCAAAATAGAGGCATTAAAAAAAATAATAATAAAGTCACCTTTAACACTGTATAGGACACATACATTTCCTTAAAACTCACCTCCAAATAAACCCTTGGCAATAAAGCTGCACAGAGCATTTCATTTCCACTTAATCCCAAGAAATAAGCAACCCGGAACACCTGAAGTGCTGTGTCGGTATTTCCCATTCCTAGTCGCACACTGGTCTTTAACAGTAAGGTCTGATTCAGCATTTGGCAGAAGCAAGAACCTACTAAGTAAGGCTCCTGGGTTCTGTCAATGGCTTATTTGATATATGGAACCATTAAGTGTTTATCCTTATTAGGGACTATTAACCAAAAGAAGATACTGTACAGTTGGTTCAACTTTTCACATTGAATCCCATCTTATGTGCCATATTTGTCAAGTGTATCAGGGAGGGTTTGATCAGAATAGGATCACTAGGAGCCATGTATGAGGATAGGACATTATGCAAATGCAAGAGCTAGGGGTTAGGTCCCTGCAAGGCTATGGTTTCTGCACCTGGTTTTGGGTTTCACTTGTTGCAGATCAGATAGGCTGGCCTCCACAAGGGTAGGCTGGATATGAGGTGTGGTGTCAAGCACAAACAGAAACCTGAGAGGATGAACTATAACCCACCAAGACCAATGATCTCTTCATTTCATGCCATGTGACATGTGTGTAACAAGAAAATAACAGTGCAAATGACAGACAATGCTTATCACGGCACTGTTTCCCCAGTGATGAAACAATCTGCTTCAGAATCCTTCTAAACACAGATAACTAGGCAGTCATTTCCAATTCAGTGGAATTAATTGCAGAGAAGATTGCTAATGTCAACACAGCATTCAATAAAGGGTTTCCCTTTTATAGGATTTTCTTAATCTCTTGATCTCAATCTTTATTGATTTTTTGATTTAAAGAGGCTGTGGGGTAATTAATCAAGATTTAAGACATTACTTTTTAAGGGAAAAATGAATTTCAAGCTTCACCAACCAACTTATGAATGCTATGATTGATTGATTATCAAGAGAAAATATTTTATTAGAAGTAGTAATAATAAAACCTGCTCTTATGAAGACTGAAAGTGAAAGTCCCTCAGTTGTGTCCAACTCTTTGCAACCCCATGGATTATCCAGCCCATGGAATTCTCCAGGCCAGAATACTAGTGTGGTTAGCCTTTCCAGGAGATCTTCCCAACCCAGGGATCAAACCCAGGTCTCCTGCATTGCAGGCAGATTTTTTACCAGCTGAGCAACAGGAGAAGCCCAAGAATACTGGAGTGGGTAGCCTATCCCTTCTTCAGGGGATCTTCCTGACCCAGGAATGGACCAGGGTCTCCTGAATTGCAGGAGGATTCTTTACCAACTGAGCTATCTATCTACATTTATTTTTCTTTGTTCTAAACTTAAAATTCTTTGAGTCTATCTGAACTTGCTCAGAAAATTAGCCCCTAGATCTTAACAATGGGACAAAAGTCAAAAGGGGACATGCTTTCAAAATAAAAAACCAGAGTGGTGGAGCTGGCCATTGTCTTCATTCACTGTCTGTGGGAACTCATCTCAGTTCAGTTCAGTCGTTCAGTCGTGTCCCACTCTTTATGATCCTATGGACTGCAGCACACCAGACTTCCTTGTCCATCACCAACTCCCGGAGCTTGCTCAAACTCATATCCATCGAGTCAGTGATGCCATCCAACCATCTCATCCTCTGTAATCCCCTTCTCCTCCTGCCTTTAGTCTTTCCCAGAATAAAGGTCTTTCCCAATGAGTCAGTCCTTTGCATCAGGTGGTCAAAGTACTAGAGCTTCAGCTTCAGCCTTTCCAAAGAATGCTCAGGACCAATTTTCTTTAGGATTGACTGGTTGGATCTCCTCGCTGTCCAAGGGACTCTCAAGAATCTTCTCCAACACTACAGTTCAAAAGCATCAATTTTTCGGCACTCAGCTTTCTTTATGGTCCAACTCTCACCTCCATACATGACTACTGGAAAAATCATGGCTTTGACTATACAGACCTCTTTGCTTTTTAATATGCTATCTAGCTTTGTCATAGCTTTTCTTCCAAGGAGCAAGGGTCATTTAATTTCATGGCTGCAGTAACCATCTGCAATGATTTTGGAGCCCAGGAAAATGAAGGAGAACTCTTCTATAGTTGCTAAATAAAGGGAACGCTTCTATAGGCATTAAATCTATAAATGTCACAGGTGTGTGAACTTTCTTTCTGCTCTTCATCATATTTAGTTCAAATATTCCTTTCCTTAGATTCACTCATTTGATGTGAATTCTGTCTAAATTCCTTTTCTCCGTGTGATCTTTCAGTTCTTATTTTCCTCTCAAATCTCTGCATCTGACATCTGTGGTTTTATTAAAAATTCCTCTTTTACCATACAGCATTATTCTTCCATCCATTCATATATGTACTGATTGTTCTTCACTAGAAGCATTCTGGTTTATTCATACTTCTTTCAGAGTTGTAAGAGTCATAATATATTAAGTACAGAATTGAGCCAGAGTATTATAGCACTTATTATGGAATGTACATTTCTATAATAGCCTTGGGCTTCCCTGGTGGCTCAGATGGTAAAGAATCCGTCTGCAATACGGGAGACCTGGGTTCCATCCCTGGGTTGAGAAGATCCCCTGGAGAAGGGCATGGCAACCCACTCCAATATTCTTGCCTGGAGAATCCCATGGATAGGGGAGCCTGGGGGACGATGGTCTACAGGGTCGCAGAGTCGAATGTGACTGAGCAACTAAGCACACACATATAATAGCCTTAGAATTAAAAACAAGTTACTTCTTTTTTTCTATCCATATCATACTGCTTCCTCTTATTGATCTTGTGGTCAATTAAACTCCTGAAGGCTTTCCACACAAGGTGTTTTAAATGACAATACCATTTCTATAACTGCACAGCTGGAATATTTTAGACTTGAGAGCAGGTCACTTTATTTGTCACTTTTACAGTTTACTGACCTCAAAAATATAATGGAATGAATTGGGTCTACAGGGAAATTTTTTACTGAATATACAGTCATTTTAAGCAATCATCACTACCTTTTCTATGTGCTCAGGAGTCAGACTTCCATAATGTTACTTTGGATTTTTCTGGCCTGGTAGCAAGTCCACTCGGAGAAGGCAATGGCACCCCACTCCAGTACTCTTGCCTGGAAAATCCCATGGACAGAGGAGCCTGGTGGGCTGCAGTCCATGGGGTCGATAAGAGTTCGACACGACTGAACGACTGCACTTTCACTTTTCACTTCCATGCATTGGAGAAGGAAATGGCAACTCACTCCAGTGTTCTTGCCTGGAGAATCCTGGGGACAGTGGAGCCTGGTGGGCTGCCCTCTATGGAGTTGCACGGAGTCGGACACTACTGAAGCGACTTAGCAGTAGCAGCAGCAGTTAAGTCCACTTGTATACTCAGGACACTATACTCATATTCTTATGAGACCGTAAACCATACAAGAGTTGAAATTTTTTGCTGCTTTTTTCACTGATGTATCTCTAGCAGTAGGTGCTCACTCAAATCTGTAGAATAACTAAATGAATATAACAGGCACTTTCCATATGCTGAATTATTTAATCCATTTAGTAGCTCTAAAAAGTAAATGCTATTTTGATTCTATTTTACTGATGAGGAATTGATACATTTATTTCCACATTCAGACAGGATATTGACTGGTTGCTGGAAATAAGCTCTTATATATATATGGAAAATAAGAAACTACAGCCCAGAAAATAGACAGCCAACTTTCCAAAAGCAAATTAGATTTTCTTTATATACAAAGTCCAGCTATTCATTTACTCAGGAAAATTTTGAGTACCTTTCCACCTCAAATTGTATTAGCTCCTAGGAAGAATTAGGAGATGAAGGACAGCCCCTAGCCTCAAATAGCTGTGACTCATGTCAAAATAACAGAAGTGTGCACTGTGTGTAAGATGAGAAGAAATAGGAGGGAGGTGAAGAACCACTCATGTGCTCACGCAGTGTCTGAGGGCACATAATCCAAACTTACAAATAGGAAAGCATTTAAAACAAAACCGATCAAAGGCTCAAATGGGAATTATACAAGTTAAATCAGACTTCCAAGTGAAATAGGAATCCCTTCTCAACTGCATAAAAGCTAAGATGATGGGGGCCATTATGAGACCCAGACCAAGATTTATGAAAAGACTTTGTATTGTTAAGAAAACCATTGATGCTTTATTGCCTCATAAATAAGAGTTGGGCTGACCACATACATACAAAAAGACAGTTACTCCTCTGTCATGTGGATGGAATTAATCAACTGAAGTCAAGCCAGGTTTTCAACAGGTTGAACTTGACTAGTTACGGTTTATATTTATTCTCCATTCTTGACCTTAGAAAAGTTCTTTAATTACAGGACTTCCTAAGTTATGAAATTCTTTTTTGGATTTTTTTTTCTGTTTTCACATTTATCAATAATGTACTAAAACAAATGATCAGTTAAAAGAGTTTGAAGCATGAGAGATCTAAAAAATAAAACTCTGAAGTTGTAATAATCTATACAGCTTGTGTCAAATGCTTAATACACATGTACTCCAACACAGCAGCCATCTGCTGCTGTTGTTCAATCGGAAGTCATGTCTGTCACTTTGCAATTCCATGGACTGCAGCACGCCAGGCTCATTCCTGCCACTATCTCTCAGAGTTTGCTCAAATTCATGTCCATTGAGTCCGTGATGCTATCTAACCATCTCATCCTCTGCCAACCCCTTCTCCTTTTGCCTTCAATCCTTCCCAGCATCAAGGTCTTTTCCAATGAGTTGGCTCTTCACATCAAGTGGCCAAAGTATTAGAGCTTCAGCATCAGTCCTTCCAATGATATTCAGGGTTGATTTCCTTTAGGATTGACTGGCTTGATCTATCTGTAGTCCAAGGGACTTTCAATAGTCTTCAGCACCGCAATCCAAAAGCGTCAATTCCTCGGCACTCAGCCTTCTTTATGGCCCAACTCTCATATCTGTACATGATTACTGGAAAAACTATAGCTTTGACTATATGGATTTTTGTCAGCAAAGTGATGTCTCTGCTTTTTTAATATGCTGTCTAGATTTTTCATAGCTTTCCTTCCAAGGAGCAAGTGTCTTTTAATTTCATGGCTGCAGTCACCGTCCACAGTGATTCTGGAGCCCACTAAAATAAAATCTGTCAAGTGTAGGCTATTTGCCTTAATTTGACTTGTCCTAGTAATAATAAGCATGTGATATGAGCGATTAGGCCTAATTTCAGTCCAATGAGGCATTTGGGAGATGATTTATGAAATGATAAAATTCAGAAGTGAAATATTATTTTAGGTGATTCATTTCTTTAGATGGTATATTAATCTTGCTCTCACCACTACAAGCAATTCCAATCACAAGGTCATAGTTAAAACCAATTCTTCTCTTAATTTCAGCCAGAAAGCTGACTTTTACCCCATTTTTTATTTCTATACTTCCTGGTGATAAAAGAAGCAATTTTAACTTCCTTGGTTACTGATGAGACTCTAAATATTAAAATTATCAAGAATCCCTTGTATTAGGTTGGCCAAAAGTTTCATTCAGGTTTTTCTGTAACATTTTATAGAAAAACCCAAATGAAACTTGGGGTAAATCCAATACTTCATGAGTCACTCCTCCTTGCTTCTTTGATTTGTTTCATTTTGTGTTTTTTAAGACTTCAGTTTTTTAGAGCAGTTTTAGGTTCACAGCAAAATTAAAAGGAAGGTGCAAGGATTTTCCATGTATCTATACATGCAGAGGCTCCCCCATTATCACCTTTCAGATGGTATATTTGTTACAGTTGAACTTACACTGAGACATCATAATTACTCAAACTCCAGAGTTGACCTTTGTGCTCATTCATTGATGGTACACACTTTTGGGGGTATAATGACATGTACCCATTTTTAAAATATCTTACACAGTATTTTCACGGCTCTGTACTTTATGCATGCAATCCTCTGCCCATCTGCAACCCATGGTAACCAGTGACCTTTTTATTATCTCCATAGTTTTGCTTTTTCTGGAATGTCACAGAACTGGAATGAAGCCTTTTCAGATTGGCTTCTTTCCCTTAGTTACATATATGTAAGTTTTCTCAATTTTTTAAAATGGTTTGACGGAATTTAGTGAATTCAAACTATTAAAAAACAGCCATGTATATGAATATTGGGAGATTTTCTATGACTCTGGTAGAGTTTATAATAAACATTTTTTTACAGTGATAATGTCAAATATCCAAAACAGAACTTTATAACGATAGAGAGTAGGGTTAATAATTTTGAAACATGCAAAAAAAATAAAGGTTAAGACATTCTGATCTATCCAAAATAGATATACTTGTTTTAATAAGATAATTTAGATGCATAGGAAAATCACAAAAAGGTAAAATAATTACAGTGATTCATCATTTTTTCTTGGGGAAATACACATCAAATGTCATTTTAGTTAAATGGAATTAACCATGCACCAAAGAGAGCATGATAAGAAAAAAATGCGTGGGCACTGCTGCTTACCATGCATGAGTTGGGATCATTAACAGAAGTTAGTTCTTACAGCTACTAACACTTTAAGTGTCTCATTATGTTGCATCTGATTCTAGCGTTTAAAGAAACATTGCTGGAGAACTTCTTTTTGCAAAAACATTTTGTCCTGGGTAGGCACTGTACATGTAAGCATCCCTTTTCTCACGCAGCATCGTGTGTATACATATGTATGCTATCACGCATAGTGGATTGAAGAGAAATCCCCGCAAAAGTCTCCTTCATCAGAAACCTTAGAAGGTGAACTTATTTGGAAATGGTGTTTGCCAGTGTAACTGGTTAAGATGAGTCATACTAACGAGGGTGGGTCCTAAATCCAATGACTAGGGTCCTCCTAAGAGGAGGAGGGGCCTCGCAGAGATGCACACAGACAGGAAGTCACAGGAAGGCCGCCAGAGACTGCGGCGGTGCAGCAACAACCTAAGAAACACCACAGCTTGCTGGACGCCTGGAAAAGGCCAAGAAAGGTTTTTCTCTAGAATGTTCGGAAGAAGCATGGTCTGATAATACCTTGATTTTGGACTTCTGCCCTCAAGAACTGTGAAAGAATACATTTCTGATGGTTTAAGCCACTGTTTGTGACATGTAGCCTTAGGAAACTATTATACCAAGTATCCCATATTTGAGAGGAAATACAAGGAATTTTCAAGGGTAAATTTAACTAGGCACAATTCAGCTTTATTTTCACCTTCAGTTCAGTTCAGTCACTCAGTCGTGTCCGACTCTCTGCGACCCCATGAATCGCAGCATACCAGGCCTCCCTGTCCATCAGCAACTCCTAGAGCTTACTCAAACTCATGTCCGTCGAGTCGGTGATGCCATCCAGCCATCTCATCCTCTGTCGTCCCCTTCTCCTCCTGCCCCTAATCCCTCCCAGCATCAGGATCTTTTCCAATGAGTCAACTCTTCGCATGAGGTGGCCAAAGTATTGGAGTTTCAGCCTCAGCATCAGTCCTTCCAATGACCACCCAGGACTGGTCTCCTTTACGATGGACTGGTTGGATCTCCTTGCAGTCCAAGGGACTCTCAAGAGTCTTCTCCAACACCACAGTTCAAAAGCATCAATTCTTTGGCGCTCAGCTTTCTTCACAGTCCAACTCTCACATCCATACATGATCAATGGAAAAACCATAGCCTTGACTAGACCGGCCTTTGCTGGCAAAGTAATGTCTCTGCTTTCTAGGTTGGTCATAACTTTCCTTCCAAGCAGTAAGCATCTTTTAATTTCATGGCTGCAGTCACCATCTGCAGTGATTTTGGAGCCCAGAAAAATAAAGTCTGACACTGTTTCCACTGTTTCCCCATCTATTTGCCATGAAGTGATGGGACCTGATGCCATGATCTTAGTTTTCTGAATGTTGAGCTTTAAGCCAACTTTTTCACTCTCCTCTTTCACTTTCATCTTAAAACTACCCTCTCACATCACTTATATAATTCTACAGTATAAAGAATTTCATAATTGCAAATGCATAATTTCTTTGGAAACTATTTAAAACATAATGTATATTAAGTACTAAAATCTGATCTGTATTACTAGTGATATCGTTCAAATGCTCTGACCTTCAACTTTTTCATTGGGAAAATGGAATTTTGCAGCCTCATCAATTACAGCCATTTTTTTTACATGTGCACAGAAGTTTGTCTAAATTCCTCTGATGGAATTTAGACTGTTATTGAGTATTTAAAATCTTTGAGTCCAGGAATATTATTTCATCATCTTCTATTTCACATAGAATGATATCTTTCCTGAGTTTTCCAAACACCCAGATGTTGCCTATATCATATGAGGCTTTCAAAAGTTTGTTGAAATGTTGCTATCTGCTCAATACCAGAATAATACTATTTCAGAGCTGAAGAAGAACTTTGAGGTGACAGTACAACTGACAGAATGTAACCCTTCCCTTCTGGGTATTGAGGCTCAGAGAGTTTATAGCCGCAATGAAACTACAGTCCATATTCTCAACTTCCACCTAACACAAAAAGTCCTCGTTCTTATTAGGAGAGATCCCAACATGCTTTGCAGAATTGGCATAATGGGTTAAGATGGAAGGCTTTTGAAAGCTGACTTCCTAGGTTCAAATTTTGACTGTACCACATACTAACTTTGCAACTTCAACAATTAATGCAGTTTCCCCAGAACTCAGTCTCCTTATCTGTGGAGTGAATTTAATAATTACAACCCCCCAGAGAATGAGTTAAAACATAGAGGCAGATAATAAGGCATGAAGAATGTTGGTGCCTCTTATGATTATAGCCAAATGTTGTCTGTACTTTTGTAAATAGCTGCTGGTCATGTATTTTGTGGCTTAATTCTGCATGTGCTCGCTTTCCTGCTCCATGGAGCACAGGGTTACTCTACCTAGGCACTACTGACATTTGGGGATGGTTAATTTTTGGTTGATGGTGGCTCTCCTTGGCACTGTGGTAGCGGCATTCCAAGTCACTATATGCCAGTAGCATACATTGCTTTCTTTGTATAACAACCGAAATGTCACCAAACATTGCTAAACACCCCCGGGGGGATAGTAACTCTGATTTAGAACTACTGCTCTAGCCTTATGTTTTTTGAGGGCTTGGAGTAGCTCTTACATCACTTTTTAAAGTACCACCTACTTGGCCTCGTGCCCTTCTATAAACACGGTATTTTATAACTGGTTGTATTATTCAATAAGTATAGCATGTTTAGAATATTAGAGCCTAAAATAAAGGGTTTTCCCACTCCCGCTCTCCCATTAAAACTTCTATCTGATATTAAAAGCTACCTCAGTGGTTGACATATTAGAGAGATTTCATTAATGATGGCTAAATGAATGAATGTTGGTGGGAGAAACTGTGACCTTTGTTGAGAAGGGTGAAATGTATCCCCATGTACTGAATCTTTATCATGTATGAGGCACTATAATATACGCCTTACACACATTATAACGATTACTCTAGCTGCCACATTGTGGCAGAATCAGAGTTTGTAGATAAACCAAGGTTTAGTTCAGAGTCACACAACTAGTAAGAGACAGAAGCCTGTTTTCAGTGCAAATTTTCCTAAACCTTCATCTAGACTTTTTATCCTTTAGATATAATTGAGTTAACTCTAACAGTCCTTGAATGAATAGAATCATCTATTTACAGTATCCACCTTTTGAATGTGTTCCCAAAGAGTATACAGACATGGGAGAAAGTTTTATATCCAAACAAATGCGATAGAAACTAATGAAAGCATCTGAGGATGGCTTTGAAAGACACTTTTACACTGTAAGGTTGAGGAAAAGCAAGCAGGTAACTTCCCCAAAGCATTTATTCATCAGTCACGAGCCCAGACCAACTTATCTTATTTGACATACATCTCATCACCTCTACTCATGCTTGTAGCTCTCATTTCAGGATGGTGTGTTCACGGCAGAAAGTAGTCTCAAAGATTTATTATGTCATTAATCAATACTCGGTGCCACAGAGCAAATAAACCACAAACATTCTGAATCTGCCTGTTCAGTTGTCTTTAATACTGTCAGCCCAAATGGACTGAGATCTGAGCATGCTCACCCTTGTGCCGAGTGTGTCTGCAAATGCACATGTGCCAGGAAAGTTTCATCTCCAAAAATTAAAGACTACTTAATCATGACTTACCACTTCTCTCAGATCATACCATACCTTCATAAATTAGAGCCAGCCCTGTTATTTTAAATATACAGTAAAAAAAAAAAAAAAAAATCCCATGTAAAAAAATCACCCCATCTCCTTTTAGGAATATGAAGCCTGATCACTGCATCCTTTTAAAAAATATATATTTTGAATTAGAGGACAGTTGGTTTACAATGTTGTGTTAGTTTCAGATGTAAATCAGCCATAAGTATACATATATCCCCTCCCTCTTGAACCTCTCTCCCACTCCCAACCCCATCCCACCCTTCTAGGTTATCACAGAGCACCAGGTTGAGCTCCGATCTTATATAGCAACTTCCCACTAGCTACCTATTTTACCCATAATAATGCATATATTTCAATGCTAGTCTTTCAATCCATCCCACCCTCTCCTTCCCCCATTGTGTCCACAAGCCTACCCTCTATATCTGTGTCTCTGTTCCTGCCCTGCAAATAGGTTCATCAGTACCATTTTTTCTAGATTCCATATATATGCATTAATACACGTTATTTGTCTTTCTCTTTCTGACTTACTTCACTCTGTAACAGCTTCTAGGTTGATCAATGCATCTTAATGGATAGCATTACCTTCAAACGTGTGAGCTCTTCAGCAAACATGAAACAAACCAGGTGACTGGCATATCTTTTTAATGGCTACTGGCCATTACATAGGGTCTGTTCTTTGGGGACAGCAAGGTGGCTTTTCCTCTCTTCAAATATAATACCTTAGGCGATGCACTAACAATTATGTACATTCAAATTTGGTGAAGTTCAATCTTCAATTGTACTGTAAATAAGGAACTGCATGTGCTTGTTGCTTTTCAGTAACATTTAAGAGGTGCTTAACACAACAATGCAAATCAAGTATACTTCAATAAAAAGATAAACAAAATAAATTTTTAAAGATTTCCTTAAAATTATATAAAATGTACAGTTACAAAAATAGATTTTTTTTTATTCTCTCCCCCCTTGAAAGGAAGGGGATTCAGTTGTTCCTAGCCTAGCTAGAATCATAATAATCATAATACCAATAATTCATAATGTAAGTATTACAACATGTTAGAAACAATCTTGCAGGCTTATTTTCCAAAGTTCACTTTATTGTGATCAGTTTAGATATTGTATTGTTTTCAATATTTTCATTATATGAAATCTACCATGTGTGAGAGATGATTTAATCTAATTAAGAACTGCTAGCAGAACTTCTACATTTATAGTAATTCAGAATTAGTAAGGAAAACAGTTTATCTTGATCTAGTTTTATATTAAGATGCTCAGGTTGAAAGAGTGGTATAAAAAGCAAAACTAACCAAGAAACAGAAAACACTAAATTAGGGAGGGAGGAGGGTTCGGGATGGGGAACACATGTATACCTGTGGCGGATTCATTTTGATATATGGCAAAACCAATACAATATTGTAAGGTTAAAAAATAAAATAAAAAATTAAAAAAAAAATACGAAAAAATAAAGAGTCTTCCCCAACAAAAAAAAGAAAACACTAAATTATGTAAGTTGTGTCCAAATTCCATTCAATTAAATATTATTTTCTGTTGCATACAGTCAATGAGAACTTGGTTATAAATAAGTATTAGATGTTCAATTTGAAGGCAATCGTTTCTATGTTGGAACACATTTTTCACTTCATAATTACAGGTTATATCTACAATTAATCAACTGAAATACATGGCATTATTTCAACAATAATCAACCATTAACTATATAACTTTTATTGAGCAACATATTAAAAATTTTTTGGAAAACAAACCTAAGTTCCTTCAGCAGCAATATAGTGTAAACAAAGATCAAGCTGCTGGCTATTGAAAAGTTGTGTTACCTTTTTAATTCAGTTCAAGCTTATTAAATACTGATTCTACTTTGAACTTTGTATCCTGCAGTCTGCATGATCATAGATGAAAACAGGAAGCAAATGTAACTATAAAGAACAGCAATAAAGTGAGATAAGATTAACAATAGACTGAACACAAGTTACAGACTATGTAGGGAGGAGAAGAGGAAGTGGGGATGGGAGTTTGGGGCTTAACAGGGACTTCATGGAGGAGAAAAAGATTTCCAAGATGCATAAAGGAGGTCACATATATAGGGCATATTTAGGAGATTAAATCGAAAAGACAAAAGGTATGATTTTACTCCTTCCTATAATACCTGATGAACTCACTTGTAATTCTAGCCTTTCTCAGAGAATCTGGTAATTTGATTATATCACATCATAAGTACAAGTTATTATAACTAAACTCCATTTTGTTTTGAGTTTGAAGTTCTGGGAAACAATCTTTTGAAATTCACATTTTTAATAACTTGGGAATTATTTCAAGCAATTT
Organism: Bubalus bubalis; assembly: GCF_019923935.1. NCBI lineage: Eukaryota > Metazoa > Chordata > Mammalia > Artiodactyla > Bovidae > Bubalus > Bubalus bubalis. Next base: position 27,413,005 of record NC_059177.1, on the reverse strand, counting down.
ACATGCATTATCTGATTTAATTCCACGACATACTCACGAGGTACACTAAAAATGCCCCCATTTTGTAAATAAGGAAATGAAGCACAGTGTGATCAACAGCTTTCTGAAATTCATGGGGCCAAGATTTAAACCCAGTCAGTCTAATTCTAGTCCTAGTTTTCACCAGAATCTGAATTAAAGTAATACAATTTAATTAATAATGTAACTAACATCTACTTTGGTGTTTTCCCAGTTGCCATTTTATTTGAGTTCACATATCACACTGCTATTAAGGGGACTTAGCCTAGTTCCTCCTGTGAAAATGATCTCTACTTTTTTATCTACTACATAGCCCATGACCCAGCAATTCCACTTTTCAGTTTAAACCCATTACATCCATGTGTTAGTACATTTAACAAAAGGATCCTCAAAGGCCTACGGCAGCATCATTCATAATACTGCCATACTATAAAATAGCAAATTGTCCTTCAGTACTAAAAGGGATATATAATCTGTGGTAGACTCATGTAATGGAATGTTGTACAGCAAGGAGAATAAAGGGCTTACAACTACACACATCATGGATGAATCTTCCATATAAGGTCTGTAAAATAAATCAGACACAAAAGAGTATCTACCAAATGAATGCACATAGATAATGTAGAATAAGAGGCAAACCAATCTAAGATGTTCAACTCGGGGCTTTTAAGGACACCAATGAGGTTCTTTTTAAAAAATCTATAGCTGTTGATTACATGGATACTTGTACTTTGAGAAAACTTATTGTGTTCCTCATTTATGATATGTATACTCTTCTGTGTGTGTATTATATTTTGAAAAAAATTTTAAAACGCTAATGACATAATGCATTGATTACTGAACAGAATAACTATATATAACAAACATATATTTCATGGAGGAAATACTAACAATTAAAAATAGCCTTATTTAACCAGAAACATTAATTTGGATATACAACTTTATATATTCAGCCATCCAATTGTAAGCTTATTTAAGCAGACATTTTATAGTCTTTAAGTAACATAGGCTAAGAATTTCACTCTTCTGATTTGCATCTGGGAAAAGGGTAATACACACACATGAGACAGTCTTATCAGTAAAACAGGGCAAATATTTTTGGGATGGGAGCAGAAGGTGAGCAGGAAACAGGGGAAGTAAATCAAAGCCTTTAAAAAAAAAAATGCTGGAGCCCAGTTACTCATCACATTGTGGAACCAGACTGCAGATATAGTAGAGACAGTCTAGCCGGGCATGAGTCTATAAAGAAGTGGAGGAGGCTTTCTCTGGCTATGACTGCAGGGTCAAAGTCAAGTGTGAAGGGCCACGATAAAAAGTGACAGCTGCCGTAAACAGCAGTTCCAACCACAAATCCACGGTAACCGTCTTAAACTATGTTCCATTCCTCTGTTGGTGTTTTCAACTGCGCAAACTATAACTGCCTTTAAAGCCATTGGAAAAATCTCCAAATCTTAAAAATTAGATACATGACTATATCTAGAACCAAGCAGTTATATGGGCATTGACTTTGTTATTCTTTTCCCACTAAAGCCTCCTAACAAAGTGAGAAATTGTTTTAGTCCTTCCCACAGAATGTTCATGTAAAATATTTAGAGGGGTCAAGTTTGCAGCTGTTAAGTATGAAAATGTGAATAGTTGTCCTGAAGCACATAAAATACCATTACAAGTTGGAAAATATTAATAAATTATTGGACACTTAAATTGTGCAGCCTGCGGCTCCCCCAGATGATGAAATAGCTCTTTGGTTGGGCTAGCCAGGCATCTACTCATTGGTAGAAGGTAAATAAGCAGATTAATCTCCTTCGTGTTTGTGCTCTCTTATCTCCTTGTTAATCTACAATTTATTTAGGGAGCAGCACATATGACTGGGGACTAGACTCTGTTTTATCTCCCAACATTACAATGGTAAATCCCTTCATTAACAGAAGCAGGCCATAGGACAGTTATTAAACTAATCCTTATTATGTTATACTGGATATTTGTTTCAGATTGCAGTTATGCATGATTGGGTAACATAGGATGCTTTGACGACCTTTAGAAATTCTTCTGATTAAATGCTGTTGTACTTCATTATGACATTTCCCTCCTTGTACTACCAGATTTGATGTGTATGGCTTAATAATGCAAGTAGACACGAATGTTAATAACTTTACAATTCATTGCTTTGCTATTTTTTAATGCACATGAAATTTAGTACAAGTTTCCCTGGCTGGAGGCTTACATGAATCATATAAATTAGAGGGTAACAAAAGAACATATTAGCATTTGTTAGCCTAGATGCACGAATTTTGTACTAAGCATTTTAATATGTACTACAACTTTTCCACCCTCAAGGTAAAAAGCCTTTCAATTTTTCAACCAACATCATAATTGAATTGGTTCTCTTTCTGCCTACGGATGACAATTTTACACTGATGCAATCTTTATTAGATTCCAAGGATTATACTGATGGTACTGGTTTTTCAAGTTAAACAACTCACCCAGCAAAAGGGGTATTTCAACAAAATAATGAGTCAAAAACAACAAAAACAAAAAGTTAAATCTGTCTTTAAGGTTGAAAATGCCTCTTTAATTATTGTTTCAAAAGAAGCTGAGAGACATTTGATAATTGATTCTCAGGAAAGCTGGCCACACTAAGAGAAGAATAGAAAGCCTAGAACTTGTTAGAGCATTACTGGCCCCAAACCATAGTAACAAAACACCACATTTTTCACACTAGGTAGTGTTCTGTTACTTTCTGATAAATGCATTTTTAGGTTAGTGTTTGAAACAGAATTTTAGAAATCACAAGAAATAATCTTTTTGTAGCTGAGAATTTTCTCACCTCAAATATTATTTTTGAAATAGGATTTAAATCACAACTTCATAAAAAGTTTTAAATATCCTACACTTGACTTTCAAAGTCTGAATAGTATCTTGACAGTAATAGAAAGAAAAGCTTCAGATGCTCTAAAATTTAAAACTCAAAAGTCACACACAGGAAATTAGAGATGAGCTAGATAGGCCACTTGTGTTTTAAACAATGAATCGCAAATTTTGAGAAACCAAAGAACACATATAATACAACAGGTCATTTTGATGGGTTCTTGTATATAGTATCAGCTCTTCCCATTGCCTTTGGTTTCTGGCTGAAATCTGGGTGAAGAGCAAAAATGAATGTTGTTGATCATAAGGAAGAATTTAAGAATTAAAAGAATGACCAGAAAGAAAGCAAATTCATGTGACTTTCTTGACTTCAGGCCACACAGAGAAACTTCCTCTAATAAGCACATGAGCATGTATATACACACACACACACACACACACACACACACATATACGCACACAAGTCAATTGGAAGAAAATAGGATAATTCTCATAATCAAAAGAAGAATAGTCTTCTAAAAAAAGATGAATCAGGGTCATTCTGGGTTTCCAGGTAGCATTAACTCAGGGCATATGTTTTCCCTATCCAGCATTAATCTGACTTTTTTCTGATACAAGTACCTAGATTTTCCTCTCAGTAACCGACTCTTTTCTCACTTAGCTCAAAAGTGGATCATGTGAGCTTAGCCTAAGCCAATCAGAGTGTCATTATTTTCTTAGCCTTGGTAACTGTCCATGTACACACATGTAACCCAACAAATAACATCTAAGATTTCTAAATAATACTTTTATTTCTGCCACCACATTTTTAGACCCCAGAGGTTATATTTTCAGGGTTACTATAATAAGTTATTATTATTGAAAACAAATCACTGAAATTTAGCAAAAACTTGGAGGAAAAAAAAATACATATGGACAACAAAACCATTATATGATAAAGTAACTAATGTAGCAAAACCAAGCAGATACTTGCTCATAAGCCTCAAAACTAATACAATTTTTAAGAGAGTGAACGCTCAGTAAATGGTGCCTGACACTGCTCAGAGAATAAATGCACAAAAGGTCTTCACTTAAGACCAAACCCTAACCAGCTAACTGGAGGCCTCCACTTTCATTAAGATCTTGGTGAGCCTCTGGAGAGAGTCCCTATTAAGCCACTTAATTCTTTATCCTTAACAAAATTTCCATATGTAATTAAATGTAGGGATGATGAATTAAACTGGAATTGAAGTAATCAGTTGAGTTCTAAAGCCCAGGAATTATTAAAACAGATTTAAATCCCTAAACAAAACATCAGTCATATATCCAAAAGTAGACTGTTCTAAAATTGAACGTTAACAATGCCCCAGTCTCAGTACTAGGTATATTGCATACTTCTCTCATTAAATCTCCACAATGACTTTTTCAGGTAGGCACAATTAATATTACTTTCCAGTTGAGAGGCAGGGGTACAGTGATAACGTGTCGGGCTGGGATTCAAATCTGAGTCTGAGTTAAGCCAACATCTTTTTTTTTTTTTCCTACTGCCAGTCCTTGTCCTATTTGTAGATATCTTTTGATTTTATTCACAATATAATTTCCATACTGAGCTATTTTTTAATCTGTAAGCTCAAATTGAATCCCCTTCACATAGTTAGAGCTCCATTTATTATTGATCTCTCTCATATCAGGTTCCCTCCCCAACAAATAAAAATAGGGTTGTTGGGATTGTACAATTTTTCTAAAACATGTGACAGCATGTTGCCAAGGTTTAAAAGTTCTTATGCTGTTTCAAACAGCAAGCTTAATTTTTAAACTATTTCCTAAATGGCTGAATGTGATCAGCTTGTTACATTTCAATGCAGTTTAGAATAGTAAAAAATTGGAATGCAATTAAATATCCAAAAGAAAAGTGTGTAAATCAATTATTACTTAAACAATGGAATATTCTGAAGCCATTTAAAATGTTTTCATAAAGCAATATATACCATGAAAAATATTTACAGTATATAAAATGGAGCAAGACGCTAAACATTATGTATAATATATGTATAATACGACTCTATAGTTCTATTTCAGTATAGAGAGAGATGTTTTTGGTTATTGCTGAATAAAAGGATTATGGGAATTTCTTTGCAAAGACTGTTGTGATTGCAAGGAGAAATGTATTACATTTAGCTTAAGCATAAAACATGAATTTATCATGAGGATCCAAGGGTCTGTAAATGCAGTTAAGGGTGGAAGTAGAATTGGGCTTCAGGAGAGATGGCAGTGGAAACTAACTAGAGAGATGGTAACACGCATGGAATCTCTTTTTCCTCAGGACTTTTCGGACAGTATCTTCTGTTCCTTTGAACACCTATCTCCTTCTGCTCTCCAGACTGGCTTTCTTTGCTTCTGGGTGTGTGTGGCAGAAACTGAACATCCCACTTCACCCACACTCACACAGTCTCACTTTAAGCAACTGGAAAATGCAGGCGAGTGTCTCTGAACTCAAACATTAATAGGAGTCTCTCATTCACCTAACATGGGTCACAGTATCAATCCTGGCTCAATACATGGTAACCAAGGGGAACCCAGATCACAGATTAGGAACCTGAGCTTTTAGTGCCAACTCCAGGGATTGGGAGAGGGAAGTCAAGGTCTGGGATGCTATGTTAACATTTTTTTCTGTAAGAGAAAAACTGCCAGTACATCCTTGTTTCTGCATTTTTATTTTTTTTTAATTTATTTTTTCTGGATTTTGAAAGTGAAAGCATGCATCTTTTGTACTAATGAGGGTACTAATGTACTAATGTAGTACTAATGTACTACAGAAAAAGATGTCTGTTAGGTTGAACAGACCAGGTGAGTCTTCCCAGGTGGGCAGTAGAGTCATGGGCTGTTCATACCCTAATAAGACTTTCATAAAATGTAGGGGACATTTTGGCTAGGAACTTGATACAAACCTTCTTTCATTACTACTCTCTTTGCACCTCCAGGTTTCAAAGATCCCGAAGGTAAAATATCTCATGGGAGAGGGAAAGCTCAGTCTGGGGCCCAAAGAGCTAAGAGTCTTGAAGTTCCCAGCTTCATCTGATGCCTAAAAGGATATGAGTAAGAAAAAGAGAAGCAGCATGATGCGATGTACCATTCACGCCCACCTTTAAGTCTGTCCCACCTTTTTGAAGTTAATCACACTCAACTGATTCTTAATTTTGCAAATTGAATAGGTTTGAACCAGGTGATCTACAACTCTGAAAACATGCACTCCTAAATATCTTGTAAGATTAAGTCATAAAGTAATGAGCTTCGGATATTCACTTGGGTGTTCTGACAGCCAAAGTATATCTTCAAGCTATTTTGGCCGGTGTACTGGAAAGGAATTTTCAATATTTGGGGTCTTGGTCATTTATTGCAGAATAGGCCTTGTCATTCAGGAACAATCAGGTGTGCAATGCAGTGCTACTTTAATGGGTTTTTAAACCCTCCTTCATGGTTCATTAACATGGATGGACATAATTTCAGAGGTCATAAAGCACAATAGCTTTCCTACACTTTATTGATAAATAGGTCAATCAGCTTACTTTACAGAGTCAACAACATTCCAGACAAGCACAGATTGAAACTCACACACAACTAATTGTATATGGGATGTCCCAAATGTCAGTACAAAAATAATTTCCACGCATTAAACTATTATCAACTATGTGAGACTGCCTTTTCAGTTTACTCTGTTTATATGCCACAATGTTCCCATTAAGAATGTTGTGACCCTTTCTGCCATTTTGAGAGAGAGAGAGGGTAAGAAGTCATAGTTTTGCATATCATGCAAGTTACACCTTCCTCTCAAATATGTTCATGATGGAAACTGATTCTCCATATGCCACACTCATTATTCTGTATCGTTTGCCCACTTGCCCACTGCACAAGCATATTTTGGTGTCAGTCAACATGGCTCTTTTCTTAAAAGATGTGCTACACGTCATAAATGGACTTGCATTCCTCCTCTGATAATCAAAAGCCTGTCAGGAGGTTTGCTGGCATTTGACTCTGATATTACACTGTTTGACATCATTCAATAATGTGTTGCAAACTGAACAAACAAGTGTTACTCTTTAGTGTCTAACATACGTCAAAATAAATGGCTATTTCAGTTCTGGTTTTCACTGAGTGACATTTCTATGTGGTGTCATGCTTTTACTTATCGACCTTAGCTTCCTGGAATGATGAGCCTCAAGACCAAATATTAGCTCTATTGTTCCCCAGCCTATTTTTAACAAGTTGTCAAATCCAGGGATCCATTGCAAACAATTTCAAAAAACAGATTGTCATGCCTCATCTACTAAACTGCTTTATTGTCTTCTGCACCACTGGTACTCGCACTAGACCCTGTCTTCAAGTTTCTGATTTCATGAACCTCAGTTTCTATTTCTATGTAGCTTTTTTCCTCCACATAGATATAGGTTTCTGAATTGTTAATGCACATTGACAAGATTATGTCTGGGGATATAATCTTAAATAATTGGGATTATTTAAACGTTATCTTTGCAAAGTGCTTTATAGACATTGCAGAGGCTTATAAAGGAAGAGACTAAAAAACTGAATTAACTGGAACTATGCCAGGCACTCCACTTCAATGCCAATGTCTTACCATGGATAATTCAAAACTACCTTATCAATTTAGTCTGAATTTGTGTGTTCATTTATTCTCTCTACCAGTGTATTCTGTAATGGTTACTATGAGAGATACCCAGTTACATCAAAAATTTCCTTTTTTTCTTTTAAGTATTTTGTTCTCACCCTTTGTAATGTGGAGTCTTTTAGGTATTTCAAGTAATGTCTTTCTCTTCCCCATATTTTTTATATATTGTATCTCAGGCTATAAAGAATCTGCCTGCAATGCAAGAGACTTGGGTTCAATCTGTGGGTCATTTAAGATTCCCTGTAGAAGGGAATAGCTCCAGTATTCTTGCCTGGAGAATTCCATGGGAAAGGAGACTGACCGGCTACAGTCCATGGGGTTGCAAAGAGTCGGACATGACTGAGGGACTAAAATTCTTTGTAATGTGGAGTCTTAGATATTTTAAGTAATGTCTTTGCCCTCCCCATATTTTTGATATATTATTTTTTGCAAGTGGATCACGGTGGTGAGAAGAGATAAGGTGTATATATGAATCTTGGAGAACACTTAGACTAAAGAATAACATCAAAACTACTCACGTATTATGAAGTCAAAGCATTAGAAATGAAGCCATCATGCCCAGCTCTAATGTATTCCCCACCCTATCCCCCAAAACAGAATCAACTACTTGTAAACATTTGATATTAGGTCTTTTAAAGATTACCTCTAAATCCTAATTAGTACGCTTACATTGATAGTCCTAGATTTATCAATGTGAGACACTATTAAATATTTAGTTAGAATATGAGAACTTTGTTCATTTATTCTGCCTTTTATCTCCTCACCTTCTTGTAAGCAACACTATAATGAGCACCTGTCGTCTCGTCCTTACCATCAGTTCCCAATACATTCACAGATTCATATACCTGAAAACTACTATGTGACAATACCTTTTAAAGGTGCTTTGAAATATAAGTGTACGTAACACAGCAAAGCCTCTGTTTTTAATGTGAAGAAGGAGAAAACACAGCAGACATAATATACCAGGTACTTGCTTATGACAGCTAAGAATGCAAAGTGAATAGGAGTGAACGGGACCTAAGACTTATTTCAGTCCAGTTCAGTTGCTCAGTCATGTCCGACTCTATGTGACCCCATGAACCGCAGCACGCCAGGCCTAAATCCCTTATGATTATACAGTGGAAGTGAGAAATAGATTTAAGGGACTAGATCTGATAGACAGAGTGCCTGATAAACTATGGATGAAGGTTTGTTACATTGTACAGGAGACAGGAATCAAGACCATCCCCAAGAAAAAGAAATGCTAAAAAGCAAAATGGCTTTCTGAGGAGGCCTTAAAAATAGCTGTGAAAACAAGGGAAGCAAAAAGCAAAGGAGAAAAGCAAAGATATAAACATCTGAATGCAGAGTTCCAAAGAATAGCAAGGAGAGATAAGAAAGCCTTCCTTAGCAATCAATGCAAAGAAATAGAGGAAAACAATAGAATGGGAAAGACTAGAGATCTCTTCAAGAAAATTAGAGATACCAAGGGAACATTTCATGCAAAGTTGGGCTCAATAAAGGACAGACATCGTATGGACCTAACAGAAGCAGGAGATATTAAGAAGAGGTGGCAAGAATACACAGAAGAACTCTACACAGACACACACAAAGATCTATTTAATATAACATGGCCAGTAGTGGGATTACTGGGTCATATGGTAGTTCTATTTTTAGTTCTCTAAGGAAACTTCATTCTGTTCTCCATAGTGGTTATATCAGTAAAACAGAAACTAACACAATATTATAAAACAACTATACTTCAAGAAAAATTAATTAAAAAAATCATTTTTCTTGAGAAGTCCTTTTTCTCAAGGTAACATTTCAGCAGATTTTGAAAAATAATGAACAAGTGAGCCATGTCAAAATCAGAGGGGATATCAATAACAATAGCAAAAGCATAATTTATCTGAAAAAGACATGCTATGACAAACCTAGTGTTGATGGAGACAGTACATAGGAGTAGAACAGAAAATGAGAAGGTCGAGGGTGGTGGGCAGGAAAGGGGTGTGTTGAGGGCGTGGAGAACACATTCAGCCAATAATAAGGAAATGTATAATATACTGAGTGAAATGAGATCCCAGCAGCTTCAGGCACTGTGATGAACATAGACATACAATGTCATCACCCACTATATCTCCAGCCTGGGCCCCTCCAGCATAGCCTATGTACCTACCACTAAGCACCCCCAGATTCTTCAAATAATATAATACTATTCTTAACAATATTATGGAAAAGACACTGAAGTAGGGACAAAGCCATGGTAAGAAGAAAAGACAATGAACTTAGGTAAATCTAAGTAGGGTGGAAAAAACCCTCGAATGAAGGCAGTGATTCAAGGTGCAGAGAACAGTGGACAGACTCGAGGAATTTCCTGAAAGAAACTGGGGCTGTTTAAGTGTAAAGTTCAAGGGAGTCACAGGACAAGACGATTATACTTGTCTGAACTGTCTACCTCAGGAAATAGAGAGATGTAGTTGAGAAATTGAAGAGAGGAGGCAGGCTTGCTGAGGTTAAAAAAACAGTTTATTATTGGACAATTTAGGTTTTAGGTATGTGTTGGGTGTATGTCTTCATAAGTACAATGTGAAAAGCATCATTTCAGGGAAAGGTTTTTAAAATTCTCCTTTAGAATTTACTGTGTACTATTTTCTTTGTGTGTGTGGAATTAATTATTTTCCTTTAGTTTTACTGAATGAAAACTTGAGCTCATTTTGAAAAGATGATAAAGTGAAGTCGCTCAGTGGTGTCTGACTCTTTGCGATCCCATGGACGGTAATCTACCAGGCTCCGCGGTCCATGGGATTTTCCAGGCAAGAATACTGGAGTAGGCTGCCATTTCCTTCTCCAGGGGATCTTCCCAACCCAGGGATCAAAGCCGGGTCTCCTGCATTGCAGACAGACACTTTACCATCTGAGCCACTAGGGAAGCCCATTTTGAAAAGATGATAAGTTTAAGCCAAAGGCTACACATCAGCAAGTTGACAGAAACCGGTAGAAATATTCTGGAAGAAAGATCACTAATAGCTGATGATATTCTAGGGGCTTGTTACATGAATGGGCTCATTTTGTGGCAAATTAATTGAAATGAACCATAGCTGATAATCTGTGTACATTATGTGTGCTATAATACTTTAAAAATATTTTCAAAATTAAAACCTTTGGCCATCTTTTAAATCCTAACAATTTTGGAATTTCTACTATTTCCAGTTTGAAAATTCACTAATTTTTCAATTTTTCCCCCTCACACGAACATCAATGACCATTATGAGACATAGCTAAAATCAGTTGCAAGGAGGTTTAAAAATAAAGTATCAGCTCCTGAAAAATAACCCCAGGTTTCCAGTAAAATTAATTTCCTTTTTCCTCTAAAGTCTTTTTAGAGAAACTAAAACTTTTGTTTCACTTGATTTTACCTTTATGTAAAAATATTGTAATTAAAACAGTAAGCCAAAAAAAAAATTGGAAATAAATACTTCAAAAAAATGAAAATATATCAAAATTTTAACAGTTTGAGCATTTGAGCACTTCCTTTCTTGAGTTAGGCAATGGGCAAACTAAAAAATAAAAAATATATATAGTGAAGTTGCTCAGTCATGTCCAACTCTTTGTGACCCTGTGGACTGTAGCCCAACCAGGCTCCTCCGTCCATGGGATTCTCCAGGCAAGAATACTGGAGTGGGTTGCCATTTCCTTCTCCAGGGGATCTTCCCGACCCAGGGATTGAACCTGGGTCTCCCGCATTGCAGGCAGATGCTTTAACCTCTGAGCCACCTGTGGCGGATTCATTTTGATATTTGGCAAAACTAATATAATTATGTAAAATTTAAAAATAAAATAAAATTAAAAAATATATATATATACAACTTAGATGTTTTTCATTTTTATTGCTTATATTATCTATTTCTTTTCATACACTTTCCCTCTGAATCTTCTGAAACATTTGCTATTTTTATTGACCATTATTTCTTTGGATGATAAATATAAACCACGCATTACAGAATTTACTTGGCAAATTCTCAAATATGTTCATTATATAGCTTTTGTGTGTAAAGCTGTCAATTCAGCTAAGTTTACAAACACAAAATTAAAAGCTACTAAAAGCAGAGAGCACACCTGAGATGATTTAATTCCATTTTGGAAATTTCATTCTCTTTGCTAATGACTGATGTAGAAGATTTGTGATCTTTTGTGATCTCATTTCTGCTTGAGGTAATGTGAGGGGAGGGTGGTGGGGCTTGGGGAAAGATTTTTTTTTTCTTTTGCTCAGAAAGAGGCACTAGGAAAGATGCAGAGTTCCTGTCTTTACTACAGGATCTGGGGAGTAGCAGCTAATATGAGAGCAACCAACAGAAGGCAAAACTCACAACCTTTACTTAACTTTGATACGTAAACTTGTGACTATTCAGGTTTTTACAGCTGACTTAATCTGTATCACAGAACAGAATTTACAGAGTTAGAAGAATAAGCCATCATGAAGGAAAAGACAATGGAACAACCCAAGTCCTTGATGATGTTACTGATCTATTCATACCGCCTCACCTACAACTGCTGTATCGCCAGGCAGAAGATGCGATAATACATGTGCTTATTTTTAACCAATTTTTAATTGAAGTTATATAAGGAAAACTAAAACATCCTAAGGATGTTACATCCTCAGTAATCTAGGAGGATGAATCTATTCTAACACTTCCCTACATATTCAATACAGTGCAGATTCAATAACTTGACAGATAAATATTTCCTGAATTTTCAATTTGAATTAATTTGCAGTTTCAGTTCTTTAAATCTATATAGGCTACAGCAGTGTTTCTAAATTTTTTTTTCCTTATCAACTCCTCCTTTCACCTCAGCAGAAAAATTAAATGACATTTAAATTTATGTAAAATGGATGAATACAATTGCTTTAAACTAAACTTTAATTTCTTCTTAAGGAGAGTGCAATATAGCTCACATATCCATTAAACACACAGGTTTGTGCTAGCCCCCACGTTCACTGCAGCACTCAGATAGCCAAGACATGGAAACGATCTGTGTGTCCACTGATGGATGAATGAATAAAGAAACAGAGTGTACACAGACAATGGAATATTATTGAGCCATAAATAATGAATGAAATCTTGTTACTTGTGACAACATATAGGGGCCTTGAAGGCATTATGTGAAATAAAATAAGTCAGACAAATCTTGTTACGACCTCACTTATATGCAGAATCTAAACAAAACAAGCTCATTGAAACTGTAGAATAGAGGCTGTCAGGGACTGGGAGGCGAGGGATGAAACTGGGAGACATTTGTCAAAGACTACAAATTCCCAGTTATGAGAGGAGTAAGTTCTAGGGATCTAAGAAACAGCATGGTTACCAGGATTGACAAAACTGTACTAAAAACTTGAAAATTGCTGAAAGAGTAAATCTTAAACGGTTTCAACTCACACACATGCACACAATATATATATATATACACACACATATGTGGTAATCAGGTGAGGTGATGGAAGTGTTAATTAAGCTTATTGTGGTAATCATTTGGCAATATATGTGTATCAAATCACTACACTGTAAACTTTAAATTTACACAGTGTTATATATTTATAAGTGAAATCTCCATTAAAAAAAAAAGAATACATGTAACAGAGGATATGTTATTATCGCTGAATTTTTACACAGCACCCAGCATTTTTACCCAGTGTGTGTGGTAGGTGGGTGGGTAGTGGGTGTGTGTGTGGTAGGATGGGTGTGGAGATAGTGTAACGTCATTTATTTGCTAAGTAGTTTTCAGCATAAAAATGACAATGACTGTGGCTCATTCTTTTAACTATATAAAGTACTTTTCTTCAATACAGAATAAACAGAACTGCACAATATAACAGAGAAGGCAATGGCGCCCCACTCCAGTCCTCTTGCCTGGAAAATCCCATGGACGGCGGAGCCTGGTGGGCTGCAGTCCGTGGGGTTGCTAAGAGTCAGACACGACTGAGTGACTTCACTTTCACTTTTCACTTTCATGCATTGGAGGAGGAAATGGCAACCCACTCCAATGTTCTTGCCTGGAGAATCCCAGGGACGGGGGAGCCTGGTGGGCTGCCGTCTATGGGGTTGCACAGAGTCGGACACGACTGAAGCGACTTAGCAGCAGCAGCAGCAGCACAATATAAATATTTACAAGTTTATTTTATTGTATATAAATAAATATTAAGCCTAGATTACATGCTGTTGGTGTGTGTGTGGTGTTTAAAGGAACAGACATTTTTTCTTTGGGTGCACTCCTATCTTCTGAAACTTGTCTGAAACATTTCCATAAGATGCATTATGCAATATATCAGCAACTAATGAAGAAGAAATATGATGACCGTGCACTGTAAAATGTATTAGAACACTAATTAGACTATTGCAGAAATGCTTACTGATGTCTTTTAAACACCTGCTTGGTAATTTTGAAGCCTGGGTGTTACCTCATTTAACAATACATGCTTAATTAGGAGACCAAGTTAGGATTAAATAATAAACTCAGGACAGCCCAGCATGCTCTATGACATTAACTTTCTATCTCATCCACAAAATTTAAATAACGATTATTCATTTACAGGGGAAGCGATAGGATAGATGTATCAGCTCCCTCAAGGCAGTGTCCAATGGCTCTTAGGAACTTCATTTTATAGAATGACAGGGCAGATTTAGGGATGAAGGTGTGTACAGGGATATTGGAAAGATGTTACACGGAGCCAGGAGGGGAAGGCTGATAACTTCCAGGATTTCTCCACAGGGTCTGGTAGCCCATGTCCCTGTGCTCAAAGAAAACAAAATGTCTCTGACGTTTCCATCCTGGGGTCCTGCAGCATGTACCTGCTATTTTACACATGCCATTCCAACTCCTTTGCATATGCATTTATTCCCCTATATTTTGACACATGAATACAATGGGAGATTCTATAGTCATAAGCATGACAACACCCCGTTGGCCACAACTGATGACTGGTCTCTTCTACTGGAATATTCCATGGGCCAGCAGTATCGACCTCACTTAAGAGTTCATTAAAAGTACAAAATCTCTCACCCCACCGTAAACTGACTAAATCAAAATTTGCATCTTCAGAAAATCCTCAGATGATCTGCAGGCATGTGAATACCTGACGTACTGATAGCCGATCAGTCCAAGCTTTTGACTCTTTGCAACGCTTTGAAGTCATTGTCATCTACACCTTTTGTCCTCTAGTTCAGTAGGCTTTGGCTACCTGCAACTAGCAGAACCTAGAAAGCTCCACTTTACCTATTTAATCAATTTCATTTCTTAAAACAAACTTTACATTTAATTTGTAAACAATTTCTCTCCCCAAAGCAACATGAATGGCAACCCACACCAGTATTCTTGCCTGGAGAATCCCATGACACAGGAGCCTGGTGGGCTACAACCCATGGGGTCACAAAGAGCTGGACATGACGAGCGACTAACACTATACTAAAGCAGCATGAAAATAAACACTGAGAAAAAATAACATTGGAGGATCTGGAAGAATCATCTGTTGAGGTTTAAAGAGTGATTTAGCTTCAGCTTCTTTGAACACAGAATAGCTACTCATGTTCAATGGCTGGATTTATCTGCAGGAAAAGCATGTCACCACCTATAATGGATGATTTTTAAAAATAACATTATGCTAACAAATTATAAGGAAAAGAAAAAGGATGGAGAAAGAACCCATATATTAAGAGAGACTTAAAGGATTAAAATAAAGAGGCAAGACAAAATGTAAGTGTCTCTGCTGCACATCTGGGTGATAAAAAAAAAACAACAACACGATAAAAATGTTTACTATAAACCAAGGTAATGACTACTCACTATTTATGGAAGGGGGAGGGGTTGTGATTGAGAAGGAGTCCATGGAAGGTACTGGGGTAGGTGGCCAAGTTCTATTTCTCATCCTGGTCATGGTTGCCATGCAAGATTTATTAGGGCATACATTTGCTTTGTGTAGTTTTTCTTTAACGTATACTTTATTTTATTATAAAAATATATTAACACATCTGGTAGGACAGTGTGGTTCTACGCAAGAGAATAAATATTACCTTTTCTACACATTGGGCTCTTTACAAATATGTGTAAGGCATTTACTTTACTGGAGCAATATTAAAGTCTCATTAAAAAGAAAAATGAATATCCTTTAAAAAAAAACAGAATAAATACCGTGCATGTTTTCAGGACTCAGCATTCTGGATTCAGCTGTTATTGACTCATTTCTTAAAGCAGTTACATTTTCTTATCTCAGCATTGCAGTAATCATCCAGGGCTTTAACAAGAATCTCTGGATCCTGGATGCCCCAATGCTAACATGACCTCAATGTGTGAACAATAGGCCATTTACTCATCCTCATCTGGGAAACAGGAGTAACTATAACAACAACCTCATAGCTTTCATAAGGATGCAAGTGTTCATATTAAATCACTGAGGCTGATCCATATATGGGGTTAAGACCCATTAGTTTCTAGAAGCAATGACAAGAGCAGAGCTTATGGAGTCTAATGGTTTAGACTAAGTCCAGATAATTTAAGAAGAGTGACTATTTTCTGCCTGATTTCATAAATAGTGTAAAGGCTCATTTAGGAAAAGTAAATGTGTAAGTCATTTTCTATCATTTTAACATCTGAAAAATAGGTTATATTCAAGTCCTAGGTAATTGTTTTAGAATAATATCCTACTGGTTGACCTGCAGAGTCAAGTTTTTGCACATTATAAAGTCTTTTGATAGTTACCATTTGCTGGTGTCATATCTAAGAATAGGTCATAAAACATTTAAAAAGGTTTTTGATAAAAATTGCCTTTGAATCTTGATAAATGTTTAATCTACTTAATGGGTATATGGTGGTTTACTAATTTCTTCTCTATATTTTTTATACTTTTATTAAAAATATCTCCAAACTCAAAAACTTAGATACATTAAGTATGTACAGCTTTCTATTTACCAAGAATACCTCAATGGAGTAGTTTAAAAATATACAGGTTTAAAGAAGGAATAAAATTATAAGCACACACACACACACACACGGCTGCTCTTCCAAATCTCTTCTAGAAGGAAGGATGTTAGGAAAGTCTAACATGTAATCTTTCTGTAAGTCCAAACCCAGTTAGCCTTTCCAACTGGGTTGATATAGAGCATCTTTTTCTTTGGTTAAGCAACATGTTATAGAAAAGTAAAAGTTGCTCAATAGTGTCTGACTCTTAGAGATAGTCCATGGAATTCTCTGGGCCAGAATACTGGAGTGGGTAGCCTTTCCCTTCTCCAGGGGATCTTCCTAATCCAGGGATTGAACCCAGGTCTCCTGCGTTGCAGGCAGATTCTTTACCAGTTGAGCCACAAGGAAAACCCAAGAATACTGGAGTGGGTAGCCTATCCCTTCTCCAGAGGATCTTCCCAATCCAGGAATTGAACCAGGGTCTCCTTCATTGTAGGTGAATTTGATACAAAGGGCTCACCAATTTGACAGGCAAAAAATTTATGTTTTTCTTCTTTAGTTTGTATTTCTCAGAACACTAGTGAAGTGGCCTTATTACTTTCTACATTTATCAGTCCTGTGAAAAACTTCTTTCTTATTTTTGGCTCATTTTTCAATAGAGTTATTCATCCTGTTATTATTACAAGGAATTCTTTATATATTTCCAGTATTAACTTTATTGTAGAATACATGTGCCAAATATTTTCTGTTTTGTCTACTATTTATCATATATAGATGATAGCCTTTATTACTATCTGTATATACTTTATATATTTATATATATAATTTTTCCTTTATGCTTTCTTTCTTTGCATTTCTACTTAGAAAAACTCTCCCTTTCTGTTACCTATTTATATATTTTTTCTTCTTATCCATATATTATTAAATATTATATATATAATCAGGCAGTAAAGAATCTGCCTGCAATGCAGGAGGCCTGGGTAATCCCTGGGTTGGGAAGACCCCTGGAGAAAAGAACAGCTACCCACTGTCAATGCACCTAGGAAATTCCATTGACAGAAGAGCCTGGTGGGCCACAGTCCATGGCGTCACAAGGAGTCGGAATCCACTGAGGGACTTTCATTTTCACATATTTTTGGACTTGGCATTTTTCCATTTAGAGCTTATTTAGATGCATTTTGTGAAGCAGAACTCTCAATTTAGTTTTTTTCCTGAAAGGAGTCAAGTACTGTTTATTCTAAAAACAAATACATCTGTACTAATAGATTTGAATTGTCCCCTTCATGTTATAAAAATTACAAAAACAGGATATTTTTGTGTACATAGAATCTCTTTGTTATAGTTGACCAGTCAAAAAATGACAACAAGCAACTTTAAGTCTCTATAGCTGGAAATATTTATTTTCTCAGAAAGAGATATGCTTTGACAAATCAAAGAAAGAAACAAGATCCCCATTTTATAAATATATATATAAATATATGCCTCTCTCTCTCTATATATATATATATAGATACATATATATATATATTAATAGGATGAGTAGGAAAGAGAATTTCAACTTTTAAATTGTTCTACGGGCACTTCTGTGGCCCATTCTGGTGCTGGAAACATAATTTTATTACAGTGAAGACAAAATTATGGTGCACATGATATTGAAATGATCTTGAAATTCCATGACAGGGGCAAAACTTTTCATTTTTACTTTGAAGATGAGACTTAAAACTGTAAATAACCTTAGAAGAGTTTATATCTTGTCTTTAGTGAACTTTAGGTGTGATACGGACAGGGTCCAACCCTGAGGACAGATACTGATGAGCTGCTGCAGAATCTCGAGCCGAATAGGACCTGCTGGAGAAGAAAAGTTAACCAGAGAATATGAAAAATAGATGTTTCTATCACTAGTCTCGCTACATCCTCCATTTCTAGAAAGGCAATCATATCCTAAGTACAATCTAGCATACCCTTCTCTCGAAGACAGGCAAGTGGGTCCATCTAGAGAAAGCAAGGAAATTCTCTAGGCTGTACATTTCATTTGACCTTTCTGATGAAAACTCTAAATCATAGGTTGATGAGAAAGAGGAGATAAACAAGGAGACTCATAAACACAAGACACCATGATGTACCACAAACACAAATAAATCACACCTGCACTACATGAGGAGCAACCTGAATTCTAAACAGAGAAAAAATACTGTTCCTACAATCAGAGTGGACAAAGCTTATAATTTCAGGGAGGGCACAGACAACATTTCGGTTACACAGGTGACAAGTTCTCCTGACATCAAGGGATGCAATGATTCACTGGTTAGACAACATCATAATTTTGGTGTGTACCTAGAGACAAGAGATAACCCTTCCATGAGACACAATGACCTAGATCGATAGAAGCTGGGTCTATCAGTTTAACACACAGGTAAAAGATTAAAACACCTTCAACAACAACAACAAAAAATGTGTGTTTTATTCAAAGAAATACATATGACTACATTTACCCTTATGTAACAGAATCATCAAGGGAAGATATTTTCTTTTACAAAGAGCCCAAGAGTACTTTTCAATTCTATTTTTTCCCTCATAAACCAATGAATTTCAAGCATTTTCCAACCCAATGCAATATATATATTTACAAGAAAGGGAAACACAGTCAGTCTGGAATACAATCCCTTGCCTTTACCCCTCTCTAGCTGATTGTGTTTACTTTCAAATAAGATATATTTTCTCATTTACATTGTCCTTCCTTGGAAATTGACTCCTATTTTCACATGTCTTAAAGCCAAAATCAGAAGTATGTTTATGGTCTTTATCTAAGTGCCCTTCTCTGCAAATTATGTACTAGGTGGAATTCTTATGAAACAGCATGTCTATGATATTTACCATTATTTATAAATGGTATATTCTTTTGGTTTTTACACGTCAGTTAAATTGGACTATGAATATTCAGGGTTGATTCCCTTCAGAATTGGGTTTGATCTCCTTGCTGTCCAGAGACTCTCCCCTGATGGTGAAGCTGAGCCTCCAATTCTTCGGCCACCTAATGCAAAGAGGCGATTCATTGGAAAAGACCTTGATGCTGGGAAAAACTGAGGACAGGAGGAGAAGAGGGTGACAGAGGATGAGATGGTTGGATGGCATCACCCATTCAATGGTCATGAAACTGGGCAAACTCTGAGAGATGGTGAGAGACACAGAGGCCTGGTGTGCTGCAGACCACGGTGTCACAAAGAGTTAGACATGACTTAGCAACTGAACCACAACAATGAAATCGGCCTATGTGGATATTCCCCTTAGTCATCTCATCTTTTACTGTTAGTGGTAGTGGTTATGTGTGTGGGTGTATGTATGTGTTCACCAACTTAAAGATGCTCATTATATGGATGTTCATCCAAGTCAGCATCTCCGAACCTTCTTCTTAATTTGAATTCACACCTTACACTGCCTGCTGGGTACTTCCTCTCCTCCTCACTTTAACCTAAAATCTAGCATGCTGGCCAACTGTGCAGTCTCTGTCTCCAGGACACAAACAAATGCCTTCATCTGCTGTTTTCCTTTCCTTATCTCCATTATGCATAGCAATGATTGTAAGCAGAGTCGGAATTCGACACTAACAGAGTCAACATCTAATTAAGATGGGGCTTGAAACCCTTCATCATCTTTGCTTCCTTCTCTACCCTTCTCCCTCCTCACATCCAGCTATCTAGTTTATGTGGTTTTCTTTCTATGCCTTCCCTGCTGCTAAGTCGCTTCAGTCGTGTCCGACTCTGTGCAACCCCACAGATGGCAGCCCACTAGGCTCCTCTGTCCCTGGGATTCTCCAGGCAAGAACACTGGAGTGGGTTGCCATTTCCTTCTCCAATGCATGAAAGTGAAAAGTGAAAGTGAAGTCGCTCAGTCATGCCTGACTCTTAGCGACCCCATGGACTGCAGCCCACCAGGCTCCTCCGTCCATGGGGTTTTCCAGGCAAGAGTACTGGAGTGGGGTGCCATTGCCTTCTCCGTTGCCTTCCCTAGTCACGTACAAAAGCAAGCAAAGTCAGTGGACAATTCAAACCAGTCTGTGTCTCCTCCTTAGAGACAATGTCGTAAGCTGTTTCACTGCTACCAAGTTCTTGAGGACATTCTTGTTTCTTCTCTGGATTCCTAACTTACAGCACTTTTCTGTACAGCTCAGCATTTCATCAAGCTTTCCTTTACTTCACTCTGAAATTGCAGCTTCTTTTTTTCAAAAAAAGGAGTCATCTTGATTTAAGTTGATAACGTATTTTTGAAGCATATAATTCATGCCCAACTTGACAACAGAAAAAGAAACCTACCGGCAACTAAGGCGAATGGACAGAATCTATGTCTCGGAAATAAAGAGGAAGGGCCCATTTCTGTGTTGGACACTTCCCAGCAGGTGTACACTGAGTTTATTCTTACAAAATATCAGTGGCAGAGACCAGGATCATAACTAAACAACAAGAGTAAAAAAAAAAAAGGTGTTGTTTTGGTGGTAAATGACAAAAAAAGGCCTTCTTTCCAAAGGGAATGATCGGATTCTGTATAAAACACATAAAATAATGGAAAAAATAAGATGAAAATTCAAGATCTTTTGTATTAGACTGCAGCTTTCAGGATACAAGCCTGAATATAAAAGTGTCAAGAAGAGGACAGGGTTACTGAGGGGTCTGGTTCCTGGTGAAAGTCCTGAGTAGTGTGTTTTCAGGCCTGACCATGGCAGTTTGCAAAGGCTTCAACCGGCAGGTCCAGTGCAGAGCTGTGCATCAGATGCAGGCGTGCAGTCTCTGCAAGGGGCCGCAGTCGAGGGCACAGGCCCCTGGTCAGGTCATGCTCTTCACACACTTCCATTTCCAGCGCCAGAGTCCTCATCCCCCGGACTCTTTATCTCAGTTCTCAGGCCGATGTCTCCTTCAGGTACCTCAGCCGAGGCCCCCTGTTAAGGAGGGGTCGGCTCCCAGTGACTCCACACCCAGCATTTTACTATTCTGAGGTCTTCCCTTTCCCATTGCCCTCAACGTCAGGGTCCACAAAGGTGCCAGAGCCCTCGATCTGCAGCTTCATCAGCAGGGGAAGGCCCAGCCCTCTCCCCGACCCTGCATGGGGGTACAGCTCCGTGGGAAGAAACGGGACAGGGCAGAGGGCTCCTTCTCTGGTTTTAAACTCCTACTGTTACCGTCACATAAATTGGTGAAGAGGCTTAAGGCTTTCATTTTTGTCTGTGGTTTTTAACAGGAAACATGGCCTTGCCAATTCCTTTAAGGAAATAAGAAGCAAGGCCTTCTCTGTGGGGCACAATCAAGAGCCTGTTCCTCCTCCAGGCCTGTGGGGCCAGGGCTTGGAGCTAGAAGCTCAAGCCTTTATTTCATCCTCGTCCACCTGCGCAGCCACAGCGGAGGCCCAGGCCCTAGCAACACACATAGAAAGAGGAAGGGGAGATTTTTCTATGGAGAGTAAGGCTCTGGGCAGACAAAAGACAGAGCCAACACCTAGGCTGAGCAGCAGCAACTATAGTGAGGACTGGAATCAGGCCTTTCGTTATAACAATGATGGAATCTGTGCAAAGTGGAGAACGCAGGGTCCTTTGTTGCCCTTCAGAAGGCAGTGAGTACACAGAGGCATGCGGACAGTTCATCTCACCACAACACAGGGGAGATGAACATGCTCTTAACTGAGAAGAAAATCGCGGAAAGAAACAAAGGCATTTCAAATAAATACCCAGACATTCTCACACCCATTGTGTCACTAGACCCATGATTAATACCTTGAGATGAGCATATTTATCCAGTCCTTTGTCAATGTTTGTTTTTATGAACTATTAAAAGCTTGGATCTCTAGCCTTGAACTTTCTATTTCTATTGCTAAACTATAATTTCTATGCACAAACTAAAGAGCAGATGAAATGTAATTAGAATATACCTTTCAAGAAGAGAAATGAATACCTAATAGGAGCATGTCAAAACAAAGTTTGAGCTTGAGCAAGGAAACTCACCAAATACTCTCAGTGTTTCGCTGCTGCATGTGCTGATGTTTGAATCGGGGACCCTTTATTGGATAGAGATGATTGAACTCTTAATGAATTCAAAAGTGACCTGAAAAAACTACATCTATCTTTTTCCTTTGAAAAGGATTTGGAATCGAATCTTTACCTTCTAAGTATAATCTTTTTCAAGCAAGCACATTTTGAAGACAACATAATGACCCGGAGGTGGTGAGTTTTTTGTTTTTCTTTTAAATGTATGTCCTTCCCAGGTACAATGATCACTTGATTTCTAAAGTGCCTTTAAGTATGATAGTACCGTTTTAGCTACTTTTAAAAAGTCAATGTGAATGTAACCTCAGATCCTCTTATTATTACACCTTCAAAAAACCATTCTCATTGTCTTAAATTGAACACTTTTACAGTCTACAGTAGATCACCATCATTCAGAGATTTAAATCTCATGATTTTGACAACTGGCAGTGACTATAAATGTATGCTAAGTCGTTTCAGTTGTGTCTGACTCTTTGTGACCCAGCGGACATTGGCCCACCAGGCTCCTCTGTCCACGGGATTTTGCAGGCAAGAATACTGGAATGGGTTGCCATGCCCTTCTCCAGGGGATCTTCCTGACCCAGGGATCAAACCAGCATCTCCTGAGCCTCCTGCTTTGGCAGGCGGGGTTCTCGACCACTATCGCCACCTGGGAACCTATAAATGCCTATGACATATAGTAATTTGTCATTTTCTGGAGCTCTTCATTGAAAGAAGTAAATCCTTCCCTTCCCTTCCTTACCCACCCAACTCCCTTCAACTGACCCATGAACTCAGCAGTCAGATGCTAATACCTAGCCTGGGAGGGGACTTCCCAAACTTTTCAATCCATCATCACTCTTGTTTTAAAACGCAAAGAATATAATTGTCCAAGATCAATCAGAGCCCAGCTTATCCAGAGAGTAAGGGAAATGGAAGACACACTAAGGCTTCTTTTTAATTAAAGAAAAGAGTTGACAAGTTTGTTTATGCCTGCTGCAGTCATGGTGGATTTTTTTTTCCCCCCACCATGGAACAACCTGAAGTTTCTATGAATTCCTGAGGCTCTCAAATCTCCCAGACTTGTCCAATTGTGTCAAAGATCAAAAGGAATCTAAGAGGGAAATTCCTGCATTAATATGAATGCACCGAATTTCAGGGTGCTCTCTTTACTTTTAGAGAACCAGAGTGTTGACAGGCAGATGCGGATTTAGATTTGGGACATAGCCATCTCAACGATTCAATGAGACGAAAATGTCAACAACAATTTGAAAGTTGTCTCATGTATAAACCACATGACATAATAACGAATGCATGAGAATCTGTCATCACCATATGTTTTTAGATAATCATTGGGTTTAAAGATGCTCTAAAGCAGCACTAATACAGATATCCAGGGGAATGTCTTAGTCAAATCTTGGACAGACTTTCCTCCCATCCCTGTTGGCTAAGTTCTTCATGTGTAAATTATGCCAGTTTAAATTTAATCACTTTTCTCCATTTGGTCCTTAAAGAAACAATTGTTGTACCTCATAAAAAGCTCCTTCAATGTGAAACAAATGGTTTAACATTTTCTGTCACCTTCTCTTTTCATTCTCCTTTAGTCAAATCATTAAGTACCATGTACTATGCTAAGTACCAGGGCTATAGATGAATAACATATAATATTATATATAATTCTTGTCCCCATGACATATGTCATGAGGGTCAGATATGAACAGGGGAATAGCAAGGAAAGAAGAAAAGGATGAGAAGGCCTTGACTTGGAAAAGCTACTATGTGCAGCAGGAATAAGAATTCACTATGTGGACATGGTGAAAATTGCTCAGTCGTGTCTGATTCTTTGTGACCTCATGGACTATACAGTCCATGGAATTCTCCAGGCCAGAATACTGGAGTGGGTAGCCGTTCCCTTCTCCAGGGGATCTTCCCAACCCAGGGATCAAACTCAGGTCTCCCACATTGCAGGTGGATTCTTTACCAGCTGAGCCACCAGAGAAGCCCTACACGGTGGCCCTGACATGGTGGGAGAAGGGCAAAGAGGTACGGCATTTGTGACCTCACTGAAGATTTAAAGAACAACAGAAAAGATCTGAAGACTTACAAATTAAATGTCATACAGCAGATTCCATTTTTATAAAGATCTCTTGGGTCACAGTGTGAATACTGTCTTGGATAGGACTAACAAGGAAACAAACAATCCTTGTAAATATTTCATGCCAGACATAGGATGGCTTGAACAAAAATAATGGTAGTGAACATGGAAAAACATGGACAGATTTGATATACATTCAGGAGATAAAATAATCAAGATAATTTGGTGGTGACATGAATACAAGGGATGGGGGTGAAGGGAATTATAAGGATTGAAGTAGCGGTGTCATTTCCTCCATATTCAGAGTCAGGGGAGACTGTGCTAGGGAAGAACAGAATCTATCCATGTTGGATCTGTTTCTTTTCCTTTAACCTTTGCTCTCTGTTGCTTTTGATAGGGTCATCACTGAAAGTATGCTGTCTATAGCTGTAAACATACAAAATGGCCTGTCTTAGGGAACCCTTCCCTTTGGCCTGAATGTTAAACTAAAATGCCTTTGTTCAGCTCAAGGGAGACATTCTGACCCTGCCCACTTGTTAAAGTCTGCAGAAAAGAAGAAATCGACACATCTCCTCCCCGATGTTGGCCAAGCCAGGAGACATTTTGCAAGATTTATGGCTTTTTTACTTTACTTGCTCACTTCTTCTCCATCTCTGTTCTGTAAGAGAACTGGCATCCGGGCCCCAGTAAGACAGTACTCTAGGACGCTAGCCTGTCATCATCTTAGACATCCAGCTTTCCGAATAAAGTTTCTATTTTCTGGCACAATACCTCATCTCCCAATTGTTGGCTGTTGTGTGGTGAGCAGGGCAAGCTTGGATTTGGTAACAAGATCAAGGGTTCATTTTCAGTTTTTCTCAATGCCTATCAGCATTCATAATGAGAGGCCATAGGGATGCAGCTCTCACTATTTAAGTCTGGAGTTCATAAAAATTAAACTTAATCATGTTGGTCACTAACGTTTGCAGGAGCAGTATAGCATAGAGGAGTTTAGGCTTTGTATTCAAAGGCCTGGGAGGCAGAACCAAAGAGATTGTGAATCACCAGAGAAAGACTCTGAGCTAGCCTAGGAAGTACTTCTATTGTTTACATGGTTTTCCAGTTCCAATCCACAAGTGTTCACATAATAGTAAACTTGACCTTATGGTTGCCTTGGTCTGTATCTTGAAAGCAAAGAAATAAACATAATGGATTTTCATTTGGCTCTGCTCAGATGACTGACTGGAGGCTGGATAAGGAGGCTAAACTCAAAGGGATCAATAATCAAAACACACAGTAGCTCCATCTTGCTCTGGAGACTTCTTTATACATTTTGCTTTTTCACTCTAATTGCCTGGCACTCTAGTTAATGATTTCTGTGGGATTAAACTCCATGACAAATAGTACTGATTCTAGCAAGAATCAGCTCTGTAACCATTCCTGCCCCTGTCTGTTCAGATGTCATCAGCAGAGCCAGTGAGTCCTATCTATGAAATCTACCTTTCATTTCAGTGCAAAGCAGTAAGCAAAATTCTCAGAATATTAACTCAGCACCAAAAGTACCCATTCTATACAAAGAAAATCATTACCTTTTTCATCTTTTATATATACCTTGCTCTTCCCTGTGCTAGCCTGGGAGATATTCTTTCCCTCTGCTTCATAACAAAGTCACATTTGGAAGAGAGTATCTTAATATAAATTGCTAAATTGGCTATGATTAGTCATAATGTTTCTCTAACATGATCATTTTCCTTCTCTTTTAATCCCTGATTGGACAAACTCACTCTGGCTTCTGCCTTGTCACTTATAAGACCTACACTTGATTGAGAAATTACTGTATACTTGGGTAATTTGGGTAAATTCTTTAAAGTGCATTACAATTTAACCACTTTAAGAGGCAAGACATATCTGTGTTTTATTATATATATCTATGTTTATGACTAAGCTGTACTTATCTATCTATATATTTACCTATGCCTATAAATAGATATATTTTACTTTCATATAGGACTTCCCTGGTGGCTCAGACAGTAAAGCATCTGTCTACAATGCGGGAGACCTGGGTTCGATCCCTGGGTCGGGAAGATCCGCTGGAGAAGGAAATGGCAATCCACTCCAGTACTTTTGCCTGGAAAATCCCATGGACAGAGGAGCCTGGGAGGCTACAGTCCATGGGGTTGCAAATAGTCAGACAGGACTGAGCGACTTCACTTACTTTCATATTATAAACATATAAATATACTTTGTTTGTTAATTATAGTCAAACAAGTTGAAGGTTAGTATGCTGCTGCTGCTGCTAAGTCATTTCAGTTGTGTCCGACTCTGTGCGATCCCATAGATGGCAGCCCATCAGGCTCCCCCATTCCTGGGACTCTCCAGGCAAGAATACTGGAGTGGGTTGCCATTTCCTTCTCCAATGCATGAAAGTGAAAAGTGAAAGTGAAGTCGCTCAGTTGTGTCTGACTCTTAGCGACCCCATGGACTGCAGCCAACCAGGCTCCCCCGCCCATGGGATTTTCCAGGCAAGAGTACTAGAATAGGGTGCCATTGCCTTCTCCATTGACTGCTGCTGCTTCTGCTAAGTCGCTTCAGTCGTGTCCGACTCTGTGCGACCCCATAGACGGCAGCCCACCAGGCTCCCCCGTCCCTGGGACTCTCCAGGCAAGAATACTGGAGTGGGTTGCCATTTCCTTCTCCAATGCATGAAAGTGAAAAGTGAAAGTGAAGTCGCTCAGTCGTGTCTGACTCCTAGCGACCCCATAGACTGCAGCCTACCAGGCTCCTCCGTCCATGGGATTTTCCAGGCAAGAGTACTGGAGTCAGGTGCCATTGCCTTCTCCGTGAACTCTAGACTGAGTGATTTCCAACCAGAGCTCTTGGCTGCATAAAGGTGGTATTTTCAGAATCATTCTTATCTGTAAGATTCCATAATATTTGTGACATCATATGTCTCAATGAAATTAAATATTTGCATTAAATACCAGTATATGAAATACCACCTTCATAAAAGCTTCTGTGCATGATCTTTGGTGTTTTGAGACAAATGTAACTGAGTCGCCAAAGAAAGAATCATTTTCTCAGACTAAATGCAACTACTGAGAATTATAGCCACTTGTTCAGCAGCAGTATCTACTTGCAGTGAAATGTGTTTAAAAATGATCGGCTCTCCTAGATATTCAGTTCATTTTCCAGCTGTAAATTATTTAGAAAAGGTATCATCTATGCCGTTCTAATAAATCCTATGGACTGTTTCTCATGATATCATATTTATATGAGAATGTGAAAAATCTCCATTATCTTCTTCTTTTGAACCAAAATAAAATACAGCAAAGCTGCTGAAAACTTACAGTAAAGCCCTGGAATTATGTTTCCAAAAATAGTCAGGAAATATTCAAATAGAAATTTTTTGCGTGAGTGAAACTGATTAAGAGCCTAACATACTTGTGAGCCAATGGAGGTGTCAAACTGATGGTATAAAAGGTTTCAAGTAGGTGTCTACTTATTTTAAGGTGAAAACATACCACTCACCACATGCATATTGTTTTAATGCACATGTCTTCCTTAATGAGTTCTGAGTAATAAAAAGAGAATTATTCTAGGAATTTCATGTGGAATTATGTAATGCAATGAACAGTCTTTGCAAATGGTTTCTTTTCTACCCAGGAGATGCAGTGTGTAATTCACTAAAACCCTGGGTATTAACAGCTTCTATATCTGGGCTGAACAGCCTTAGCTACAAATGAAAATTTCATAGAAATATAGCCAAGTTTAAAACGTTGTTCTCAGAAGAAGTTGAGAGAGGAAGAATGTAATATTTTTACTTATATTTATTCCTTACCTTAGGAGGACAAGCTAAGAATGGTTTGACTTTTTCTGTGTTATGTAAAACACCAGAATATGCCTAAGGGGCATCACTCATTTTACCTGACACACAGTGATTTCTACTTCTTCTTGGGAGTCTTCACCCTTCTTTACTCAATCATAATCCTTACATCCCAAAGCAAGCACACTGAAATGTCTTAAGTCCTTCCTTACAGCATTCAGGAGCTGCTGCTGCTGTTAAGTCGCTTCAGTCGTGTCCGACTCTGTGTGACCCCATAGACTGCAGCCCGCCAGGCTCCCCTGTCCCTGGGATTCTCCAGGCAAGAACACTGGAGTGGGTTGCCAATGCCTTCTCCAATGCATGAAAGTGAAAAGCGAAAGTGACGTCGCTCAATCAAGTCTGACTCCTAGCAACCCCATGGACTGCAGCCCACCAGGCTCCTCTGTTCATGGGATTTTCCAGGCAAGAGTACTGGAGTGGGGTGCCATTGCCTTCTCCAAGCATTCAGGAGAATACTGTCCAATTAACTTCTAAGAAGATTCATCCTCAAAAGCTTCTTCTAGGGACATGGAATACAATGTCTTTATTACTTACATAATCTTTAGATCTCAGAGTGTCTGACAAAGTGAAAAGTGTTATGAGGTTAAACCGTCTCTCTGATAGCTAGCAAATCTCAAATATTAAGTCCTCTTAAGGCAACCCTGTAATTTTATCTTGCAGTTATTTCTAATAAGAAATTGTATACATCATGGAAATGGAAATTAATTTTCAAACATCTGGGGTTCTCTGAGAGTGGTGTATACATGTATTTACAGAAATGAACTCTGCATATTAGATTGTATTTGCTTTTTAAAATTCTGTCTTATCCTAACATTCTCCAAGACAAAGGAGACTTCAATACTTGGACAATATCTGGGAGACTTCAGCAAGTAGAAGATGCTATATTCCAGAATTCAAGAAACAAAGGCCTCTTTGTTTTCAGTAGTAGCTGAGAGCCTCACTTTTCTCAGGACTCAATTTAGCATGGTATTCCCTCCTCAGAGAGTTCAGGCCTAAAGTCATTAGGTGGAGGTGAGCAAAGTAAGTGTCCAGGTGGGGTTCTGGGGAGGGGACGTACAAGGGGAACCAGAGATCAGAGATGAAGAGGGGTGTTCTCGAGCAAGTATGGAACAGGGTGGAGGAGGTAGCCTGGCAGATAGCCTGGAGGTAGTGTCAGAGTCCTAGCAGGGTACAGAGTGCTATCCAGTGTGGGGTGTTAGAGCCCCAGAGGGGTAAGAGGGCAGGCATGTGGAAGACGGTCTGCCACAGGGGTACCTGAGCCC
This sequence comes from Bubalus bubalis, assembly GCF_019923935.1. Taxonomy (NCBI): domain Eukaryota; kingdom Metazoa; phylum Chordata; class Mammalia; order Artiodactyla; family Bovidae; genus Bubalus; species Bubalus bubalis. The sequence goes on along the minus strand of NC_059177.1, from coordinate 27,383,305 downwards.
GAGCAGACTAAAGTTGTCATCCACACGGGGAAGCAACTTGATTCAGGGTGTCAGGAGTTATCTAGATGATGAAGGCATCCCTGCATGAAGAGAATATAGTTAGGAGATTTTGGGGGTGCAGTTCTCGGTATGAGGAACTGGGATGTGGACAGGGAAAGTAGAGGTGGTAAGGGTTTTAGCAGGTGGTGGTGGTAATTCTATCCTGGTTACACATAAGCAGAGTGAGCAAACAGTGGTCAAAAAGTTTGCTTGGATTTTTCTATAACATGGAAAGGTTCAAACAAACTTTTTGGTCAACCCAACACTTCAAAGGATGTAGAGGCTGGGATTCTCATTGTCAGAAAATGCAGAAACCAAAATGCCACAGAAACTAAGCTGGTGCCCACTGAATCCCTTTTATGAGAGGGCAGTGAGGAAGCACTTGGAAAGTTCTAATATGTGATTCCTCAACTCCGTGAAACTACATTGCTAGCCAATAGATGAGTCTCAGATGAATCCTTAGATTTCCCTGAGGCTTAGCACGTAATCGTACATCATAGACTTAAGGGTCCAGATTAGAGGCCCAACTCAACCACCTAAAAACTGAAGAGCCTTGACCCTGATAAACGTGGGGACAGATGATCCTTCTCCTCTGAGCCGTAGAAGAGGAACTTACTCGGTCTCGTGGGACTAGCCCTGGAAAAGGAGGAATGGGTAAGACTGCTAACGATCAACAGATTAATGTGCTGCACTACGATACGTGCTCTACAGGTGTTTTCTCAATTCTCACAGCCACTCATTGTGGGTATTGGGAACACGGATATAGTAAGACTATTTTTCAGATGAATAGTGCAAAGGTTCAAATTTAAATACATTGCCAGGGACTTCTGATGGTCCAGTGGCTAAGACTCTGTGCTCCCAATGTAAGGGGTTGGGAGTAGATTCATAATTGGGGAACTAGATCCCACATGCCACAACTAAGAGTTCCTCATTAACAACTAAAGATCTCGCATGCTGCAACAAAGATCGGAGAACCCATCCCAAGTGCCACAACTAAAACGCAGACAAAAGAAACCACGGCTAGCGAGGGCCTTTGAATACACATGGATTATAGGGTAAAAGACCTTAGTATGATTTTGAGCCCATATTTTCAGTCTTTTTACTTCTTTCCTAAAAAAGAAAGAAAAGTAGTCTCTCAGGTACAGTAGACTTTCTAATAATGTACCATTCCCAACTTTCAATAAGTATGTTACAATAAATACTATCTTCCCAGGATACATTAGCATTGCATATTCTAAGGAAAAAAACAGTGATGAAACGTTTATGGCTCTAAGATAATCAAGTGTTTTCTAAGGTAATGAGTTACTATTTTTATCCCAAATGAAAATTTACACTTTATAAGAAAGCTGAGTTTGTTTTTCTTGTTTCTACTGCCTTTCACTCATGGTGCCTTATTTCCTTATGTGTTTATCGATTTTTAACTGTTTGCTGCTCATTTTGTTCGTAGACTTCCATGTGAAACATCTTTTGAGTTGTGGAATGCAGGTGGGTACCTCCTGATGGGATTTGTCATCTGGTCCTGGCATGAGTCTTAAATGCACTATTACTTGGGAAACACTTACATCTAAATTTCTGGCTTGAAGTGGTTCTGCGTTGACCACATAGTATGAATTTATGTCATAGACTGGTTCAAATATCAGCTTCTAGTTACAGGCAATTCCCCCATTTTCATGTGGATACATAGTTACTTTTAATTCAAGTTTAGATGGGGACTGTAGCCCTTTTGAGACCCAGCTATCAGAAAAGAGGATCCCTGTTTCCCTTTATCATTTTGAATTAGCTTTAGAATTTTTTTTCCTTCTGTACCAGCACCTTTTCCAGTCCTGCGAAAAAGTATAACAAGAAATGATACTCAGCAAATCTGATTCACATGTGCCCTCAAGGTGCACCTCAAGGGTGGCAGTTTTCCAATTATTCTCCAGTTCTTGCCTTCACTTAATTATTGCTTTAAATTTTTTGCTTTCTTGCTAGACTACATGTACATTTCTCTTCTATTTTATTTACTGTTTTCAGAAGAAAGACTGGTCCTAGTTCCTCACCTGCTACATTGCTAGAAATGGAACCAGAGGGTAAGTTTTGCACTGATTTCCATTCAGTTATTCAAACTTTATAGTTAAAAGTTCAATGATATGTATTATTATTTACCTGGGGAGAAACTATTATAGATGGCATGGATTGTCTCATAACTTTAAATTCAAAGAAGAAATTTAAGCTATTTTAATCTTCCCCTGTTAATGGATTTTTATTCTTTTTATAGAAGCTCAATAATTTTCTCTCAATATTCTAAGGGATAATGACTTATTGACAGGCCCACACAGAGACTTGCATTCTATGCTAGTTTCTATACTAAAAAAGCTGTATCACTTGGTTAAGTGACAATCTCTCTAGACTACAACTTTAAGAAGTTAGTAATCTCAAATGGAAAGTTTTGTGTTTCCTATAGCATTTAATCATGGACAAGAATAATACACAGATGTAAAGAGTAAGTCACAAAGAGGCTGTTCTGGACCTAAATCTCATTTCTAACCATAAGATCCTCGAGCATGTTGATTTTAAAGCGATGCATTTGCATAGCAGACACTTTCTACTTATAATTCTGGTGTCATTTGGTCTCACAAGACCTAATCTAAAGTTGGTAATGCTTATTACATTAAAACTTACCAATGCCACTTGGACAAATTAAACTGTGTTAGATAATTAAAATATGCAGTATTTAATATGATACTTCAAATCAGTACAGATACTTGACAGACATATAAGGGCTTCAATGACTCATCTTTTAGAATCCAATGAGTGAAGCTGCTTCTTTTCATCTTATGCATAATCTTGGACTTCACAAAGGAAACACACTGGAATGTACCAAGAGTAAACCAACAGTTTATTTTCACTTCTATTTATTTTATATGAAATATAGGTTTCTAACAGCTACATAGTCAAATCATGTTGCTTAAGTCCTGATAAAAAATAAGATGAAAATGTCCTCTTGTTAAGTTCTGATAAAAACTAGAAGGAGTAATGCTTAGTAAATGCATGAATGTTTCCTTGTAAATTTTACATAAAACTTGGTTCAGTCAAGATGCTTCACTGATTGGTTTTATGACAAAACCCACATGTTAAGTAATCATATAAAAATGTTTTGAGAATAATAGTGTTGCCTGACAGTGTCTGGCACCTAAGGGCATCTGTATTTAGTACAATATATGTGGAATAAATCAACCACTGAATGAATAAAATGTGTAATGGATTTACACATTTAAAATAGCTCAAATCAAATAGCACATTATTCTTAATCCTATTAACTTAACAAATAGGTATTCTAGGTCAGAGCTTTTAGCTCTGTGGAAGGACTAGGGAAGGTCTTATGCTTTTGTAAAGTATGTACAAAATTATGATTTACAGGCCTAAATGTATTGTTCCCCCCAGCTCCCAAAAGATCCTTTAAGTGGCTGAGGTGAATAAAGGTCAAATATCACAATCTTAAGCAAAGATGGACTCACTGTTTGGGATCAAGTTATTTTTCTAATCAACATGATTCTCTTTTACCAGAACAAAAAAGAAAAAAAAAAATACTCTGATGTAGCCAAGTCTTGGGATTTTAAAAGAACAGAACAGTATAAGTTTAATCACTGCACTTCCTTTCATAAAATCTCGTGAATGTAAATTTCACAAGGGCAGGGCTTTTTTTGTTGTTGTTGTCTTGTTTATTGGATGTGTTTCCCAGCACCTAGAGTGGCGCTTAGCTTATAAAAGTTCGTCAGATTTTGTTGAATAAATCAATCAAAATTCAAATAAAGTATTAGACATTGGTGATATTTCAACAACTGAGTGAACTATCATTGTAAATATTAGTAAGCTCAAAGCAGAGGGTGTATCCTCAAAAATATCAAGTTATATAAATTTGAAATATTACATACAGATATTTTATGTGCTTAGATTCTGGAAAGCCCTTAATTATCAACTTCAGAAATACCTGAAGCACGGGCTTCCCTCACGGTCCAGTATGTAAGAATTCGCCTTCCAATTCAGGGGGCGTGGGTTCCATCCACGGTTGGGGAACTAAGATGCCGCATGACACAGGGCAACTAAGCCTGCGAGTCGCAACTACTGAGCCCAGGAGCTCTGGAGTCCCCGCATCTCAACAAGTGAGAAGCATACGCTGCAACTCCAGAGCGCATGCGCTCTGGAGCTGGGACACAGCCAGGAAAAGATCCGGAGTGTCAGCCACAATGAAAAGATTCCGCATGCTACAAGGAAGACCCGCCTCCCCGAGTGGCCAAAAAAATGAAATTTAAGAAGCTGTTGTTTAAATAACCTACCATAATTTTTGAAAACCTTCCTAGAGTGTGGTTAAAAAAAAAAAATGGTTTTGCTCTATTGAATGGTTTCCCCTATGCCAGTCAAGCTAAAAGGGTCCCAATTATTTTATTCATCCATCAAAAGCCCACTGTACTCTATAAGCACAATGTGTTAATGAACCAGCTAGATACGACAGCGCTTATACTCATGCAGGTGAAAACTGAGAGATCCAGGTCTTTGATTTGTGTTTTCTGTTTGAAAGGATTAAATCACAAATTACTAGATAAACAAAAGAAAGCAAAAAAAAAAAAAAAAAAATCAAGAACTAACAGTGAGTAGTAATACATTATTCATTATATCCACATTTACACATTAATGACAAGTTAAACCTAGAAGAATATTTAGGGATGATCCAATCCTACACTCATTTGACAGATGGAATACAGAAGAGCAGAGAGGTGACTTGGCTTATGCAGGATTAAAAGAAATAAAGCAAGAAATCAGAAGTTAGGATAGACAACCATGTTTTCTAACAGCTATCTCAGAAGGTACTTCCTCATAAAATGAGAACACACTTGTCTCCTACTATAGTCAGTCAGTTAGTTGAATACATCAGATACATTTTATTTCCCATAAAAACAGACACATAATAGCATGCTAAAAAACTCAGCATAGTCAAGAACTAAGATGTAGGCCCTTTGTGTACTGACAGGTCATTATTTATTAGCTGGTATGCTAGTGGTTCTAATCTAAGAGTCTAAGAGCTCCCTTAGTAAAAAATTAAACTGTAGGTAATGGCTATCCTGGTGAAACGTTGATGGTTACATTCTAGTACACCATATTGGAGGGGCATTTGGCAATATCTATTAACACTATTGCTTATCTTTCGACCTGCCATCTTGTTTCTAGAAGGTAGGCCTAAAGACATGCATACATGTTGGCCAGGATACTTATAAAAGTAACATGTGTAATAGGAAAGAAAAAAGGCACATGGCTAGCTCTGTTCAAATTTGTAGGATTACAGTGAAGTGACTATTTAAAAAGTATCTGAAAATTTTAGTCCCAGCATCTAGAATCGGTGTGATACATACTTAACCTTTGAACAATATCAGGGTTGGGGCACCCACTCTCCACAGAGTCAAATATTCACGTATTGTCAGCCCTGTAGATCCTGGCGGTACTTCTGTGTCCTCTGTTCCTCTAAATCCACCTATTCCACCAATCATAAATTATGTAGCACTGCAATGGCACCCCACTCCAGTACTCTTGCCTGGCAAATCCCATGGGTGGAGGAGCCTGGAAGGCTGCAGTCCCTGGGGTGGCGAAGAGTCGGACACGACTGAGCGACTTCACTTTCACTTTTCACTTTCATGCATTGGAGAAGGAAATGGCAACCCACTCCAGTGTTCTTGCCTGGAGAATCCCAGGGACGGGGGAGCCTGGTGCGCTGCCGTCTATGGGGTCGCACAGAGTCGGACACGACTGAAGTGACTTAGCAGCATAGAATCTACTATTGAAAAATATCCACATGTAAGTGGCTCCCAGAAGTTCAAATTCATTTCTTTGAGGGTCAAATGTGGACTATCAAATTTATCTTAACTAATTCCTCAAAAGCACAGAAACTGACACCTCTTATACAGAGAACTTCCATGAATGTTCCTGATCAACTCATTCTACCCTAAATGTACTCACTCAACCTACTAGGAGGTACCTCATGATTGGTGTCAAACACCTAGATACTTATCTAGACTCGAAACACTTAGACACTCAAAACCTGTTTTCCTTTTGTTTGTTTCTATAAAGCAGGGGTAATAGCACTAACTTCATTAGGCAGTTCTAAGCAATTATCCTAACACCGGAGCCACTTTGAATGGCTGCCATCAACATCATCATCATCTGTAGACACACACAGGCATTATATACCGGAAGCATCATTTTTGTTGTCTTGGAAGTGGTTAAAATACTGCCTCCATTTTACTGGGTTGCAGTGGAGCTCAAGGGAAATGCTGGACTACAATATCCTTTACATTTCACATAATTTTAAAGTAGTATATTAAAAATTATATTTTAACAGAAATCCTAAGAATCCTCAACTGAGGTTTATGTCTCATATAATAATTACAGAGGTTGTGACAGAGCTATGGAAGGAGTCTAGTAATATAGAAATCTATTTAAAGTAAAAGTATACTGATATGCCATGTGCCTACTATACAGAAATTCTGAAAGTATAATAGTATATGTAGTAAAAAAGCCAAAATTCCTTCTTTTCCTCCTAAAGAATAACCATTCACTGAGGCTGGTATATTTTTGAAGCATGTGTAACCACTGACTAACACTGGGCTCTATATTTTAAAAAGGGACAACAGTCCACGTTTTTCTTTGCAAGTTCTACTTTCTACAGAGCCTCAAACTGTATGACAAACAGCTCAAATCTGACAATCTATGTAATGTCAATAATATATATTCTTGTGATTTTTGCAGCTTCAAAAAGAAACAGGTTTAATTTTATTTAAACCGAGAGTCAGCCATCTTTTTTTTCCCTGTAAAGGGCCAGATGATATCTTCAACTTTGAGGGTCAGATAGTCTTTGCAGCAACTACTCAACTGTCATTGTAGCATGAAAGCAGCCAAAGGCAATATGTAAATGCACAGGAATGGATGTGTTCCAATAAAACTTTATTTACAAAAAACCAGTTGTGGGTCAACTTCACCTAAGGGTTCTGTCTGCTGAGCCTTATTTTAGATCACTTTTCAGTATCCAACACTAGTTCCTAGTCCTCTAAGCCAGACAGCATTTACATGAACTTTATATCCTTGTGCAAACTCCTGCAAACTAGAGATTTCACAGAGACTTTTAATTTCTAAAGGCACACAATTTGCAAATGATGAGTAAAACACTGTCACAGGGCAAATAAAAGGCATCTTGAATATAACTGGCCCCCGTGGATAGAATTCCAGTAGACTGTTACTTTATAAAGAGAAAATGGCACATCATTTATTCTTCATTAAATGAAAAGAACAAAAACTACTCAGAAAATATATTAAAAGCATGTGCAGATTAAGTGAAAAAAGAAATAGATGAGGTATGGCAGCAAAAAGAACTATGTCAGTGCATTTTATTGATCATTAACCTTTTGTTTTAGGAGGCATTTGAAAACAGCAGAGAAGTTTGTTATTGGTTTGGCATGAAACCTCTAATGATGCATGAGAATATATGCTCAAAAATGTCAGAGGTCACTACAATCACATATTGGCAGATAAAATGTTTTTGATACTGTGTTATATAGAAGTAAAAGGGCAGCAAGCTGACTTTGATTGGAATGCTCGCTGGGGAAGTTTTGTGGTACTTCATAAAGTAAAGTAAAAACTGAATGTGGTGCAATGCAACCCTGACCTTTTTTCTACACACCATCAAATAGCACTTGCTAAAATAACAATGCCATGGATGTATTTCTTATCAAGTGTTCATTAAAAATGTCAAGTAGCATCCAAAGTTGTTATATTAATGGTGGTTCAACTATTTACCAGTGTAGATTTTTTTTATCAAAAATTGGAAAACCAACTCACTGATAGAGACATAGGTGTCTATCTTAGACAAAGTTCTCCTCCAATTGCAAATGTCTAAAATATTTCCATGAGTGGTATTTTATCTAAGCTATTAAACATTACAATAAATTTGATTGAACCTACTTTTCTAGAACAAAAAAAAAAGGGGTCTAAGGAAAACAGGGATCTGCAAAGTTTTCCATATTTTTTAAAGATCACCAAATAAACATTGAAATAAAAAATAAATCCTACCATCCTCAGAACATTATACCTATAGGACCTGATCTGGATTTCTTGAGCTGCTTTATTTGGAAACTAATTCAACACTCTCTTTTCAAATAAAATCAATTTACAAAGTTAAGCTCTAGAGGTGTATTAATTTGATAAAGATAGAAATGAACTTTAGACCAAAAATAGTAACTTAGTATTAGGGGAGGATGGATTTCCTGATTTTTATTGACAGTGACCTACAATCTATCTGAAGAGAAGACAACACTTATAACATGTGGTATAAATGAGAATACCAAATACACAGTAAAAGAAAATTACCCTCCTGCATTCTCCTATAGAGACTTTTAAAAAATGAAATGCCCTGTGAGCTTTACTTTGACACCAAAAACAAAAACAAAATAAGACATCATCCTGTATTTCTAGTTTTCCCATATCCTCCCCTATTGAATTCATTAACACTATTATTGATCTTGTCCCCAGAATCTCACAGGCATTTCATTTCCATTCCTCTTTATCACCCTTTCCAGTTTTTACTCCGGTCTGCACAACCGAAAGTCTTATTGTTACAATCACACTGACGTCCCAACTGGCCTCCCCAGTTTAAACCATTTAACACACATTGGCCAATTTGATTCTTCTAAAACTATCTAGATCATATCACTCTTATGCTTAAATATTAGATTGTTTTCCATTTTACTGAATATAAAATCCAACTTTATCATGACAAGTCTACAAGATGTTTGCATATTTCATCTGGTATTATTTTCTCTTGTTCAAACTCTATTCTTGCCTCAAAGTCTTTAAATGCTTTCTCTGTTTGGAAATGTGAAGTAAAATTCATATTGTTTGGCAAGACAAGAAAAAATTATATGTAAAATTTCTTCTGTGCCCTTTCCCCCTGGCTGTGCACTGTGTATCTGAGTCACACATGGACTGAACCTCCTCCACTGGAAGAAACACCTGCTCAACCATAAAGACCAATATTCTCTAGCATCAACAAGAACCAACCAGACAACTCTTCAAAAAACTAACATTCCTTCTTGGTCTTGTAAGGAGTCACATGACCCACCGGAAGGACACTTAGATCAGGATTACACAAACTGTCAATAATATGTCATTTGACATAGTCTCCTCTGCCTCAAAAAACTTACATAACTGTGTCTTGATTTCTAATTGGTAAAACAGAGTGCCTGCCTGCTCAGTCGCTTTAGTCACGTCTGACTCTTTGTGATCCTATGGACTGTCGCCCACCGGGCTCCTCTGTCCATGGGGATTCTCCAGCCAAGAATAATAGAGTGAGTTGCCATGCCCCTCTTCTAGGGGATCTTCCCAGCCCAGGGATTGAACCCATGTCTCCCTCATTGCAGGTAGATTCTTTATCACTCAGCCACTGGGGAAGCCCAGTATTCACGAGCTTTCTGAGATGCTGTTCCTGGGTTATAATCATCAAATTTGGCTCAAATAAAATTTTCTATCTCTCTGCCACAAATGATTAATTTCTCAATGACAACAGATTATCAGGCATTAAGAAATGAATGAGATACACACAAAAGATGGAAGTTCTGCAGATCCAAGGATAAAATAATGGCAATATAAGAAAAGCATGCACACACAGAACCAGATATTTTATAATTAAAGCCTCAAGTCTTAATTAGGCATTTTTTGAAAATGTCATAATTACAATCAGCTATTAAATGTAGACAGACAAGGGAGGGAAAATATTATAATAGCAAAAATTCAAAAACTCTTTTATGCTGAAAAAACATAAGAAAGCTTAAAATCAGAATGATTTTGTTTATGTAACTGATTTTATGTCCCCAGATTCAACAGGAGCCTGATTAAAAACATTCCTCTATCAAAATGCCATCTCAGTAAATTAGTAGCTAGCACTCCTAGCTACACCAGACTATGCACTTTGCTTTACTTGGGTTTCACATTAATTCTTACAAGGACCTGACTGAGGTGCTATGACCATTGTCGTCATTTTGCAGATTAGGGAATCTTGAGTCTCTTATCTCAACAGGCTATAGAAATAATACTTCAGCAAATCATTGGCGAGGCTTATAGAAATGAAGACACTGCAGATTTCACTGCTGTGTCTAACCATTTATGAATCTTAGTTTAAATTCCATCTCTTGCTAGAGACTAGAAACACTGTGGAATCCCTAGTTAATTAAGGGAAAGGACATTTCATGTCTTTCCCTGTAATTCACACAGAAATGTCAGTTATTAGAGACTGGCATCAGAAGCAACAGGACTGAGAAGATGAAATCAGACTAAAGGATGGGAGAGAAGATTCCAGAACTCTTATTAATTCATTTAATTATTTTATTTATTGATTCTCTACCAGTTATCAAGAAGAGTGCCTACCTCTGAGTTACAAAGATGAACAAAATGTATTCCCTGCCCTAGACTCAGTGACTGTCATTTGAGCAGAGACAAGTAAACCAATGATAAAAATACACTAGATAACTTCTATAATAGATGGTGTTTACGGAAAACTTTAAGAGTTAAATATACCTAGCTTCTGAGTAAAGGAAACAGTGCAAAACCAGTTGGCATCAAATGCTCTCTTATAAGAAAGTAGGGAAACGTTGAAAACACAACTCATGAAATAATTATACACATCTTAGTATATATTAATAGATATATAATCAAAAAACAGTTTCCAGAAGGAAATAGAAAAATTGCTGTGAAACAAGAAAATCTACTTTATTACTGTTTGACTATTTACTTACTTATCCTAGTCACCAAATTCATACCATATTGCTATTTATTTTAGACATAAAGCTGTCAGATTAATGCATGCTTTCATGCAAAACTTTATCCTTGATTGTCTGAATTTAATTCCTAAGTGCCACTGCCTGACAGATGGTTTCAACTTTTCTATTCTCACAACAGACAAGTTTACCCTTCTCAGGAAAACAATCTAAATTTGATTTCCAATAATTCTTAAGGATAAATTAGTGACTACATATCTATAAAATGTCCAGTATATCTATGCAAAATACTTAACAGTCAATTGTCTTATAAACCAAGCGATATTTTTGTACTGACAAGTCAAATTTAAAGCATCTTTTCAAATCAACGTTGCTGGGAATATAGACACATTATTGTAAACACAAATACTTGACAAAAGCATTTCTATTCCTGAAAGGTTTATTTATAAGACTTTAAAAATTTATTTTCTTTCTTACACTTGATTCAAATATATTTCTCTTTGTTGGTATTTGTATAACACTGATTATTATATACTCCCATGCTTAAAAATTATTTTTAAATTTCAATATAATTTCTATGTTCAGTTTGCAACATTCTCTTCTCTTTTTCATGCTTGTTTTATGTCATACCAGATTTTTAGAGATCAAAGTTTAAAAAGTTAAGGAATATAAAGAATATAAATATTCAATAATGAATGCATGATTTATATGCACCATACATATTAATTATATCAAATTATATACATATATATATTTAGGAAAATAAAAATGAAACAGTACGATATATACAACACCAAGATTTTGCAAAACAAAGATTTCCCTCAGGCCCCAGCTAGTAACCTTAACATGATTTCAGGGCCTCCAAGCCAAGCAAGCATTTCAGAAATTCCTTTGACCTCTTCTGATTAATCACCCAATCTCTCCATAAGGAACTCCTCCTTTCACACCCCTGCTCCTTTGTCTAATATGCAAATTTATCCTGTGCTTTACTGTATTGTTCAAATTATGAGCCCATTCTTTTCCTGTTTTACTTGGCTCCAAGAACGATGATTTAAGATTCAGTTCAGTTCAATTGCTTAGCTGTGTCCGACTCTTTGCGACCCCATGGACTGCAACACACCAGACCTCCCTGTCCATCATCAACTCCCAGAGTTTACTCAAACTCATGTCCATTGAGTTGGTGATGCCATCCAACCATCTCATCCTCTGTCATCCCCTTCTCCTCCTGCCTTCAATCTTTCCCAGCATCAGAGTCTTTTCAAATGAGTCAGTTCTTCTCATCAGGTGGCCAAAGTATTGGAGTTTCAGCTTCAGTATCAGTCCTTCCAATGAACACTCAGGGACTGACCTTTAGGATGGACTAGTTGGATCTCCCTGCAGTCCAAGGGACTCTCAAGACTCTTCTCCAACACCACAGTTCAAAATCAGTGATTCTTTAGCACTCAGCTTTCTTTATAGTTCAACTTTCACATCCATACATGACTACTGGAAAAACCACAGCCTTGACTAGATGGACATGACTAGCCTTGACTTTGTTGGCAAAGAAATGTCTCTGCTTTTTAATATGCCATTTTCTCCTAAGGAGCAAGCATCTTTTAATTTCATGGCTTTAGTCACCATCTGCAGTGATTTTGGAGCCCCCCAAAATAAAGTCTGACACTGTTTCCCCATCCATTTCCCATGAAGTGATGGGACCAGATGCCATGGTTTTAGTTTTCTGAATGTTGAGCTTTAAGCCAACTTTTTCACTCTCCTCTTTCACTGTCATCGAAAGGCTCTTTAGTTCCTCTTCACTTCCTGCCATAAGGGTGATGTCATCTGCATATCTGTGGTTATTGACATTTCTCCCAGCAATCTTGATTCCAGCTTGTGCTTCTTCCAGTCCAGCGTTTCTCATGATGTACTCTGCATATAAGTTAAATAAGCATGGTGACAATATACAGCCTTGACGTACTCCTTTTCCTATTTGGAACCAGTCTGTTGTTCCATGTCCAGTTCTAACTGTTGCTTCCTGACCTGCATACAGATTGCTCAAGAGGTAGATCAGGTGGTCTGGTATTCCCATCTCTTTCAGAATTTCCCACAGTTTATTGTGATCCACACAGTCAAAGGCTTTGGCACAGTCAATAAAGCACAAACAGATGTTTTTCTGGAACTCCCTTGCTTTTTCGATGATCCAGTGGATGTTGGTAATTTGATCTCTGGTTCTGCCTTTTCTAAAATCAGCTTGAACATCTGGAAGTTCACAGTTCACGTATTTCTGAAGCCTGGCTTGGAGAATTTTGAGCATTACTTTACTAGCATGTGAGATGGGTGCAATTGTGCGGTAGTTTGAGCAGTCTTTGGCATTGCTTTTCTTTGGGATTGGAATGAAAACTGACCATTTCCAGTCCTGTGGCCACTGCTGAGTTTTCCAAATTTCCTGGTATATTGATTTAAGATTAGTAAAGGAAAACTTTTCACTCATAACCAGAAGCTTTTCTGTGTGAATCAAGAAAATCTTCATTTGAAATCCACCTTGCTGGCTCTAAGGACTGGGGAAAACAAAGTATTTTCTCTCTTGCTTGGATTAGCATTATTTCATTCGCTGCCATGGCTATGAGCCCATAAAGGAAAATATACTCAGACCACCCCTGAGAAGACAATGCTGTGATAACTAAATCTGAAATGTAAATCTGAGATGAAGCCTGAAGACAATAGAGTCCACATTTTAAGAGTGTGGAGCTCAACCTCTATGTGATACTTACAAACTATACTTCAATTAAAAAAAAAAACTAAATAATAAAAATCAACATGAGGAAAAACAAATTTTAGGAGTCAAACCCATCATTCATGCTAAACAAATGTAAGAAATTTATGAGTGAGGAAACATTTTCTTAAAATATTGAATTTTATTGAAGTATAATTCTCTTACAGGGTAAGTACATAATGATTCAATATTTATATAGAATATACTCCATACAAAGTTATTATAAGAATTTTGAGGAAGGTTTTGTTTGTTACAGTTACAAATACTCATTCCCTTGAATTGGAAAGATAATGTTTCTTCCTCTTTGTCTCAGTTTTAGAGAGAGGCTTCAAGGAGTTCACTTTATGTGTCATCTGTATTTTGAGAACATATTGGATTGATGTGTTTGTGACTGAGCAGGACCCTATGGGGCCTTTCCAGGACAGACTCCTGCTGCTGTGTCCTCTGCCTGCCTCTTATTTGTAGAAGAGTTGTAGTCTCCTGGGCCTCTTCTGATGGCAACCCACTCCAGTGTTCTTGCCTGGAGAATCCCAGGGACAGGGGAGCCTGGTGGGCTGCCGTCTATGGGGTCGCAGAGTTTGACACGACTGATGTGACTTAGCAGCAGCAGCAGGCCTCTTCTGAGTCACAGAAGTCTGGCTGAAGAATTAATGACTGAAAGGATGTGAACATGAAGTGACAAAGATATCTGTCAGCAGCTTCCCTGATGGTCCTGCCAATGAATCGCCTGCCACTGCAGAGGTCACAGTGATTTCTTGCTGGTCCAGGAAGATCTCACATGCTGTGGGGCAACTAAGCCCATGCACCACAACACTGAACCAGCCATTCAGTCGTGTCCGACTCCTTTCCCTTCTCCAGGGGATCTTGCCAACCCAGGGATCGAACCCAGGTCTCCCACATTGCAGGCAGATTGTTTACCAGCTGAGCCACAAGGGAAGCCCAAGAATATTGGAGGTGGGTAGCCTTTCCCTTCTCCAGTGGATCTTCCCAAGCCAGGAATCAAACTAGGGTCTTCTACATTGCAGGCAGATTCTTTACCAACTGAGCTATCAGGAAAGCCCCAAAACTTATACTACTATGTATCAATTATATCTCAAAAAATCCAGAAAATAACAAAAATAACAAGGTGATAAGTCAAAAATAAGATGTTTTATAGTTATATCCCATGAGCCTTGCTTGTTTGTTTTTTGATATAAAAGAGTTATACTACTTTTTAAATATGCTGCTGCTGCTGCTAAGTCGCTTCAGTCGTGTCCGACTCTGTGCAACCCCATAGACGGCAGCCTATCAGGCTCCCCCATCCCTGGGATCCTCCAGGCAAGAACACTGGAGTGGGTTGCCATTTCCTTCTCCAGTGAATGGAAGTGAAAAGTGAAAGTGAAGTCACTCAGTCATGTCCGACTCTTCATGACCCCATGGACTGCAGCCCACCAGGCTCCTCTGCCCACAGGATTTTCCAGGCAAGAGTACTGGAGTGGGGTGCCATTGCCTTCCCCGTTTTTAAATATATACCTAAGTAAATCTGGTCCCATCACTTCATGGAAAATAGATGGGGAAACAGTGGAAACAGTGTCAGACTTTATTTTTCTGGGCTCCAACATCACTGCAGATGGTGACTGCAGCCATGAAATTAAGAGACGCTTACTCCTTGGAATAGCTCCTTTAGGCCCTCCTGCTCCAGTGCAGCCACCACTCCTTGGACATGGGGTTATTCGTCTCGGCTGCTCCAAGAAAATTAGACATACCAAGGGAACATTTCATGCAAAGATGGGCTCGATAAAGGTCAGAAATGGTATAGACCTAAGAGAAGTAGTAGATATTAAGAAGAGGTGGCAACAATACACAGAAGAACTGAAAAAAAAAGATCTTCACGACCCAGATAATCATGATGGTGTGATCACTCACCTAGAGCCAGACATCCTAAAATGCAAAGTCAAGTGGGCCTTAGAAAGTAGTGGAGTTCAAGTGGCCTTAGAACAAAGCTAGTGGAGGTGATGGAATTCCAGTTGAGCTATTTCAAATCCTGAAAGATGATGCTGTGAAAGTGCTGCTCTCAATATGCCAGCAAATTTGGAAAACTCAGCAGTGGCCACGAGACTGGAAATGGTCAGTTTTCATTCCAATCCCAAAGAAAGGCAATGCCACAGAATGCTCAAACTACCGCACAATTGCACTCATCTCACACATTAGTAAAATAATACTCAAAATTCTCCAAGCCAGGCTTCAGAAATAAGTGAACCGGGAACTTCCAGATGGTTTTCAAAAAGGCAGAGGAACCAGAGATCAAATTGCCAACATTCGCTGGATCATGGAAAAAGCAAGCGAATTCCAGAAAAACATCTATTTCTGCTTTTTTGACTATGCCAAAGCCTTTGACTGTGTGGATCACAATAAACTGTGGAAAATTCTTCAAGAGATGGGAATACCAGACCACCTGACCTGCCTCTTGAGAAACCTGTATGCAGGTCAGGAAGCAACAGTTAGAACTGGACATGAAACAACAGACTGGTTCCAAATAGGAAAAGGAGTACGTCAAGGCTGTATATTGTCACCAAGCTTATTTAACTTATATGCAGAGTACATCATGAGAAACACTGGGCTGGAAGAAACACAAGCTGGAATCAAGATTGCCGGGAAAAATATTAATAACCTCAGATATGCAGATGACACTACCCTTATGGCAGAAAGTGAGGAGGAACTGAAAAGCCTCTTGATGAAAGTGAAAGAGGAGAGTGAAAAAGTTGGCTTAAAGCTCTACATTCAGAAAACGAAGATCATGGCATCTGGTCCCATCACTTCATGGGAAATAGATGGGGAAACAGTGGAAACTGTCAGACTTTATTTTTTTGGGCTCCAAAATCACTGCAGATGGTGACCGCAGCCATGAAATTAAAAGACTCTTACTCCTTGGAAGGAAAGTTATGACCAACCTAGATAGCATATTCAAAGCAGAGACATTACTTTACCAACAAAGGTCCATCTAGTCAAGGCTATGGTTTTTCCTGTGGTCATGTATGGATGTGAGAGTTGGCCTCTGAAGAAAGCTGAGCGCCGAAGAATTGATGCTTTTGAACTGTGGTGTTGGAGAAGACTCTTGAGAGTCCCTTGGACTGCAAGGAGATCCAATCAGTCCATTCTGAAGGAGATCAGCCCTGGGATTTCTTTGGAAGGAATGATGCTAAAGCTGAAACTCCAGTACTTTGGCCACCTCATGCAAAGAGTTGACTCATTGGAAAAGACTCTGATGCTGGGAGGGATTGGGGGCAGGAGGAGAAGGGGACAACAGAGGATGAGATGGCTGGATGGCATCACTGACTCGATGCACATAAGTTTGAGTGAACTCCGGGAGTTGGTGATGGACAGGGAGGCCCAGTGTGCTGCAATTCATGGGGTTGCAAAGAGTCGGACATGACTGAGTGACTGAACTGAACTACTCCTTGGAAGGAAAGTTATGACCAAACTAGATGGCATATTTAAAAGCAGAGATATTACTTTGCCAACAAAGGTCCGTCTAGTCAAGGCTATGGTTTTTCCAGTGGTCATGTATGGATGTGAGAGTTGGACTGTAAAAAAAAGCTGAGCACCAAAGAATTGATGCTTTTGAACTGTGGTGTTGGAGAAGACTCTTGAGAGTCCCTTGGACTGCAAGGAGATCCAACCAGTCCATCCTAAAGGAGACCAGTCCTGGGTGTTCTTTGGAAGGACTGATGTTGAATCTGAAACTCCAATACTTTGGCCACCTCATGCAAAGAGTTGACTCATTGGAAAAGACTCTGATGCTGGGAGGGATTGGGATCAGGAGGAGAAGGGGACGACAGAGGATGAGATGGCTGGATGGCATCACCAACTCGATGCACATAAGTTTGAGTAACCTCCGGGAGTCGGTGATGGACAGGGAGGCCTGGCGTGCTGTAGTTCATGGGGTTGCAAAGGGTTGGACAGGACTGAGCGACTGAACTGAAGTAATCATGAAGCATGGAATGCATTATTTTAATTAAGGTGAATATTTTAACAAAATTATCATGGGTAAGGCTAAATACACCTTATATTACAACTCCTAATCTCAATACTGCCACTTTATTCCAGAGATAACTAATATTTTTGATTTAATATGTTTCTTTCAGATCTATGTTATAATAATGAAAGTATACCCATTGAAAATATCACTTTCAATTGAAATGATTGAAAATATCATTTTCACATGATTAGAACCATTCATTTTTTCATCTTTATATTTGCCTGTAACTCCCAAAACTTGCACTGGGGGAGGCAGTTAGGAAAACTTGACTGCTGGTTGACCCACAAGTCAGACCCAGGCAGCTGGAGGCTTCCATCTCACATACCTTGTCTTGGTATGTGTGTTCAATTTGCCTTCCCTGTTTCTAGAAGCTGCTCCAGGGATACAGCCTCAAAAGAGCGACAAATCCACTTAGGTGCTCTATATAAACATTTAACCTCTGTCTGGTGGGCAAGGAGATTGTCTCTTCTTGCAACCATCAAGATAAGCCTTCTTCTATGCTCTCCTGCTTATTATTATTACAAACCTGCCACCTAGGAATCTGGATGATACACCTTTTCCTTTGGTCTCTCACACCCTCCACCTATTTCAGATTAAACCCAGGAAGCTCCTGAGGAGGTTATGAAGCAGCAATCAGTCTTGCATATTTGTTACTTGCAGATTCCTTTTTAAGTACTCCATGCTAATCCTCAGCATCTATTTATCATATCATATTTAATACTTTTCCTTCTTGTGGACTTCTAAATTGTTCTTTTTTTTTTCACCGACAATGAATATCCTTCTTATACTATTAAGAAAGCATTTTGATGTAAATCTCACAGTTTATAAATTCTTAAGGCTAAAAGATAAATACTTTAATTAGATTCATTCTTTCATAGATCTTAATCATGATGTCTGATTTTGCTTTATACATTATTTGTCTTATTATGAAATGTTTTTGCCTTGTCTCAGATATTCTTTACTCATTTATATTTTAGAACATTGGGTACCAAACCTGATGGTTCATTTTAATCGGCTCATTAGACAAAAATCTGTATATTCCTTCCCTTATCCTGAGAGACTCTGATTCAATACACTTGGGGAGGAGCTCAATCCTGATATTTTGGTTTCAAAGACCATAATAGAGAAAGAAGACCTAAAGACACACTCCTCCTTCTGTAAACATTTTCTTAAAGAAAATTCTCAGGGTAAGTTATTTTCATGCATATGCTCTGCTCTGCCGTGGCAGCAGTATCTAGATAGTAACCTCTGATGTCCTGATACAGAAAACTGTGGGACTTTCTGGTATTTCTAACCACTGATATCATCTATACATCACAAATAGCTCTGCACACGGCCTAGGTTTGGCCTGGGAAACACAGGATTTTCAAGGAAGAGCCAAGAAAAAAATCCATAGTATATGCTGGTAGGAAGGCACTCAAAGATTTTCTGTCTCAACGTTAGTGGCTGGAAAGCTTCCTGTTTTTTTTTTGTTTTTTTTTTTTCTCCTGCTGTTGGAAAAGGGATCTTAGGTTTGTTCAAGTAAAAGAAAAATATCCAGATCCATATGTTTAGTTAAGGTACCACTCTCCTAGACAGCATATTAAAAAGCAGAGACATTACTTTGCCAACAAAGATCTGTCTAGTCAAAGCTATGGTTTTTCCAGTAGTCATGTATGGAGGTGAGTGTTGATCTATAAAGAAAGCCGAGTGCCAAAATATTGATGGTTTTGAACTGTGGTGTTGGAGAAGACTCTTGACAGTCCCTTGGACTGCAAGGAGCTCTAACCAATCATCCTAAAGGATTTCGGTCCTTAATATTCATTGGAAGGACTGATACTGAAGCTGAAACTCCATTATTTTGGCCACCTGATGTGGGAAAGATTGAAGGTGGGAGAAGAAGGGGACGACAGAAGATGAGATGGTTGGATGGCATCACCAACTCAATGGACGTGAGTTTGAATAAACTCTGGGAGTTGGTGATGGACACGGAAGCCTGGAGTGCTGCAGTCCATGGGGTCACAAAGAGTCGGACACAACTGAGCGACTTAACTGAACTCCTTAAAATCAGGATGTCATGATTAAACTGGAGAAGGAAATGGCAACCCAGTCCAGTGTTCTTGTCTGGAGAATCCCAGAGACGGGGGAGCCTGGTGGGCTGCCATCTATGGGGTTGCACAGAGTCGGACACAACTGAAGTGACTTAGCAGCAGCATGATTAAACTCTGTTTTCATGTTAGAGAATTACTCAAATTCTCGAGAAAAATCTCATAAATAAGAATAAGCCTGAAGATATTCCAGGTGGCTCATACATATTTTATTCACAAAAACTTGAAGGTATCTAAGAGTCAAGTTTTACCTTTATTGATATAGAAAGGTTTTAAAACTAAAACACTCAGATGGGAATATGCTATTAGAGAAGAGGGAGAAGAGAGTTAATTTTTGGTGCTTTTTTTCCCTTAAGAATACCATTTTGTTTCAAGGAAAAAAATAATTGAAATAGAACAGTTAGGGATGCACGGCCCTAAAATTATTTACATATGACCACTTTGGGAAAGTGTTCTGAATCAGTCAAGAACGAAGGCTACTTTTCCTTTTTGATCTCCCTTTTAAACCCAAGAAAAAGCTGTTGGTATTTCCTTTCAATATGGTGCTTTGTGTGTCAATTTTCACCCTGAGAAACAAGCAAGTGTACACATGGGGTCAATGAAAATGATAAACAAAACGAAACTTCAAGTATTAAGAGATTAGCACTCACCTTCTCCTTTCTGTAATATTTAAGATGGGAGAAGAGCAGAACTGGTTCTAAGTTCAGAAAGCCGAGAGGGCTTCCTTTCTCAGGCAGAGCTGTACCCACATTCTCCGTATTTTTTCCTTTATTTATCACACACCAGAGGCAGGCACATCCTACCTTCTTCTCACAGGTGAGGAAAGGGATTTCGATTGCTCAAGCACTGAGCTTGAAAGCCCCAGGCAAGTGAGAGACAGGCTCGGGCATTACAGGCTCTCTGATTTGAAAGCATATTATTGTAATAATTTACTAAACCCTCCTACACCAACCCTTCTAAAACATGATTTAAGTGTACCTACCAAGACTGGATGCTCAGCTCACAGGTCTGCACCACTTCTTTTCCACCACTGTGTTGCTCAGATCTGGAAATTCTTTCCCCCCACCGCCCCCGAGGAAGCACCTTCGGCTTTGCCTACGGCCTTTCAGCCTCCTTGCTTCTCTCCTGGGCAGCTGGAGCTCATCTGCCTTTGAAAACACCTGTAGCCACTTAGCTGCCTTTTCAATGGGGCTCACTGCAGAATGATCTCCACAGAAGTTAGCAAGCCTCTGAATAGAAGTATGGGTATGTGTCATTTTAAAGAAAATTCTCTTTGAAGGTAGTGAACAACCTTTCAGTGAAAGGTACATGTCCCTGAAAATAAGTGAAATGTTTTCAATTAGTATACAGTTCAGTTCAGTCACTCAGTCGTGTCTGAATCTTTGCAGCCCCATGGACTGCAACACGCCAGGGCTCCCTGTCCATTGCCAACTCCCGGAGTTTACTCAAACTCATGTCCATTGAGTCGATGATGCCATCCAGCCATCTCATCCTCTGTCATCCCCTTTTCCTCCTGCCTTCAATCTTTCCCTGCATCAGGGTCTTTTCAAATGAGTCAGTTCTTTGCATCCGGTGGCCAAAGTATTGGAGTTTCAGCCTCAGCATCAGTCCTTCCAATGAATATTCAGGACTTATTTCCTTTAGGATGGACTGGTTGAATCTCCTAAATGGAAAACCACTTCAGTATTCTTGCCTTGAGAACCCCATGAACAGTATGAAAAGGCAGTTAGTATTACCCTAGAAAATATTCCTAGGACTTACTCTCCCCTGTGCCTTTTCTTTAGACTCAAACCTTGGCCTAGATCTTTGTTTTCTCTTTTATCTCTCTCTTCACGATCATTTCAGTACTATACCAATGAATCTGCAGAGCTATGGCAACTAGATTTCCCCCCCTCCAATTCTGCATTCCTTAGCATCTCCTCTCATAGGAGAGGGGAAACCCAAGGAGAGAATGGCTTTCTTTCCTACCGAAAGGGTCTAGTCAGGTGTTGCAAATTAAGATAAATGAGCTTAATTTCTAAAGTAAGAAAGCTTTTCTTCATGTGGTATCCCCCCAAAAATATCCCTTGACACCTGCAGTCTTAGCAGAACTTAGCCTGTCACTCATGGGCTGTGGTCTTGGCAGATGAACGTAAACTGCTCTAAGACACCAAACTAAGAGCTGTCCTCAAAATGGGGCTCTCAGACAGTCTTCCCATGATTTCCTTTTACTCAATACATTCCTCTATGCCAAAGCTCTGCAAAAATTCTCAGCTCCTCTTGCTCTTCAGACTAACATCCGGAACCTTCTCTGTAGCCAAACAAGCTGTAGTAGGCCAAAGACACGGGTTTCAACTTAATTACATGAGGAACAAGTATGGGGTCATAAACAGGCCTGACTGACTGAAGGCAGGAGCAGTGACATTTTAGTCTGAGATCTAACATCTTTCTGAATAACATCCTCTGAATAGTATTCCTGCACTTACCTGTGAGAACATTCAGAGCTACCTGCCACTTGGATCTTGTTCTCAGAGAATAAGGATTGCCACTAACAGAGACTGAGTGCCTGACATGTACCCAGTATTTTGCTATAAGCCCTATAAATATTACTTTAGTTCTCACAAATACTTAAGCATGTATTCTACAATATCTTTCTCATCCTCAAATTACTCTTTAGTCCTTTTCTTTGCTTTATAACTCGCATGGAACCTCCATAAAAGGAGACATCTTGTCCCAAGACCAGTATCTGAAAGTATGGATGAAATAATGAACTCCCATTGGAGGTTTAATATTGTTTGTGTATTTTGCAAGTAACTTGGAAGAATAATTCAGCATTTAAAACCCAATCACATAATAGTATTATTATTAGACTCTCTTATTGAGTACCCATTAACCAAACATGATGAAAGTTTACTGTGATTGGATCATGTCCTCTTATCATGACTATTCTCCAAGGCAGGTCCTTCTTTTCATTGTTGTCTTTTTAGAGATAAGCATCATATCTCAGAAAGTTTAACCTGCCTGCACAAGGTCACACAGTTCTTTAGAGACATGCCAAGGTTCCAACACAGACCTACTACGGAGAACAGATGTTCTTAACCACTATGTCACACTTCCTTTTTTCCAATTTGGTCAACTTTCCCAACAGAGATGATCTATTGCTTTTATTTCAAATACATTTTAAAATGCATTTCAGTCTCCTAATTGGCATATCTTAATGTCTCCAGGGGTAGCATGGGAGAAAAAAAGTAAGTAAGTAAGATATGCAAGGGTGAGACAAAATGGTTCACTCAACTGTTAGGTGCTGAACATCTGAATAGGAGCTGCACACAATGACAAGTGTACTTATTGTGCCACAGTTTATGATCCCAAGGAGCATTTCCAAATGTGAATCTGAAACTTACTCTTGCAAGGGCAGCCATTCCTGTCTGAAGGCTTTGGAAAAGTCAAAACACCAATCACACTGAATGGATCCTTCACTTCATCAATAGCCAGTCTCCACCAACACTTCACATTAGCATGGGCATTTACATTAGTCTGTCCCATTTGACTGTCTGACGGATGGTAAAATAATTCTACTAATTTGCTATTCTTATCACTTGTCTCTGTTTTTTTTTTTTTCTGAGTTTTCTCAGGTAACATCCAATTATATAGGATTTAATTCTTTTCCTTCCCCATGGTATTACTGATCAAGGTAGAATCATCAGCCTGCAAGATAATTTCGGCAGGCAAAGTAAGATTCAAGAATAAGAATGAATGCTGACAATCAATAGAAACAACCCTTTCTTACAAATTTAATTCTGTATTATTCTGGTGCAAGTTCAAGAGGTAATTATCACCTATATGTAAACCAAGACATTAAATCAGGACAGCGTTCAAATAAAAACAACAGCAGAAAACCTAACCATTCAAAAGAATTATAGTCCTATCTGTTTACATATTTTCTTTCAAAAGAACGGTACAATTTACTAATTGCTAAATTTGTAATTGCTATTCTGGTGATTTTACCTCCAATATTTACTGAAGTGTATCCAAATGATAATGAATATCAGTGCAATTTTCATTTTTAAAAAGGGTAAAATACTTTGGAAAAAAATGAAACCAGTTAAGATTAATTTTAAATTTAAAAAGAGATGTCATTATAAGAATATGAAACAGCAGGGGTGATTTTAATTAGGAAATAAAACTTGTAAAACTCTAATCATTTTTCTTTATTTAATTGAACTATACTCCTAGGTTTTCATTGAAAATGGTAATACTACTGAAAATCAACAGAAACCATTTTCATTTTAAAAATGTCTGAAGAAAATTAAACATACAGCTTGAAAAATATTTTTAAAACAGACAAATATTTTCATAAATTTTACTAAAAGAATTTTGATACTTGGTCAATTTTAGATTGGATAGCCTTCCATGTAAGAATTAGAGACTATCAAAATCCACAATACCCAGAAAGAAAAACACCAATACAGTATACTAACGCATATATATGGAATTTAGAAAGATGGTAACAATAACCCTGTGTATGAGACCGCAAAAGAGACACTGATGTATAGAACAGTCTTATGGACTCTGTGGGAGAGGGAGAGGGTGGGAAGATTTGGGAGAATGGCATTGAAACATGTAAAATATCATGTATGAAACGAGTTGCCAGTCCAGGTTCGATGCACGATACTGGATGCTTGGGGCTAGTGCACTGGGACGACCCAGAGGGATGGTATGGGGAGGGAGGAGGGAGGAGGGTTCAGGATGGGGAACACATGTATACCTGTGGCGAATTCATTTTGATATTTGGCAAAACTAATACAATTTTGCAAAGTTTAAAAAAAAAAATCCACAATACCTAAAAGAAGTCTTCCTAGGTGTTTGGTTCTCCAACTTGAATTATCAATAACAGCAGCAGAACAAAGTATACTACAAATTGGCATTAGAGATACTTATTTGGGATCTCTAAATCTAATGGATCTGATTTTCAGAGAGATTAAAAACCTAATCATGCCTCAGCCTCAGGGGTTGCAGCCAGATTGCCTGGGCTAGAATCCCTTTTAACGGTGTCCCTGCTGGGATGATCTGGTACAGTGTTCTTAATCTTCCTGAACCTTGGTTTCCTCATTTGTAGAAAGGGCTGGATAATGGTATCTAGTTAAGAAGATGGCTGTGTGGATGAATTGAGAAAAGATAAAGAGCTCACCTCAGAATCTGGCACCTAGAGAGTGAGGACAAATTAACAGCATCAATATTACATGATGATGAAAAGCTAATCTGATACTAGAATCACTTTACTCTCTCTTCTAGGAACTCCTGGAATCATGTACCTTCTCAGCAGAATGAGACCAAAGGAGAGCTCTGAACATATATAAGGCCACCTTCGAACATTGTCTTATCTTCCAGTGTCATATAGTTAGCCACTGATACGAAGAAGAATGATAAGGGTGTGATTCTAGGCACTCACACACATCATTTTGTTTCCTAACTCTCAACAGGTAACACCAATAACTGCCATTTTCTTAGGAGTAGAAACTTCCACAAAGAGCAGTCACTGAAGATTTGACACCCCTGAGAAGATAATACCACTGGGGCTGGTTTGGATGGTCTAATCTGTTTCTGACATTCCCCAGTTCTTTGACCTTTATTTGCATGTTCAGTCCCTCAGTCATGTCTGACTCTTTGCAACCCCATGGATGGTAGCCCGCCAGGTTCCTCTGTCCATGAGATTCTCCAGGCAAGAATACTGGAGTGGGTTGTTGTGCCCTCCTCCTGAGATGTTCCTGACCCAGGGATCAAACTCATTTTTTCTGCATTGGCAGGTGGATTCTTTACCACTGAGCCACCAGGGAAGCTGAAGTTACACTAATGCAACCAGTACAACTAGACTTAAAATCACAGCCCCACACACGTGTGCACACACACATGCATTCTCACACCCTGGCACAAGCCCTACACATACTTTTTCCACTGAATTCTCCTGCCTCTAAATATACCTTAGGTTTTCATGTAAGAAAATGATTGAATTATTATTTCATGTCTAATTTTCCTTACATCGATGATAACATTTAAAACTCTTTACTAATTAAAAAATCAATCTTTTTCTACTGCATGTATTCAAATACCTAGTGTATATTTTAGCACAAGGATTGTTTAGAAGCAAGTCTCTAACCCTGATACCAAGGAGAAAATTAATGAAAGAGTTGATAAATTGATACCAATATTAAGAAGATATTTGTCAAAAAAGTGGGAGTAAAAAAAAAAAAAAAAAAAAAGTGGGAGTAGCTGTATCAACCAAATAAAATCAGAAGAAACTAAATACCATAATTCAATAAGAGAATTTTCTGCTTCTCTTTTCTCCCATCTCCCCAAAGCTGAAATACCTTTAATAGAGAGGGCATTGTCTCAAACTACTGTCATGAGATTATAAAAAGATAAAAGGTTAAAAGATAGAAAGACAAAAAGTAGACTGAAAAATATAAGAAATGATAGCATCAGAATAACTATTATGATGCCCTCTTATTTCTCCCTTAAAATGTTCTTTTTGACCATAACACAATTAATCACACATAGGCATTTGCTTTTTATAAATTTTATTAGAATAATAAAAAATAATACATACAGATAACCATAGGATACACACACAGGAATTTAAAGGTAAATGTCATACTTTTCAATATGAAACAAAGTACATATCTCATGGAGATATATTTCTAGAAACACCATGAAACAAGAGATTAATCATCTTGAAAATGAAAACTATAGGAACATATTCTAGGAATTACTAAGTAATAAAAAGGTACAACTCCATTACATGTTGCATAAAATACAGGTATTGGAGAAAGTGTTTCCCCACTTTTTGACCTGAAATAACAATGGTCATATGAAATCTACTTGTTCAGATTTTTTTCTAGATATATACACTATATACAGAACTTCCAGAGAAAAGTTATAAATATTTTTTTCTTTGTGTATAATGATGTTATCTTAAAAGGAATCTCTAAATGTAAAGTAATGCTTTATGGTGATATCAGAATTTTGCTAATATGTATTCTCTTTTGATATCTGTTGGTTTCAAATTCAGGTATCTTTGCAAAGAACAAGTTCCTGCAAAATGTGAAACTGTTGGAAATAGGTAAAAAATTGATTTTGCAATGTTTAACACTCAATCTGCTGATTTTCTTATATTTTTAACATATTGCTATGAAGTCATGTCTTTGACAATCCTTTGAACACAATGCATTGAGAGACTGAGTCATACATACCAAAGTCAGCAGCATGGCCATGATTCTATTACAAATTTAGCTTAGGAGCTAAAAATCCTGCCAGACACATTCTGATAGACTGTTGGACTTCATTAAAAAACCATCTGCACCATCCAAAAAAGAGTCCCGTAATGGAATCAAAAATTGGAAATGAAGGATCAGGTGAATTTTGTATAATATATGGGTTAAGATTCAGGTCATTTCTTATTTCCTCCACCAGGTTTTAATAAAACCTGAAAGCTTGTTCATAGGTATGAAGGAAACTATTCCTTTTAATTTTATTTCACTTTTTAAAACTTTTGAGAAAAGGACAGAATGTGATCATGCCAAAATAATATCATGGAATGAAAGAGAAAGCATTACCTACAATGAAAACTTTGTTTAAAGTGCAAACTTTAAAAATATGACAGGTTCTCATGACTTTAATATTATTAAATAAACTCACACTAATATTTTGTACAGGCTTAGTGCATTAGGGGTAACAAAGCACTTTCAGATTTCCTTCTTGATCTTTTAGTAAGTAATGCACGGGGCAGAGGCAGATAAGATGGGTATTACTATCTCCACATTTTAGGGATGAGTAATTGAGAAGCAGAGCGAGAAGTGATTTGTAAACAATCTCACAAACACGCACTAGTTTACCTGAACAAAACAGCACACTTCCACATTCTAGTGGAGCATCTCTAACAACATTCTTTTGAATCACATGCACCCTTTTCCAAACAGGGTAAATTTTAAAATGTAATTTTTCATCCTTGAGTATTTCAAATGAGCATTTCAAAATAATATTAATTATATCTTCCCAATAGTGCTATTACAATGGGAAGAAAGCATTTGAATTACATGAGTTTTTCTCTATTAATTAAAAAAAAAAAAACACCAAAAGCACTACAGCCGTGTATGTGTCTGCATGTGAGTACACATGGTGAAGTGTGAGTCTTCATCCACAGGCAGGCCTCAAATCATAGCTTAAGAATGTCTCTATCAAACATCGGGTGGATGTAATATGTAAATTCCTTTGGTTTATCAAGTAAATATTAAGGCATTTCAGATTCCCCTAAAGGGATTTACTGGTTTTTTTTCTATTATATTCATATTTTACCTATGTAGAAATTTAAAAATACATTTGGAAAAAACCCATGCATCATCACTGTATTTCATGAAAGCACTTCTTTCGTAACCAATTCAGTTTCCAATAAATAATTAAAAAGTGACTATCAACACAAGGTGTTTACAATAAAGAACATTATTACAGAGACATAACTTGACACAGGGTAGACAGCGGAGATGGCTGACGTACAACCTCTTGCATCCATATCTGTCAAAGACGATAAACAGCTCATTAATGAGAACTGCACCAATTTAAGCAACCAGGACAAAAGCAAAGTCTTTCCAATCATAAGCAAATCATATCAGGGACCTAATTTACTACCACAAGTTAACATTAGTTTTCATTTTATTTATCAATGTAGCTGATATTATTTGCCATGGGTATCTATAAACACCCTGAGTACTTAAGTTTTCTTAAATGATTCTGGGTTTTGTTTATCTAGTATTATTTAACTTTAATTGAAAGTGGAAAAGCAACTTAATCATTTTTGAAAACAACTATACTCTATTACAGACAATTTTGAGCTAATTCAATGGTTTAATTAAAGCTTCATCAGAGAAGGGTTCTGAAAAATCTGTGTTTATTTCTCTTTTGTGCATTTCTACATAAATTGTTATGTATAATATAAAACAACATCTTAAAAAAGCAATCAGTAACAAGCTCCATTTTCCTAAAGATGGCTTTGTCTGCACTTAAGACCGGCAACCTATGCATGCTCAGCAAGATGGCAGATGTCAGAGGAAAAGGCTACTCTTGAGACGGCAGCCCTCAAATGCTAAAATCATGTCTGTTCCTGCAAACACACAGAACCCATTCGTGTTGACAGTTCCTCTTTGGCCACGCTGTGCACCGGATCTTAGTTGAGGGCACATGGGGCCTTCAGTCTTTGTTGCGGCACATGGGTTCATTAGTTGTGGCATGCAGGATCTGTAGTTGCGGCATGCGAACTCTTAGCTGCAGCATGCTAACCACCAGGGAAGTCCCCATGCTGGATCTTTCAGCTGTAGCATGCAGAATCTTTTTCATTTCGGCATGTGGCATCTTTAGTTGCAGTATGCAGAATTTTCAGTGGCGTCATGCAGGGTCTTTTAGTTACGGCATGTGGCATCTTTAGTTGTGGCATGCAAACTCTCAGTTGCAGCATGCAAACCAAGGACATCACCATGCGGGATTTTCAGTTGAGCATGCAAACTCTTAGTTGTGGCATGTGGGATCTAGTTCCCTGACTAGGGATCGAACCCCAGGCCCCCAGCATTGGGAGTGTGGTGTCTTAGCCACTTGACTACCACAAAAGTACCTGGCCATATTGTAATTTTAACTCTGAACCTTGAGCTATCGTAGAAATAGGACAGAATATCTTAATCTTAATTTTAAAACTTAAAAATATTAACACTAATATTACCAATAATAAGCTTAAATTAATTTCTGGTTTTGCTCTACTGAAGTGTATACACTTTTAAAAATGTCTGTAGTCCTAAATGGTTTCTACAGATTTTTATGTTGCAGAACTCAATTCTGAGATAAACATTTCGCATTTTCTTCACATGGTTACTTGTTTGTTTTTGGTCTAAGTATTGCAGTCTTTATGCTTTCATGAAAAGATAAAATTCTTCAAAATTTCCACATCTCCCTTTCTCTATATTTGCTAAAGATGTCCCATTTTGTTTTCCAAGATTACAGATAAGGGTTTTAATTTCGAATGTCCAAGACTATAGATTAGGTAGAGTTCAGTGAAAGGAAACAAAGAAATTTAGGATACTAAGGACCAGAGAATAAAGTATGAAGACAGTATGGCTTCTGCGGTACTTAAATGAGGCCCCGAAACTCCACACTTAAGATTTAAAAGAAAAGATAAAATGTGTTCTACCGCTGTCACTGATAAAATATGTATGAAAAGTCTGTTTCCCTCAACTCTGAAAGTGTAACTTTATATTGTAATAAAGTAGGCTTCATGTGGATTTTGAAAGGAAAAGTAAGTATGAACTTCCTTTGAAATCAGAAACCAAGAATTTGTTTAGAAAGTGTCTTTCAGTTTGGCCAAAAGTGGGTTATGACCTTAAAAATGTTAAAATTTCTACTTGGTAAAGAACTGATAAGACATATATATAATTTCTAGGAGGCAAACAACTGGAATATTAAAGATCTTAAAATTGTTTTGTGGGTCCAACATTGCCCTTGAGAAAAAGAATTCTATTTTTATGGAACTCCAAAGGCAAATTTATGCAAAGCTCAGAATACAAAAGTTAAACTAATAACATTTGCTAAACATTTCTCAAGGTTTTTTTTTTCCCTGTCTTTCAGCTCTTATCATTCTCCTTACTTAGCTCTTGAGGAATTCCTCCTTCCCTCACTTCTCATATTCTAAAACCTTCTCAGCATTCAGATGAAAGACACAGTAGGAAAAAAAAAGAAAAAAGAGGGGGTGGGGTGCGCGCAAACAGACTCTCTCTTGCAGGCTCATAACTGATGCTGGGAATTGAGACACTGACTTCGACCGACTTACTGGTTATTCTTGGAATCCTGATCTGTTCGCTACTGGTCCCATCCCCGCCATCCGTTGTGGCCTTCACTTCAATAATGTAGTCCTCTTTAATGGGCAGCAAAAGTTCAGCTGAAGTTTTATTTGTGTTCAGCACTTGCACGTTATTTTGACTGCTAGTCCTATAGAAAACCTAAAATGCATGAACAAACATATTTTTTTTTACTGCCTGCTTTTATTTTTTCATCAGAATTATTCCCCTGCTGTTACTTCATTTATATCAGTTGTTTTTCTATACCCACTACAGTATCTGCTGCATTCATAGATCTATCATAGATCTTAAATGAAGGGTCAGCACATGGTAGAATCATCAAATCCTCAAAATCAATGAGGTGGGGAGACTGAACTTCTTCCATGAAACATTCAGCTGGTTGGGTATTTCTAAGGCTTCAGAGATGGGGCAAGGACCTATAATGTATTGAGCCTGAACACCAGATCAAGGAATCAGAGCCAAAACCATGGATTCATTTTAAGTAGTATATAGATGAGTATCAGAAACAGGAAACAACCAACGCTTTACCAACATTTGGCCTAAAATTCCCATATGAGCACAATTATTTCACTTAAATTTATATTTAAGAAATCAGGCATTTTGGAAAAATATTCTTTTCACAAACAGCTTGATATCTGTATGTCAAAAGTAGTTTATAAAGACCACACCATCAACATTTAGGGGAAAAAAAAAAAAACTGTTCAAATCTAGCTTCCTTTGAAAAGTACTACCAGAAGTGGGAAAAGAAAGCATTGCAAATTATACCACTTACTTTATATCCTGTTACTTCTGATTCATTCTCCATGGCTTTCACTTGTTCCCAATTAAGCAACACTTTCGTGTCTGTAGCATTCCAAACAACATTTCCTGGTGGCTGACTGGGAGCTTGAAATGCAGAATGAGAAAAGCAAAATAGATTTGAGCATGGAGTGATATTTTACATACAACACATGGATAAAGGAGGCGGCAGAAGTAAGGCAGAATCTCTTTGGTAACTCAGTGCATAGGCAGAATCAGAAAAAATAACAGAATAGCTAAATTTCCTTTTACAAAGTCATTTCCAGAACACTGTGAGACAATTCATTTTAGCATATTCATGATACACTTTAGGGCATTTCTTCCCTGGTGGCTCAGCAGTAAAGAATCCATCTGCAACGCAGGAGACATGGGTTTGATTCCTGGGTTGGGAAGATCCCCTGGAGAAGGAAATGGCAACCCACTGCTGGAGAACCCCATGGACAGAAGAGCCTGGTGGGCTACATAGTCCATGGGGTCGCGGAAAGTCGCAGACAACTTAGCAACTAAACCACCATCACCACAGTGATGTCTTGGAAAACCTGTTGATACTGGAGATAAAGAAATTCTTTTATCCACCACTAGAGGGTCGCCTGTTGATAGGCCAGGAAAGGCAGGCAGTGTGCCCTGTTTCATACATCCAGAGGCTGAGAGAAACTGCCAACTGAGCAGATTAAAGTTGTAGGAAATGAAGTGCAGATGATTTTTAAGCCAGCCATGTATGATGAGACGAGCAAAATGGGAGGCAATCAAAAATAAAGATTACTTAGATTTATTCCCATGAAGTAATAGCTACACACATGAAAAATTGCAGCAAACAGTCTATATTTTAGTCTTCGTTTTCCAAGTTTAAATCAATTTTTGAGAAAAATAAGGCAAAACACTAAAACGTTAATGAGAATTCCATTACATAATTAATGAAACTCTCTGAGGTTTAAAAACGTGGATTTATAATTTAGTTTCCTCTCATGAACACTAGCGGAGAAGGCAATGGCGCCCCACTCCAGTACTCTTGCCTGGAAAATTCCATGGATGGAGGAGCCTGGTGGGCCGCAGTCCATGGGGTCGCTAAGGGTTGGACATGACTGAGCGATGTCACTTTCACCTTTCCCTTTCATGCATTGGAGAAGGAAAGGGCACCCCACTCCAGTGTTCTTGCCTGGAGAATCCCAGGGATGGGGGAGCCTGGTGGGCTGCCGTCTATGGGGTCGCATAGAGTCAGACACGACTGAAGTGACTTAGCAGCAGCAGCAGCAGCAGCAGCATGAACACTAGATGCAGGGGGAGGGGGGTTTGGTAGCATTTGTCAAGAGCAACATAGGGCACTGAAAAGTCAGTTTCTTAATTACAAAACAGCAAACATAATATTATCCATTTGGCAACAACATCACAATTGCCCAAAATGGTGCTGAAATACATTGTACTTGTAGATTTAGCCGCAAAATGTAACTTGGTTAACTGAATTTGTTACGGGAAAATGATATAAAAGATTGGCCATGCTGAGACATTTCTAGATATCGCTGACTCACTCCATGAAGGAGAGGTGGCTGGACTTACACATGGGAAGACTGCACAGATACACTGAGGTGACTAATGATGCTAAACAAGACTATTCCCTGCAGATTCTTTGGCTTACTGTCTGTTCTTTCATACTATTACACATTGCATTTAAAATTTGTGATCTGATATTCACAAGGAGTTCAGGTCAGCTCAGAGCATTCAGGTTGCAAAGCTTATATAACAAAACATACATAATGGCAGTTGCCTAGGGTTCCTAATGACTATGTTCTGGGGGCTCCATCCAAATGTTATGAATGCACTGTTGTGAGAACAGTTACCAAAGTCTGTGATTCCATGGCCTAGCAGCACCAGAAAAGGACAGGCTCCATTTGATGCAGTTCAGATAATATACTACATCATGATGTGTCCTGTCAAGAGATGTGTGCTTGCCGAGTATAGAAAACTTGAGTGATTTTGGTGGAATTTATTTTGGAGTGATTTATTCCAACACTAGTCTTGCAGAAGAAGTGACTTCATGTTTAGCATTCAGTCTTATTTTGTATGAGTCCCAGAATATCAACAGAAGAGCTGAATGAGTGCATCCTAAACTCAATACTTTTTTAATGGACAAAAAGAAAAGAAAATAACAACAACAAAACAGGAAATGGGAAAGGGGGGAAAATAAAAGCTTCATGCTGGTCTAATTACTCATTTTCCACATTGGTGCTTCTAAGCATCAGATAGTCATGTTCCATTTCCATCATTTTTGCTATTTTTTAAAAAATGAACTTGATTGAACAAAAAAACACATAAACATTAACCTTCAGTTCAGTTTAGTTCAGTCGCTCAGTCGTTTCCCACTCTTTGTGACCCTATGGACTGCAGCAAGGCAGGCCTCCCTGTCCATCACAAACTCATGTCCATTGAGTGGGTGATGCCATCCAACCACCTCATCCTCTGTTGTCCCCTTCTCCTCCCACCTTCAATCTTTCCCAGCATCAGGGTCTTTTCAAATGAGTCAGTTCTTCACAGCAGGTGGCCAAAGTATTAGAGTTTCCACTTCAGCATCAGTCCTTCCAATGAATATTCAGGACTTATTTCCTTTAGAATGGACTGGTTGGATCTCCTTGCAGTCCAAGGGACTCTAAAGAGTCTTCTCCAACACCACACTTCAAAAGAATCAATTCTTTGGTGCTCAGCCTTCTTTATAGTCCAACTCTCACATCAGTACATGACTAATGGAAAAACCATAGCCTTGACTAGATGGACCTTTGTTGGCACGGTAATCTCTCTGCTTTTTAATATGCCATCTAGGTTGGTCACAACTTTTCTTTCAAGGAGTAAGCGTCTTTTAATTTCATGGCTGCAGTAACCATCTGCAGTGATTTTGAGCCCCTCAAATAAAGTCTGCCACTATTTCCACTGTTTCCCCACCTATTTGCCATGAAGTGATGGGACCGGATGCCATGATCTTAGTTTTTTGAATGTTGAGCTGTAAGCCCTCTTTCACTTTCATCAAGAGGCTCGTTAGTTGTTCTTTGCTTTCACCACCGCCATAAGGGTGGTGTCATCTGCATATCTGAGGTTGTTGATATTTCTCCCGGCAATCTTGATTCCAGTTTGTGCTTCATCCAGCCCAGCGATTCTCATGATGTACTTTGCTGCTGCTGCTGCTAAGTCACTGCAGTAGTGTCCAACTCTGTGCGACCCCATAGATGGCAGCCCACCAGGATCCCCTGTCCCTGGGATTCTCCAGGCAAGAACACTGGAGTGGGTTGCCATTTCCTTCTCTGCATATAAATTAAATAAGCAGAGTAACAAGATACAGCCTTGACAAACTCCTGTCCCTATGTGAAACCAGTCTGTTGTTCCATGTCCAGTTCTAACTGTTGCTTTCTGACCTGCATACAGGTTTCTCAAGAGGCAGGTCAGGTGGTCTGATATTCCCATCTCATTCAGAATTTTCCACAGTTTGTGGTGATCCACACAGTTTAGCCTTTTCCTAAACACTAATAGTCACATAATCATGACTGTTATGCTACTTACATTCCTATGGTATTCTATTTAATAAATCAAGAATTATTAAAATATAAAAGATATTTATAAGCTATTTTAAAATTATCTCTTATCACTACTGGTAAGAATAGCATCTGGAAAATCCTTGACCAGACAAACTTTCTCTTCTCATTTAAAATTCTATTACTGTTAGCAACTAATGTTTATTAAAACCTAAACTATGTTAGGAATGGTAGAATATACTTTTTTATAATTTATTCAATTCTCATTATATTGCATTATAATAATGCCCATTTTCTGTACATGGGTACCCTGGACCCAGAGAGTTTATAAAAACAGATTCTACATTCATGTTGATAGCAGCATCATCCCCAGTAGACAAAAGGTTGAACAACCTAAGTGTCCATCAACAGATGAATGAGTAATCAAAATGAGGCTTATCTATATAGTGGAATACTATTTAGCCCTAAACAGGAAGGAAATCCTGACACATGTTACAATATGGATGAGCCTTGAGGAAATTATGAAATAAACCAGTCACAAGAAGACAAATTCTGTATGTGAATCCACATATACAAGGCAGCTGGAGTAGTTAATCCATAAAGGCATAATGTAGAATTGTGGTTGCCAGGGGTGAAGGAGAGGAGAATAGGAGATGTTTAATAGGTACAGATTTTCTCTTTAATAAGGTAAAAAGAGTTCTGGAGATCAGCTACACAGCAACCAAGCCTAACACTAAGGAAGTATACATTTAAAAACAAGTAAGATGGAAATTTT
This sequence comes from Bubalus bubalis, assembly GCF_019923935.1. Lineage (NCBI taxonomy): Eukaryota > Metazoa > Chordata > Mammalia > Artiodactyla > Bovidae > Bubalus > Bubalus bubalis. Next base: position 27,347,660 of record NC_059177.1, on the reverse strand, counting down.
ATGTCATGTGTATTTTTATCACAAAAATTAAAAGCAAAGAACTTGCTAAGATGCACAACTGGTAAGAGATACCATGTGGATTCAAACAAGCTCTCGTTAATTCCAAAGTCTATGCCTCCCCTATTACATTGTGCTAACTATCTGTGTGGAGAAGGCAACGGCACCCCACTCCAGTACTCTTGCCTGGAAAATCCCATGGAAGGAGGAGCCTGGTGGCTGCAGTCCATGGGGTCACTGAGGGTCGGACACGACTGAGAGACTTCACATTCACTTTTCACTTTCATGCATTGGAGAAGGAAATGGCAACCCACTCCAGTGTTCTTGCCTGGAGAATCCCAGGGACGGGGGAGCCTGGTGGGCTGCCCCTATGGGGTTGCACAGAGTTGGACACGACTGAGGTGACTTAGCAGCAGCAGCAGCAACTATCTGTGACTTTAACTCTTGAAAGAGTTGACAAATGATTTGTCCATATGTCCATAGTTTTTATTCACGAATCCAGTATCTTGCCAAAGGTAGATGTCAACTTCAGATTTTATATGTAACTGACTGCCATTTTAAGGCAAGAAATAAAACACAAGGATTAAGAAAAAAACTTTTGTAGTGTTATTAGAAAATAAGTTTGATCTATTCCCCACGTGTCCCTAAGGAATGGTTCATGCAATGATAAAGTAAGATAATGAATTGAGGAAAGAATCAGGAAAAAAATAACAGTTACAATTCACTATGGTATCAGCAGGACAACATATGGCTGGACAGTGTTCTCAAATATGACACAACAGGATTTAGAATGTATTTTCTAGCTCCATGGTTTTTATAGTCCTCCAAGACACAACCCAATAAATGCTATAAATTTCACAAAGACCAAACTGGGACATTAAAGCTGACCATCAGCTTGAGAGTTTGAATATAGCTGTTCATGTTGAGGCTAAGAAGACAAGAAACATAACAGAAAGAAAAAATAAGAAAAAAACAGTGAAACAATTGGTGCGTTAATTAAATACTTAAATGATTTGTTAACTAACATAGTTCTAAGTGTTAAGGGAAAAAGCAGATAAGGAGGTGCCAACATCTCAAGTGGATTTTGAAAGATGATAAGAGTTGCACATGCAGGGGTTGGGCTGGGCGTGGCAGGGGGTATCCAAGGCAAAGGAATGACACAGGCCAGGGTGCAGAGGCCAAGAACTAACACGGTGCCATGGGGAGCTGAGTCCTGACAATACAGGTAAGGATGAGGGGAAGGGATCAGAGCAAAGGCAGTTGGAGAAGCAGGTAGGAACCATATTCTAAAGGGTCTAGAAGGTCAAAGGAACTAGAAAAGGAATATTGCTTTGCAGGCAATTGGCAGAAGGCTGAAGAAGGATCAGATTTGTGGAACCAATAGGTGTGTGCTCATAGATCTTTTGCGGGGCAGAGGGAGAAGGAGGAAAACCTTGGTGGAAGCTCCGTAGGGAATACACTGTAGCACTTTGTGTAAAAGGCAATAAAGGTCCAAGTGCAAGTGATGGTAGTGGAGCTGGAGGGAAGGGGCAGAACTGGAATCTGTGAACAGGCCATGATGATGGCGGTCATATGAGTGGTGGGATAAGAAGGAAGGCATGGCAGACCGGATGAATGACACAGGCCTTGCAGAAAAGGTTTCTATCTGGAAATCCCTTTCAGTCACTACATACTCAATAAGCACTTGCTCTGTGTCAGAGATTCTCCTAAGTACAGTGAGAACAGAGGTAAAGATATTGTCTGACTTCTAACCATGAACCACGTTAGTGGTTCCCAGAGATCAGTACTTGTACCACTAAGATGATTTACGTGGATAACATTTTAATTGCAAATATTTGCCTATATTCACATTAGGGGGGAAAAGAAAACAACCTACTACATCCAACTCTTAGTTGGATGCAATTATTCATAAATATGATTCTTTTTGATGACGCTGAAATTGGCACATCAGTGGCAATCTACTTTAAATACAACACATAGATTAAACTATGATCTAAATAATGACACAGAACAAAGGGCATTATTCAAACAAATAACTCAGATGTTTTCAGTTGCACACAGATGTCTGGTAAACACCCCAAAACACACAGTCATAATTCAAATTAACTCTGACCTAAGGATATATTTACTACAAATAATTCATCTCAAATTGAGCAATCAAGAACAGAATATCACTCTACTAATAACAATCATTAACACTCTGACTCACTCATTGCAAAACTTATTTTCATGGACACATTTCTGGCAAATGATTATGTTTCTTTTTGCTATTCACTGTAGTTTTAACTGTTAAACTTTTCTCTGTTTAAATAACTGATTTGCTTTCATTTTTATAGAAAAAAAAATTTAGGACTACCACTTTGTAATGGAGAGAATATTAATCATGTTCTGTAAATAACAATGATACAAAGCCTTTTAAAATAAATATATTTTACAAGCAACTCCTACAGCTCAATTCCAGAAAAATAAATGACCCAATCAAAAAATGGGCCAAAGAACTAAACAGACATTTCTCCAAAGAAGACACACAGATGGCTAACAAACACATGAAAAGATGCTCAACATCACTCATTATCAGAGAAATGCAAATCAAAACCACTATGAGGTACCTCATTTCATGCCAGTCAGAATGGCTGCGATCCAAAAGTCTACAAGCAATAAATGCTGGAGAGGGTGTGGAGAAAAGGGAACCCTCTTACACTGTTGGTGGGAATGCAAACTAGTACAGCCACTATGGAGAACAGTGTGTAGATTCCTTAAAAAACTGGAAATAGAACTGCCTTATGATCCAGCAATCCCACTGCTGGGCATACACACTGAGGAAACCAGAAGGGAAAGAGGCACGTGTACCCCAATGTTCATCGCAGCACTGTTTATAATAGCCAGGACATGGAAGCAACCTATATGTCCATCAGCAGATGAATGGATAAGAAAGCTATGGTACATATACACAATGGAGTATTACTCAGCCACTAAAAAGAATACATTTTAATCAGTTCTAATGAGGTGGATGAAGCTGAAGCCTATTACACAGAGTGAAGTAAGCCAGAAAGAAAAACACCAATACAGTATACTAACGCATATATATGGAATTTAGAAAGATGGTAATGATAACTCTGTATGCGAGACAGCAAAAGAGACACTGATGTATAGAACAGTCTTTTGGACTCGGTGGGAGAGGGAGAGGGTGGGAAGATTTGGGAGAATGGCATTGAAACATGTATAATATCATATATGAAACGAGTCGCCAGTCCAGGTTCGATGCATGATACTGGATGCTTGGGGCTGGTGCACTGGGACGACCCAGAGGGATGGTACGGGGAGGGAGGAGGGTTCAGGATGGGGAACACATGTATACCTGTGGTGGATTCATTTTGATATATGGCAAAACGAATACAATATTGTAAAGTTAAAAAATAAAATAAAATTAAAAAAATAAATAAAATAACAACAAAAAAGAGTCTTCTCCAACAACAAAAAATAAAATAATAAAATAAATATATTTGAGTATTACAGTAAATAAATTAGGGAAATAATAATCAGGTTGTTTGAGTATGTGACTAAAATCTTGCAAGAATCATTCAATGACTGGAGATTGTAAAACATTAAGCAAATTATGAACAAAGTTTGATTATTGTATGATCCAAACTTCTCTTTAGTTATCTTCATCCCTACTTTCGACTTCCACCCTTAGTAATCTTTAGTTACCCTGTATTAGGGGATTCTGTGATGGTTCAGTGGTAAAGAATCCGCCTGTAATGCAGGAGACATGGGTTTGATCCCTGAGTCCAATCCCTGGGTCAGGAAGCTCCCCTGGAGGAAGGCATGGCAACCTACTCCAGTATTCTTGCCTGGAGAATCCCATGGCCAGAGGAGTCTGGCAGGCTACAGTCTAGAGGGTGGCAAAGGGTTGGGCACTACTGAAGTGACTAAGCATGCATGTACCTTGTATTAAGCCTTAACTGCTCTTCTTTTCTAGCTTACTAAGGTCAAACTTCAAATATTAACCCTTTCCTTCCACAAACTATCAAAACTATTTACCTTTAAGTGAAAGTGTTAGTCACTCCGTCATGTCCAACTCCTTGGGACCCCATGGACTGTAGCCTGCCAGGCTCCTCTGTTCACGGAATTCTCCCGGCAATAATACTGGAGTGGGTTGCCATGCCTCCTCCAGGGGGTCTTCCTGACCCAGGTATCGAAATTGGGTCTCCTGCTTTGCAGGCAGATTCTTTACCACTGAGCCACCTGGGAAGTCCTAACACTATGCCTTCTCTCAGACATGAGCTCAGAACCTTCAGATTACGAGCTTGATGTGCTGCCACTTCGCTAAGAATCTACCTTTGTGCACCAACAAACAGCAAGCCTGAAACATCACAGACAAGATCTACCGAATACACTTCAGGCTTACTAGATGCACTTGGCCATTCACAAGTCAGCTGTACTGAGTCTACTCCCCTGACCCGATAGAAGCCACAGCGTCTCAACTGCAAAAGAAGGAAAACGGCCGGCAGAGCTATTGCTGAAGTTAAAAACACAAGACAGAGAAACATCTGAAACTATAAAGCTTCAAATCAGACACCGCCACCTGAAAGTTCCCGAAAGCCAGACCCAGCTAACAGATATTTTTTGTCTAATCCAAATACTGTATTTTAATTTGGGGTAGGTGCCAACATTTAAATTTGGGAAGTTTCGTTTAAGTTCTAGACTTCTGGTTTCTTTTGCAAAACCAGACGATGAGAAACACTGGTCCTACAGTGATGGATAGAAAGGGATGAAGGAAGAAGAGATTGGCCCACTCACCCCCCATTGCTTAGTTAAACCTGCCTGTCCATTGAAGGCATTTGAGGTTATCATTCTTCTTTCTAAATCAAGAGTCATTTGGGGTAATTTTTATATGTCTTGGGGATATTTAATTGACATATTTATGTAAGTAATTCATCTGGATGGAATAAATTAACTTATTATATCTATAAAGGCTTGAGGTTGAAGATGCTGAAGGACAGGATATGAAGGACAAGGTGCAGGCAGTATAGGCAGATGAAAGAGCAACTCAGGGATCCCTAGGCATCTCTTGATACCTGCAATTTATTCTTAGCTCCTCCAGAAACATTTTTAATGATCCTTATTATTGGCTGGTAGGATTGATTATCAGTGTCTAAAAATGATTTTGGGTAGACTGTATTATTATTCAAAGTCTCTGCAATCCTCTGTTCCTCACCCTCTGTGAGAAGATCAAGCTCCCCTGCCTCTCTGTCACTGACAAGCAGCTTGGCTACAGTACTTGTGGTCCCCTGCCCTTAGGAAGACATGCGTCCCCTTCTCACTGGCATCTCACAGACATCAGGCTTTGTCATATGGCTTTCTTCAGGCAGGGGAAGGAAAGCAAATGTGGAATGACCCCTTTAGGAGGCACTGAAGAGCATGGTCCATCATTTTCCCTCTGCCATGAGACCAGCACGACCTGGAGAGCGGCTGCTCCTCTAGTCTGGGTCCTGCAATGAAGATGGAATAGACTGGATCTGAGCCACACCAGTGATGGATATGTAGTATGAGTGGGAAAGAAACTCTTGTAAGTTTAAAGCGTCTGAGGTGTGGGAATTTTCGATACTTGAGCTATGCTAGCCCAGTCTGACAGAGCTATGAAGCAGTAGCCTAAGCAGCTCTGGCTTCCCTTGGTGGCTCAGAGGGTAAAGCGTCTGCCCACAATGTGGGAGACCTGGGTTCAATCCCCTGGTTGGCAAGATCCCCTGGAGAAGGAAATGGCAACCCACTTCAGTACTCTTGCCTGAAAAATGCCAAGGATTTTGCATGCTCCAGGAGGTGCCTGGTAGGCTACAGTCCAAGGGATAGCAAAGAGTATTACATGACTGAGCAATTTTTTTTTTCCATTTTTTGGGCTTCCCTGATAGCTCAGTAGGTAAAGAATCCACCTGCAGTGCTGGATTTATGGATCAGGATGATCCGGTGGAGAAAGGATAGGCTACCCACTCCAGTATTCTTGGACTTCCCTTGTGGCTCAACTGGTAAAGAATCTGCCTGCAATGTTGGAGACCTGGGTTCGATCCCCAGGTTGGGAAGATCCACTGGAGAAGGGAAAGGCTACCCACTCCAATATTCTGGCCTGAAGAATTCCATAGACTGTATAGTCCATGGGGCTATGATTATATGGGATATAACCCTTATGATTATACAGTGGAAATGACAAATAGATTCAAAGGATTAGATCTGATAGACAAGAGTGCCTGAAGAACTATGGAAGGAGGTTTGTGACACTGTACAGGAGGTAGTGATCAAGACCATCCCCAAGAAAAAGAAATGCAAAAAAGCAAAATGGTTGTCTGAGGAGGCCTTACATAGCTGAGAAGAGAAGTGAAAGGCAAAGGAGAAAAGGAAAGATATACCCAGTTGAATGCAGAGTTCCAAAGAATAGCAAGGAGAGATAAGAAAGCCTTCCTCAGCGATCAATGCAAAGAAATAGAGGAAAACAATAGAATGGAAAGACTAGAGACCTTTTCAAGAAATTTAGAGATACCAAGGGAATATTTCATGCAAAGATGGGCACAATAAAGGACAGAAGTGGTAAGGACCTAACAGAAGCAAAAGATACTAAGAGGTGGCAAGAATACACAGAAGAACTGTACAAAAAAGATCTTCATGTCCCAGATAATCACGATGGTGTGATCATTGACCTAGAGCCAGACATCCTGGAATGTGAAGTCAAGTGGGGGTTAGGAAGCATCACTACGAACAAAGCTAGTGGAGGTTATGGAATTCCAGTTGAGCTATTTCAAATCCTAAAAGATGATGCTGTCAAAGTGCCACATGCAATATGCCAGCAAATCTGGAAAACTCAGCAGTGGCCACAGGACTGGAAAAGGTCAGTTTTCATTCCAATCCCAAAGAAAGGCAATGCCAAAGAATGCTCAAACTACCGCACAATTGCACTCATCTCACACACTAGCAGGTAAAGTCAAAATTCTCCAAGCCAGGCTTCAGCAGTATGTGAACTGTGAACTTCCAGATGTTCAACTGGGTTCAGAAAAGACAGAGGAACCAGAGGTCAAATTTCCAACATTGGTTGCATCATGGAAAAAGCAAGAGAGTTTCAGAAAAACATCTACTCATGCTTTATTGACTATGCTAATACCTTTGACTATGTGGACCACAACAAACTGTGGAAAACTCTGAAAGAGATGGGAATACCAGACCACCTGACCTGCCTCCTGAGAAATCCATATGCAGTCAAGAAGCAACAGTTAGAACTGGACATGGAACAACAGACAAGTTCCAAATTTGAAAGGAGTATGTCAAGGCTGTGTATTGTCACCCTGCTTATTTAAGTTATATGCAGAGTACATCATGAGAGATGCCAGGGTGGATGAAGCACAAGCTGGAATCAAGATTGCCAGGAGAAATATCAGTAACCTCAGAGACACAGATGAAACCACCCTTACAACAGAAAGCGAAGACCTGAAGAGCCTCTTGATGAAAGTGAAAGAGGAGAGTGAAAAATTTGGCTTACAACTCAGCATTTAGAAAACTAAGATCGTGGCATCTGGTCCCATTACTTCATGGCAAATAGATGGGCAAACAATAGAAATGGTGACAGATTTTATTTTGGGGGGCTCCAAAAATCACTGCAGATGGTGACTTCAGCCATGAAATTAAAAGATGCTTCCGCCTTGGAAGAAAATCTATTACCAACCTAGACAGCATATTAAAAAGCAGAGACATTATTTTGCCAAAAATTGTCTGTCTAGTCAAAGCTATGTTTTTTCCAGTAGTCATGTATGGATGTGAGAGATAGACTATAAAGAAAGCTGAGCGTGGAAGAATGGATGCTTTTGAACTGTGGTGCTGGAGAAGACTCTTGAGAGTCCCTTGGACAGCAAGGAGATCCAATCAGTCCATTCTAATGGAAATAAGTCCTGAATATTCATTGAAAGGACTGATGCTGAAGCTGAAATTCAAATACTTTGGCCACCTGATGTGAAGAGCTGACTCATTTGAAAAGACCCTGATGCTGGGAAAGATTGGAGGCTGGAGTAAAGGGGATGACAGAGGATGAGATGGTTGGATGACATCAATGACTCAATGGACATGAGTTCAAGTAAACTCCAGGATTTTGTGATGGACAGGGAGGTCTGGCATGCTGTAGTCCACGTGGTTGCTAAGAGTTGACACGACTCAGTGACTAAACTGAACTGAACTGAAGCAGCTCTGATGAAACACAGTGCATTTTTGTACCTGCATGGAGTTAGGTACTGAAGCAAAAATGGGCAGGAGAGAGTTGATGGCATCTCTCTTAGGAATTCCAGTTTTATTTTTCAGTTCCATCTGGTTAGAAACCCAACCCAGAAGGCTGGCTGAGTTCCACACTTTACACTTTATTAAAACGAACTTGATATATGATCTACATTTTGAAATTTGTGTAATCATATCTCAACTTTCATAACCTGTAGATTTTTCCCTTGTCAACTCAATCTCTACCGTATTGGCAGTACAGTAAAATAGAAAGAAAATGATAAAAACTAATTCTAGTAGAAATGCGGCACAGTGACACTAATTGATAGGCTGCAGCATTATTTCAGTAATTTCAAATGTTATGTGACAAGAATAATATCATGTCAAAGGCTTTTATTATTATCATTTTTTTAGCACCTATAATGATATCCTCCATATATCTGCTTATCAGACTCCTCAACACCATCTCTGAAAGTTTTACTAAGTCTGCAGCCACTTGACTGCATACAGGTGATTACAAGGCTGTTGATTGGATGAAGCTAGAAATATAAGACATGTCTACCAATAGGAAAATGGTTAAACTGTGGCGCATTATCACAATGGAATGTTATACATACACTAACATATTTATGAAAATTATTAATGACCTAGTGAAAGTTCTGATACCAAGTAACTAAATACATGGCAAAACCGCCACTAAGAGAAATACTTCATAGAACATAAGTCTGGAAAGAAAGAACAATTTTAAAATGGTCTTTCTGAGTGATAGGTTTATGGGTGATTACTTTCTTCTACTTTCCTCCAATTTTTGGCAATGAATGTTTTCCTTTATTTATAAAAAGTAGAGGTTGTTAAAGAATATTGCTGTCAAGAATTTTCAGTAGTGATATCTTCATAGTGTGGATAATAGGGAAGTTGGCACTGACTTTCAAAACATGGACTTTTAAGAACATCTGTTTGCTGTGACTTAGGGCAAAACTCAATAGATTTCTTGACTACCTGATGGTAACGAGCTGACTTACATGATAAGTGGTAGCTTGAGGATATACTTTCCACTCGGATTTCACTTGAGTTAAACATCAGCATTTGTAATTAAACTGCTAAAATATATGACACGGTACAGAAAACAAGTCACCAAAAGCCACTTTTTCCCAAATAAGAAGATATATTTGTCCTGAAATCACTGAATTATAAATTTATTTACCATAGGAAATTGATGCCATTTTTAAAAAACCCAACAAAAACACCTGCTTCTTAGCATAAACTCAGAAAAGCCTCTGCATGTGTGCATGCTAAGTCACTTTGGTCATGTCCAACTCTCTGCAGTCCTATGGACAAGCAGGATCCTCTGTCCATTGTGTTCTCCAGGCAAGAATACTAGAACAGGTAGCCATGCCCTTCTCCAGGGGATCTGCCCAAGCCAGGGATCAAATCTGCGTATCTTATGTCTCCAGCACTGGCTGGCGGGCTCTTTACCACTAGCACCACCTGGGAAGTCTAGAAAAGACTTTACTTGGGGTCTAATCTAGAAAGTCAGGGAAGAAATCCTTTCTTCATTTTTAAATGACCAGGGATTTCCTTAACTAAAATCTCTCCTTTAGAATAATATCAACATGAAAATTTGTAGTCTATAATTAGAACATTTACAAAGTTTTAGAGTATTCATGGGCAAGGTAGGCCAATTCTCAAAAAAGTACCAAAGCTCCTACCAAGTAAAGTTCATAAGATTTATAAAGTTGTCCAAATGGAATATTTGACTCTGTATTAGCTGAAACTTCTAATGGAATCCTGATTAAATTCACTGTTATATTGCTATCTTGCTTCAGTGCTTACAAAATCAGGAATCAATTTCCTGAAGTCCACAGATTGGGGAAAAAAAAGTCTAAATCTGAGGCAAGTGCATTGTTAGTAAACAGTATATTCTAATGCTGTATGTGTGATCTGTGGCATGTCATAAACAAACATATATACATGGTATGTGATACACAAAAAAGCCAACAAATAATATTTAGTCACTGGGAGAGGTATTGTCTTTTAGTCTTATTGGTTTCAAGAGAAAGCTGGATTTGGGGGCCATAAGCACAAATGCATGCACAGGTCCTTTATGGGCTTCCCTCGTAGCTCAGTGGTAAAGAATCCTTCCTCCAATGCAGGAGACATGGGTTCAATCCCTGGTCTGGGAAGATCCCCTGGAAAAGGAAATGAAAAGCCATTCCAGTATTCTTGCCTGGGAAATCCCATGGACAGAGAAGCCTGGCAGGCTATATAGTCCATGGGGTCAAAAAAGAGTTGGATATGATTTAGCAACTTAAACAACAGGTTCTTCATATTCCTTTAGTGCTAACATCACAAAGAGGAAGCAGGTTCAGATGTCTGAACAGACAAGACCATGTTGCTAGTATTTAAAATGGAGAATAGCTTACTTTTCATTATTTTGTCATTGTTATTTTTTTATTATTTTTTAACATCCAATGATGCTGGTTTCCTTACACAGGAAGTTAGTTTTCATTTTCTTTAAGTTTAAGTAAAAAGAGAAGTTAGTTAGTTTTTAAGAAAAAATACTAGGTACACATTAGTAGAGAAGGCCTACAGAAATGGCAAAAATTGAGAAAGCGGATCATCATCTAAAATGAGAAGACTTGTACTGATATATATATGGATCCTGAGTCTTAAGAGTGGTTGCTTATATAATTAAATTGTACCTATAAAAACTCCAGAATTTCCAAATTAGGTATTTGAAGCAGGAATATTCATTTTATCAACAGACTCTGACATATTCTGACTCATTCTTTCCATGCTTGTTTTATTCACATTTCCTTTTTACTTCCTGAGGACACACTTAATTGGCTTCCTTAAATCCAGGCAATTAATTTTGGCTCAACTTATGCGGATGAGCTTTCCATTTGGACATGTGAACATTCAAGTGAAAAACTGATTTCACCACTTAATTTCACTGTTTTCTCAAGGGGAGAATCGGGGCATGTGACAGAGGCCAGGCCAATTGAGGTTTTCTCCCTACTGGATGCAACTTGGCACTGAGTGCAGGAATCAGGAAGGAGTTGCCCAATTTCCCCAGCATGTTGAGTTGATAGAAATGGGCTTGGAGGTGCTTATTGGAAATTCTGTTACTCTGAAGAGGGTTTCTGGTGAGAATGATGCCACCATGGAACAGAGCCAAGAGATAGTCTTGTTGGTTTAATAAATACGTATAGGGCACCAACTATGATTACTTAGACAGTAATGATAGAGCAATGATCAAAACAGGGAAAATCTCTGCCCTGCAGGAGTTTGCCCTTCAGTCAAGGAAGACTGGTGAAACAATAATAAAATAAATATGAACATGCCACAGCATGTATGATGGCTCTAAGCGTGATGAGCAGGAATAAAGCAGCAAGGAAGATGAGGGAAGGCTGGGAGATGAGGTGCAGTGCTTTTAAATATGGCAGTCAGGGGGCACTGAGGTTACATGTGAGCCTGGGGGAGGGTGCCACATGGGCATCTAGAGGAAGAGCCTTCCCGGTAGAGGAAACAGCAAATGCAGTGGCCCTGAAAGGAAAGTGGAATGAGTCGGGTGGAAAATAGCAGGAAGCAAGTCTAAGTAGGATTTGAAGTTGGATTATACAGGCCTTGTCCAATGTTTTAAGGATTTAGCATTCATCTGGAGTGGGATGGGAAGTGACCGGAAGGATCAGAGCAAAGAAGCGACACCATCACTCCCACTCTGGCTGAGGGAGGCAAAGGCAGCTGGGCTGAATGACCAGGGCCACTCCTCTGATCCCTGTGAGGGCTGTACCAGTGGGTACCAGGGCAGCCGCAGTGAATGCCTTAAGAAGTGGTGGATTCTTGTAGAAGTCAGGTTTTGGATCAGGTGTAGGGTATAAGAGAAAGAGAAAAGTTGAGAGTGATCCCCACCCAAACTTTGTGCCTGAGCAAATGAGATAATGGGATTGAATTCACCAAGATGGGGGAATACTGTAGAAGGGCCAGGTTTGAAATGGGGTGAATAATTTAAATAATTTAGCTTTAGAAATGGGTTTCCCTGGTAGCTCAGTTTTGCCTGCAATGCAGGAGACCCTGGTTTAACTCCTGGGTCAGGAAGTTCCCCTGGAGAAGGGATAGGCTATCCATTCCAGTATTCTTGGGCTTCCCTGGTGGCTCAGATGGTAAAGAATCTCCCTGCAACGTGGGAGACCTGGGTTTGATCCCTGGGTTGGGAAGATCACCTGAGAAGGGAACAGCTACCCACTCCAGTATTCTTGCCTGGAGAATTTCATGGACAGAGGAGCCTGGCGGGCTGCAATCCATGGAATCACAAAGAGTCAGATATGACTGACAGTCAATTTGAGATAATGGATGATTCTCAAGGATGCAAAGAGCTGAATCTACCCACAATGAAAGCCAGAATTAACACCTGACTTTTCAGTCATACAAAGCAGAATATGTGGCCTCCACATTCTTTCTTGCAACCTCCAAACATAAACTTCTCAATATACATGTCTCCTTCCAGAAGCCACATCATTTCATCATTTATATGCCATCTGAAATTTTCCCTCATCAGCACCTTTAGATAAAAGTTGTTCTTAAGAGTTAGCTCTCTTTGGGTTGCCAGTAAAAAAAACCCATCTTATTTAAAGATGCTAATTAGTGTTTAACTTAGAAATGCTTTAAAAAATACAAGTATTTGGATATCAGAAATTAACTGCTTAATGGAAGCTACACGTGCAGTACTTAACTTGAGAATCCTCGTATTATTTACATTAATCAAAAATATCACCCAAGATCTGTATGAATATAAAGCCTTGCATACAGAATTCCCTGATTACAAGTACATGAAACTTGCACATTCTAAGCAAGATGGTGAAGGACTCCAGAAATTTTGGAGTTTTGAATTCATCATGTTCAGTCAAGAGGAAATACATAGTACTTCACACTTATGGGCTTCTTTAGATTTCATTCATCCATCTAGCCACCCACTCAACATTTAATGAGTGACCCTCAGAGCCATGCTGGGCACTGGGGCTGGGTAAACAAGACACAGAAGGACTCTTTCCCCATAAAGTTTACAATCCAGAGGAGAAGACAGATAGCAAGGAAGGACTCAAAGATGCTATTTTCATTCTTTATGCCTGAGGCACGACAATAATTCTCCTCATAATGATAATCACAAAAGCCTTATCAAAGTTCTTAACTAGGATTTCAAGCTAATACCACATTAAAGGTTAGGATGACTATTGAGAGCTGTCAGAAATACTTTTAAAAGATTTTCTTATTTGTTATTTTGAAATATTTGAAAAAGTATTACCGTAAAATTTCAAAATTAACAATGGTCTTTATATACAATCTTTGAATAGTTACGGGATTTTAATTATCTCTATGAATTTCCCACTCAGCATAAGAAAACTTTCTTTAATAACACTGACAGCCCCACAGACAAATTCCAGTTAAATTATGGCAGTAGGAATGTATCATATTCAGGCAGATATTATTCAATTGTTGGAAGTTCCATCATGCTCCAGCTCCATGAGCACAGAAGTTCTGTCTATCTCTGATCACCTTACCTGGTTCCTAAACACAAAGTAAACTCCCAATAAACACTGGTGCTATGTATGACATGAACATTCTAATTATATGGTTGAAAGAAAAAGATAGTACAGTGATTAAGACTAATTTGTATGGCTCTCTGGCTACTTACTCTGTGATCTCATGGAGTTATATAACCTCTCATATAATTATAAATATAGTTATATAATGTCTCAGCAAAGTCATCTCCATAAAGTGTGAGACTACTAATAATTTCCAAGTCATGGTGTTACTGTGAGTATGAAGAATCAATACATGAAACACACTTAGAACAGTGACTGGAAATTGCTCTCTAAATTGCTAGTCATTAAAATCATCATCATCATCATTATTGTAACCTGCAAATTTCTACTTTAGATAGGGTATTTATAAGCTATCTTTAAATTTCAAAGGGGTTTTGCTTCCTTTTAAAATTTTATTTCACTCACTGTGCATTACCATGATATTCCTATTGATTTATAATCAATCTCTTCCTTCTGTCTAACCAATTCACGAAGCTCTTCACTGATTCCATGATGATGTCACACTGTCTTTTACAATCATAATTTCTTAGTGAGTAATCACATCAATTATTAAGTCAGATGAAAGAACCAGATAACTCTGTTTGCATATATTTGTGCAATCAGAAATTTTGATTAATACTGTGCTTTGAATATATAAATAATGATGTGTATTTAAATCTTACTAATTCACAAGTGTTATTAGGAATACCAAACATACTTAGTGAGAAGTTCTAAATGCAGAATATTTTTAGCTTGTTGTCACATCTATATGTTCCATGGTCTAAACCCCAACCATGTGCTATAAATAAGAGATTGGGTCAGGCTTCTCCTAATAATTAGTGAAGGACAATTAATTATCACATTAGATGGCTGCTTGTAAATGCATGCTGCTTAAAGGGATTAAAGTGTTTTATTGCTAAACTTTTACTCCACACTCTTTTTTATAGATAATATTAATACAAAAGTAACCATATGGACTTTCCTAATCAAATTAACACTGGTTAAAAAAAATCCAAAGTAGTAGAATTATGTTGTTTGTTTTTCACTTTTTGGTCACACTGTATGGCATGCAGGATCTTAGTTTCCTGACCCAGGACTGAACCCATGGCTCTCTGTAGTGGGGGTATCTTAACTGCTGGACCACCAGGGAAATCTCTAGAATTATCTTTATATACATGTTTTAACTTAGATCTTCCCTGGTGGCTCAGATGGTAAAGCATCTGCCTGCATATGGGAGATCCCTGGGTCAGGAAGATCCTCTGGAGAAGGGTGTGGCATTCCAGTGGTCTTGCATGGAGAATCCCATGGACAAAGAAGCCTGGTGGGCTATAGTCCATGGGGTCCCAAAAGAGTCAGACACGACTGAGTGACTAACATATGTTTTAATTTACCCACAACACTAGCCAATACAATTAAATTTTATACTATCTTTGTTCTTAGCCATTTTAGCCAGCCAATGAAAATGTGGGAATTATATATGGAAATAGGATTAAATGAAGTTGGTGATCAAGCAAAATAACTATTTCATTCCCATATACAGCAAGTTTAAAAACATTTTTACTGAGTTAATTAATTTTGGGAATAAACTTAGAAGGAAAATTGTTTTCTGCAAGTCAAAGTAATACATCATTATGGTAAAATTAAAGTTAATCCCTTCATGCCTCACATTCCTCACCTTTAAAAAAGAAAGAAAAATGATACCTATCTTAATGTGGTAGGTCTGAAGTGTAGATGTGGAAATACATGTCAAACACGTGGACATAAAATGTTCTCGGTGGCTGTGATGATGACAGTGTAGCTCAAGTGGCCGCACTGCAGACAGTGACGACACAGACACTGGCTGCTCTCAGTCTCGTGGGAATATATGTGAACAGCAGTCAAGCTGCAAACCACTGGTTTTCTCGTAGCCTAACTTCAAGCCAGGTTAATGTACACCTTATGACTGGTGTTTGTGAATGCACCTGCGAATGCAGTTACCAAAGACTCAGCGTTGAAGGCAACACTGACTGATATCTCTGGTCAGATTTTTACAAAAATCTATATATTCACGTGGACCAACATCTTTGGATGGTAACCCTTTATTGTACACTGCCCTCTTTCAAATAAAGTAGGAAAGAAGAAAAAAAATTCCTTTTGATTGTTTGGCCTAAGCTTTAAGTTATTCATGCTTATCAAATATCCTCAAGCTTTGCAGACCTAAAAATACATGAAACAGACCAATTAGTGTGATCACATTTTTAAAAGAAAAGTGGATAGACTTGACTGAACATCCCACACGAACATTTTTCAAAAGGTACACATTCATATTCACATGGAATTTCTAACCAAAGATTTAGGGGAGTCAGGAAGACATGTATGTGTGCCTCTGAGTTTGAGCTGGCTTTACAGAATCCAATGGGCTTATGGACTTAGGTTGTCCATCTAGAATAATAAAGAAGACTATTATTTTTAAATGGAAAGTATGTTTTTTGCCATTTAAAATATGGCTGATTCTTGTTGATGTATGGCAAAACCAATACAGTATTGTAAAGTAATTAGCCTCCAATTAAAATAAATAAATTTAAATTAAAAAAAAAAGAAAGGAAAGAAAAATGGAGAATAAAGAAGAAAATTAAACAACAGAGAGACCCTAAAAAAAAATAAAAAAATAAAATATCAGAATGTACGTACGGGTTTTCTTGGTGGTTGCATTAACTGAGGCACTAAAGGGACCGGCACCAGCGCTGTTGAAAGCCCGGACAGCCGTGTAATATGCCAGGTTGCTCTTCAAGCCTCGGAGTCTGGCTGATGTCACATTTCCTGCCACTTTCAGTTTGCTTGATGGTTCCTCTTCTCCTCCATTATTCCAGTACCTCACCTGGCAGACAGAAAACATAAAAGATGCGGAGGGCTGGCAAAACAGCATCCTTACATTAAATGATTTTCACTAACACGGGCACTGTAATTTATGTACTTCGTCAGTTATTCCAGAAGTAGTTATTAAGGACCTCCTACCATGTGCTAGGTGGCTCAGTGATAAAGAATCTCCCTGCCAATACAGGAGAGGAGGGTTCAATCCCTGGGTTGGGAAGATCCCCTGTAGGAAGAAATGGCCACCCATTCTAGTATCCTTGCCAGGAAAACCCCATGGACAGAGGATCGTGGCAGGCTACAGTCCATGGGTCTTCGCAAGGAGCTGGACGTGACTTAGCATGCAGGCAGTGTGCTAGGCGCTGCTTTAGGCTCACAGAGGTGAAAGAAAAGGGACCCCAGAGGAGACAGATATTAAGTATGCAAATAAACCATACAAATTCAAAGAGTAAGTGCTACATGCTGCTAGACCATAGCCTTATAAATGGGAAAATGAAGGGAAATCTGCATTTCTAATACAGTGAGCTGCTCCTCTTTCTCAGATCCTAATCAACATGGCCCAAGTTCTACTCCAGAAGGCTGACAGCTATGCTTAAACTCTGAAGGATTGTGAAGATTCCTTCTATGAAGAAACCGACTTGTCAGAGCAAAGACCATCAAAAAGCCAGGACTGTCCACTGGCTTGTCCTACAGTGATAGCTAAGTGTTGCCAAGTCCCCCTGTGCAGGCAGAGCTGCTGCAGAGAACAGGAATGCAGGTAGTAGGTAAATTTATGGGTATATTGAAATATTTTATTTGTATTTCATTATACTGAATTGTGTAATATGATCTGAAACTTCTTATAAATATATATATTTACATTCACGGTATAAAAATATAAAAGTAAATTATCAGAGTATTTGATAAATTAAAGAAATAAGGGTAGAAGAGATAACCATAATAAGACATGTTCCCCAGTGAACTCCAATTTATGCAATGAAGTTTGGCTATGTTTGGTAGACAGTTTGTACCCTTCCTAAGTAAAAAAAGAGACAAAACCAACAGCAGCAAGAAAGTTACCAAACTATTCCTCAGGTTTTCCTGTTATATGTGCCCTTTGGTTTGATTTTCATTGTTCTACTTTGACAGCAAAATATGAAAACAAGAAACCATTTTTATAATTTGAGTAAGTAAACAGTTGCTTAAGCACCATGAAAATGGCAGTCAAACCCTAGCCATCAGAGTCATGAAGGCAATAGAGACTTGTGGGGTCTGTGGAAAAAAGACAGGCAAGTCTCATCTTTGTAATGGAACCTTGGCTCAGCTCTGGCTGATGGGGAGAACGTGGACCCAGTGTTTACAGGTCTTTTTATAAAAGAAAGCAGAAATCCTGCTTTTAATGTCAAATTGTCCTAAGTGAAGAGTTGGCTCCATCTTTTAAAAATGATGTGTGGACAAACAAAATGTGTTTATAGGCTGCATAGGGCAAACCCATTTCAGTTCTCTGAGAAAAATACACCTAAAGCTGCATTTTGCTTTGTTTTTTCTTTTAAATGATCAACTATAAAATTATTTCTTTAAAAAATGAGTAGTAAAATATAAAATCTCATGTTTTCCAATAATAATCACAAAATGCCAGAGTAATATTATGCTAGATATTTTCCCCATATATGTGCATGTATATATGCATGTATATTTATACATTTTTATATTTATATCAATGACCCCTTAAATTCATGTAAAATACTGGGCTCATGGATAGGTGTATGTGCATTTTTCCTGGAAAGCAGTTGTCAATTTTCAGAAAAAACCTTGAAAGGAAGATGCAAGCCCAAGTGATTAGGATTAAACTTAACATATAGTTCCTACAGCTTTAAAGCATTAGATATACTAAAACTTGGGCTTCCCGGTAGCTCAGTTGGTAAAGAATCTGCCTGCAATGCATGAGACCCTGGTTTGATTCCCAAGTTGGGAAGTCTCCCTCGAGAAGGGATAGGCTACCTACTCTAGTATTTTTGGGCTTCCCTGGTGGCTCAGATGGGGAAGAATTGCCCTGCAATGTGGAAGACCTGGGTTTGATCCCTGGGTTGGGAAGATCCCCTAGAGGAGGGCATTGAAACCCATTCCAGTATTCTTGCCTGGAGAATGCCCATGGACAGAGAAGACTGGCATGCTATAGTCCACTGGGTCACAAAGAGTCGGACATGACTGAGCGACTAAGCACAGCACAGCACAGCACATACTAAAACTTGATGATAAAATTGTAGGAAAAAAAAAATCCATATATCTGACACCATTTACCGTTCTCAAACAAAACTACATATTTTTTTTTTAAATTAGAAATAACATGCCAAATTGTCTTTTATTAAGTTATACCCAATAAATTGGGGCTTTCCAGGTGGTGCAGCGGTAAAGAATCCATCTGCCAATGCAGAAGGTGTAAGAGATGAGTTCAATCCCTGGGGTGGGAAAATCCCCTGGAGTAGGAAGTGGCAACCCACAACTGAGCACGCACACGCACACATGCAACAAATGGCTAAGGGCCACTGAAAACTCATACACTGGGTTAGCCAAAAATTGCATTTGGGTTTTCCTATAATGTCTTACAGAAAAATGCAAATAAACGTTTCTGACAACCCAGTACATTCTAAATTCACCAACTGTAAGCACTAGAGGTATTGCTAGGTTTAGATGACTCCAAACATAAAATGCTCTCCCTGCCCTTGAAAGCATTGTCTAGTCATTAACTAAGAATGACACATAATTGATAATTTTAATAAAACATTATGGGCAACCTCAAAACTTGTGGCCTGAGATATAGCATAGATTGGGGGAAAGATCACATAATTATGAGCTTTAGTAAGGTCACTCAACAGGTGGAAGGGCAGAGGTCAGTTGAAATTAAGTAATCAATCAGGATCCTTACATATTGGCCTCTTGTTAGGCTCCAATCCTTGCACCGTTCTTCTTGTATTCAAATTACCTCAATATAAGTTGCCTAAGAAATCTCTCCTTAGAAGACTGATTGAAAGAAGAGATAAAAACAATTTTCGATTGGCATACAGATTATCTTTTATAAATCAATTCATAAAAGGTGCTTGAAGGCTCTTAACAGCAGTTTCTGAAGTACTTGAAGCAATCTCCATGTATTAGAATGAGAGATTTATTTTTAGATCTCAGTTGCTGACAAGTATTATCAATATTTAATCATAGAGAAAATTAGTGCAAAAATTGAGCATGGTATTAGTTTGAATTGATTATATGATCTTCTCAAATAGCTTTACTTTAAAATTTGAATAAAAATGCATATAACTAAAGCATAAAGAAATAAAGCAGTGACATATATATTTCCAAGTAATAAATCAGTTACATTTTGGTCAAAAATATGTATATGAGGGTAGATACTTTTATTATATAAGTAATAAGTTACTTATATTCTATAAAATTTTGTTCAAAATATTTATATGAGGATAGACTATTTTTAAAGAGGGAAAAGCCAAGCATGAACAGAGACCAAAAGTTCTACACCTGAGAGGACAGGATACAACTCCACACTAATTTGGATTTCCTAGGCACAACCGCAATACAGGGATGAAGAAAGGAAATGGGTCCTGGAAACACAACTGTGTAAAAAGAGTTAGTGTAACACTGACAGAACACGAAGGCAGCAGCTGCAAAGGATGAACAGAGAAAGAAATGCTACAAAGCTCAGGAAGAGCTCTGCCCACGAGAAACAGAGTCAGCAGACTGGACGACAGGAGACGAGCTATAACACACTTATCTGAAATGACCTTAAAAGAAGTATACTTAAAATGTTCACATTTACTAAAGAAGAGACTAAATTTATGATATGAGAAGAGGAGACAAAGAAAAAAGATGGGGCAAATCTGAAAAATATCAAGTAGGATTCCAACCCCTGAAGAATAATACAGTGTTAAGAAAGAAGTCAGTCCTAGAACTGAGCTGAAGACTGGAAGGTATAGAGGAATGGATAATTCCAGAACATGAAGAAAGAAACAAAAATTATGAAAGCCAAGTTAAGAAACACTGAGAATAAAATGAAATGTTCCAACCAGAGTTCCGGAAGGAAAAGTCCAACAATTAAAGGCAACAATTAAAGAGAAAATGTCCTGAGAATTTTCCAGACCTGAAGAAACACAGACATTTTCATGTGGTAGCTTCACTGTGAGTTCAGAGCCAGCAAAAATAAAAGGCAAAGCTACTCCAAAGAAAGAGGTGATTAAGACTGAACTGTGGCTCTCAACACTGTTTCATCACCTGAGAGGTACAGGGCACTCCCTTCATCAGTAGATGACCCTGCCTTGGTTTTTGCTGGAGGGAGTGTGCCCCAGGGGTAGCAACTGCATTCCCTGGCACAGCAGATAGCAGGAAGGGAGGACGCTAAAGTAGAATCAAGCACAGGAGGCAGATTTGTCTTAGTCATCACCATAGCTCTGCCACTCAGTACAAAGCTTGTACACATCAAGTACCCAATATTGTTTAATTTGTAAATAACTTAAACACATGCAGTTTACAAATCCCTCCCTCCTTCCCATCACAGAGATACAGCGGAAATATGTATCTGGCCTTTGCTGGAGTTTCCTGACACACCCCTCCCTCCAAATCCTTAGGATGTCAGAAGTGGTGTCATTGTATGCCCACGAGGTATCTGGTGATTGTGCCTTCCTGGTTACCTTCAGGATGGAAATTGGTCATCAACCTTGTAATTACAGAGTTGGAACTTTGAGGCCCACCTCCTGACACAAGGCTGGAGGTTAATTTAATTTGGTTGCTGCTGCTGCTGCTAAGTCACTTCGGTCATGTCCGACTCTGTGAGACCCCATAGACGGCAGCCCACCAGGCTCCCCAGTCCCTGGGATTCTCCAGGCAAGAACACTGGAGTGGGTTGCCATTTCCTTCTCCAATGCATGAAAGTGAAAAGTGAAAGTGAAGTTGCTCAGTCGTGTCCGACTCTTCGTGACCCCATGGACTTCAGCCTACCAGGCTCCTCCATCCATAGGATTTTCCAAGCAGGAGTACTGGAGTGGGCTGCCATTGCCTTCTCCATTAATTGACTCATTAGAAAAGACTCTGATGCTGTGAGGGATTAGGGGCAGGAGGAGAAGGGGATGATAGAGGATGAGATGGCTGGATGGCATCACTGACTTGATGGACGTGAGTCTGAGTGAACTCCAGGAGTTGGTGATGGACAGGGAGGCCTGGAGTGCTGCGATTCATGGGGTTGCAAAGAGTCGGACACGACTGACCGACTGAACTGAACTGAACTGAATGGTAAATGATTCAATCCTTCCTTCCTTCCAATGAAGTGCTAAGTTGCTTTAGTTGTCTCTGACTCTTTGCAACTCTGTTGACTGTAGCCTGCCAGGCTCCTCTGTTCATGGGGTTTCCCAGGCAAACTGGAGTGGGTTGCCATTTTCTCCCCCAGGGGATCTTCCCAACCTAGGGATCGAACCCACATCTCACGTCTCCTGCACTGGCAGGCAGGTTCTTTACCCCTAGCGCTACCAAGCCTCCATAAGAAACCCTAACTGACAAGGTTTGAGGGCTTCCTAGTAACTGAACATATTGAGGCGCTGGGAGAGTGGAGGGCATGGGAAGGGCATGGAAGCCCTGTGCCCCTTCTCACGAACCTCACCCTAGGCATCTCTTCTACTTAGCTGTTCCTGAGTTGTATCCTTTATGCTAAATGGATAATGGTAAGCAAAGTGCTTTCCTGAGTTTTGTGAGCCATTCTAGCAAGTTCTCAAACCCAAGGAGGGGGTTGTGGTAACCCCCCTAGTTGACCAGAGGAGACCTGGACTGATGGCATCTATGTTTGTGTGTGGTGGGTACCAGTCTTGTGGGACTGAACACTTAACCTGTAGGAAAGTGAAAGCGTCAGTCGTTCAGTCATGTCCTACTCTTTTCGATCCCATGGACTGTAGCCAGCCAGGCTCCTCTGTCCACAGAATTCTCCAGGCAAGAATATCGGAGTGGGTAGCCATTCTCTTCTCCAGGAAATCTTCCCAACCCAGTAAGCCTTGTAGTATCTGAAGCTAACTCCTCGTACAGTGTCAGAATTGAATTGTATTTTGGGACACCTAGCTGGTATCAGGGGCTTCCCTGGTGACTCAGACAGTTAACAATCTGCCTGCAATGTGGGAGACCTGGGTTCAATCCCTGGGTTGGGACAATCCCCTGGAGGAAGGCATGGCAACCCACTGTAGTACTCTTGCCTAGAGAATCCCATGGACAGATGAGCCTGGTGGCTCCATACAGTTCATGGGGTCGCAAAGAGTTGTACATGACTGAGCAACTAAGCACAGCATAGCTGCTGGTATCAGAGAACAGGCTGGTGTAGAGAAAAAAGAAAAAAAAAAAACACATTTTTCATGTCAGAACTGTTCTGTGGATAGAACAGAGATGGATATTTTTTCTCCTTTAATTCATCAAGCTAGTTACTCAAGTCCTAATACTGTATGTGCCTATAAAACACTGGGACTCCAATTTCTTGATGAGATAATAATTTTTTTCTTTAGAACCGTAACACCAGTTCACAAGCCAATATATTTTGATTTGGGTAGGTAAACAGAAGCAAACTTGAGGAATGTCAGCATTTTAAATGTTATCTCTATTCCTGCAAGTAATGTGGTTATTCCAAAAACTAATGTTCTTGCAGTGAGGAGTCCTTCATATTATGGCATCACAGATTTCACTTAACCTTAAACCAAATGCAGTTTATGAAAATAATGTATTGAAAAATGGCACCTTTTTAAGCCATTAAAGTACAGGTATTGTCAGAAATGCAGTTTTAATAGACCAAAATAATTTTGTGCATACTTCTAGATTTTCAGGGAGACATATTTCCTCTTAGCTGCCAGACAAAACACATTTCAATAAATATCAGGCAGGCAAATGCATTCAATGGTGTTTAAGAAGACAAATCCAGATCTATCTTCTGCTCTTCTTTAGGGGTTCCCTGGCAGCTCTTCCCTGCTTGGCACTCAGTTCCTGGGGGGCTGACTTGTGAGAACTGCATGCCAGGCTCTCTGATCCTCTCTCTGGCTTCTCACTGGATAGAGACGAGATGGAGCAGGACGCTGTGGGACCCTCCAGGTACAAATCCTTTCTGTGTCCCCTATTTCTTGTTTGCAGAAGATAGTTTCATTTAACTTCCTCGACCTTCCCTGATTTCCAAAGGTCAGATTCAAATAGTTGCTTATCAGGAAAGAGAGGAAATGCAGAAACTAAGGAGAAGCAGTAAAGAAATAACAGTGCATGGAAGTGGAGTGGAGGCGCAGGGTCCTCAAGAAATATACTTAACAATACCTCTGAGTTCTTCTGCAGGAACTTAGCACCACCCTCCCCCTCACCCAGGTGAAGGAAGAGCACAAGATTCCTGGAGTACTTCCCTGTTACCTCACCACCAACCAATTAGAAAACAGTCTGCACATGACGAAGATAGATGAAGGCTCTGACCCCCTCCCCAAATGATTCTCCCTTTAAAAACTTGACTGTCGAGCAGAATCTTCAGAATCGGTTTGCCATCTCCCCAGGTTGCCGGCCTCCTGAATAAAGCAACCTTTCCGTTCCTACCAGCACTTGTCTCTTGACCTTTTGAGAGGTGAGCAGCCAAACCTGAGTATAGAAACAGAGAAGCCAGGAGATGGGCTGGTGCCAGGTAAGAGAGGCTGGGGTATTTAGTCTGTCAATGCTGAGTGAGTCACAGTTTGGTAAGGATAATATGTGCCTAATAACAAACCCTGCTTTGTTTGGGCAACCCTCACTCACACACATACTTACTGCTCTCTCCAGCATAACAAATCCTTCCATTACCTCTTAACAGTCTGCTTTTTATTTACTCACTTCATTTTTTGTCAGCTTTCTATTTACTTAAAAGGGTTTGAATTGTCTCTATCCAATTTTCCTATGTACCTGTGACTCTTCGTTCTAGAATGAAGTTAATTCTTTGCCTGATTGTAAGGAATCAGACTCTGTCTATATGTTTTCAGTTTTGCCAGTAGAAATTTTATATTCAAAAAGAATTCAAAGTATTTAACATCTTTTCCTATTCTAATTAGAATAGTGGGAGCTAAATATATTCCATATAGCTGTTTACAACAGGAGGCTGAACAGAGATATCAGTGAAGTTTCAGTTTGGCCTTCTGTATACATTTTTTAGTTATATTCTCCTGGCAACAACAACAAAAATCTACTAGGTCCCCCACCCCTTCACTGCCCAAGTTATGTTCCTCTGTCAAATATTAAAAAAAAAAATCTACTAGCTCCCCTCTCAAAATATGCTTACCTGTAATATTTCAAAATGCTTCCCAGGTGCATCAGTGGTAAAGAATCTGCCTGCCAATTCAGGAGACTTGGGTTCAATCTCTGGGTCGAAAAGATTCCCTGGAGTAGGAAATGGCAACCTACTCCAGTATCCTGTCCATGGGGTAACAAGGAGTCCAACACAGCTGAGCGTGTGTGTGTGTGCACGCACGCGTGCACACACACACACACACTATTTCACAATATAGCTTTTCCCATTGCTTGTCAAGATTATTCTCCCAAGTTTTATTTTCTCAAGACACAAAATGACTGTAAAGAAATGGACTGTATGTACCAAAATAGAACTTTGGAGCTTTTGTTTCTCAGGCACCTACTACCCATGAATTTAAACCATCTGTCTCCTCTTTATCTTGTTCTTATCTGTTGTTTCTACAAAAAGGGGCACAAGAAAAGATCTGAGCCTGAGTGTTGTGGTTAGAAGATGAAATAAATTGGAGCCCAGGGAAATGAGCTCCTCAACGACTTCTTGGTCAAATCAGAAAAAAAAAAAATTAGTCTAGCTGCTAATGATGATGTGTGCTCAGCACGCCCCATGGCACATGATCAACCCCCACTGAGATGAGAGGAAGGCAGGAGCTATTAACAATTGCGAAGATATATTGGGGAAACTGCAACCCAGAAAGTTAGCCACACGACTGCTAATTAAATACTCAGCTAAGTCATTTATTCTTCCAGGTTACTGTTTAAATCATTACTGAGACTATGAAAATACGTATTTCTATCTTGGCACAATTATATACACTATTTCTTAAGTTGTTGCACAGAGTGTTTCTTTCTTTTCATACACACCAAACCCTTGGGGAGTTCCCAGGGGGCATTAGTGATAAAGAATCCACCTGCCAATGCAGGAGATTCAAGAGATGAGGGTTCAATCCCTGGGTCAGGATGATCCCCTGGAGGAGGAAATGACAACCCAGTCCAGTATTCTTGCCTGGGAAATCCCATGGACAGAGAAGCCTGGCGGCCATAGTCCATTGGGTCGCAAAGAGTCAGACACCACTGAGCACACCCAGCACATGCAAGCCCTTGGGGGGGAAATTTTCACTAGTTGTTTCCTTTCAATACTGTACTCAGGCTTTATGTGGATGTTAAGTTCGCTACTCTTTATACGCAAGATGCTATAATTAATTCAAGGCAATTTCCATTTGCTCATCAGTTCCTCATTTTTTTTGCTCTCCTCACCAATGGCAACACCAGTAGCAACACAGACAACAGTACTGAGTCCCATGCTCAAGACTGTGCTATGTGTTTCTATACTACTTCACTGGTTTTCAAAATTTTCCTTCCAGTGAAATCTTATCCCAAAGCCCAATATGCAAAAACAGAAAAGCAGAAGCTCCCAAAGTCTCTTTGGCCCATTTTCGCAATGGCTGCTTTATCTCATTTAAAACTTCTCCAATGATGCTGTGAGTTATTTACTATTATCTTTATTTTAATAGGGCCTTGGAGAACATTCATCACGTGCTCAAGGCCAAAGAGCAATAAGATAATGGAGCTGAAATTGTATTTCTTCAGTCACCATGAGCTTTCTGCAAACTTCCTCTGTGCTGGATACAACTGCTGGCACCTGGGATACATAAGTGAGCAAACAGGCTGGGTTTCTTGTCCCTGATGGAGACTGTATTCTACTCTAGTGGATTTGAATGCAGGTTTGTCTAATTCAAAAATGGTGTGAACTTAACAAGATAACTATCCTGGAACTACATGGATTCTTTGGTTTTCTCTCTTGTTCAATCAACCTCTCTTTCCTGACCTGAGCCACAGCAGTATAATTCTCTTTTTTTATAGAGTTGCTTATCTGGATGACTCCTGATCTGCTTAAACTGACATATTCTAACATCAACATCTACCTGCCTTCAAGCTGTAAGACAATCACCAGTGACTGATAATACTCCTGTGGCCCTTGGAAACCTACAAACCTCATTTATATATAGTCTCTTATTTATTTCTCTTAAGTATTTCACAAGCTACAACCAGGTCGAGAATTATGCCCCTGTCATAGAGTGTACCCTGGAGAAGGAAATGGCAAGCCAATCCAGTATCCTTGCCTAGAAAATCCCATGGACGGAGGAGCCTGGTAGGCTACAGTCCATGGGGTCGCAAAGAGTCGGGCATGACTGAATGACTAACACACACTGAAACACACACACAGAGTTTGTAAAGGACAAAGTTATTGAACGGGGAAGGTGTACCTCAGTATCCTGTTGGAGGGATGTACGATGAGCTCATTTATTTTCTCTAAGTAAATCTGATTTAACATTGAATTTCATATCCTGCTTGACTTCAATCACTCCTGGTGTTCCCTTCCCAAAGCCTTGCCAAGATAACTTACTGTTAAACTGTTTGATCCCTGTAGGCCCAGCAATTCTGCCATGCTGGGGGAATAAGTCCTTGTTGAGTA
Source organism: Bubalus bubalis (assembly GCF_019923935.1). NCBI lineage: Eukaryota > Metazoa > Chordata > Mammalia > Artiodactyla > Bovidae > Bubalus > Bubalus bubalis. The sequence goes on along the minus strand of NC_059177.1, from coordinate 27,320,261 downwards.
TAGGAAGCTCATCTGTTCCCTTCTGTGGTCTCACCATCACCCTCGGCACTGCCAGGGAGAAAGTGATAGGACCCACAGGACTTCGTAAGCCTAGGATTTTTGTTTCTTCCAAAATCACCTGAAATTTCTCTTGCATTTTTTTCCTCTGTGGCATTTTCTCTCTCCTCACTCTCTAGGATACATGAAATAATCTGCTTAAAGGCCTGAGCTTTGGAAACAAAGCCAGGAAGGAAGGAATCTCACAGGTGGTCCCATCTTAATAGCTGTCACAAACTCTCCTGAGGCAAAAGAGCTTGGAGTTGAAGAACTGTTTGAGAATATTTACTGGGGAGAAATCTATAAATTTATACCTCAAAATTCTTTGGGAATATGGCTCATGCTTCTTCATTGGTTACTAATATGAGCCAGAAACTGTGAGATGCACAAGTATCTAATCAAAGTTTATGTTCTCAAAATCCTAGTTAGGTTAGGTCCATTGTTCCCACTCTGCAGGTGATAAAAGTAAGGCTCACAGAATTTACATCACTTTTCCAGCAAAGGGAAAGGCAGGGTTCGAATCTGGCACAGATTTGACCTCAGAACTATACTAGTACATCTGTGTTCCGTCTATCCCACCTACCTTCCCTGTCAATGCCACTTCTCTAATTATGGGGGAGCTACTATTGGTTGCCCACTATCTTTCACTGCTTCCATTCACTGCTAGGGAATTACAGGAATTTTTCATCCAAATGTTCCTGGCTCCCTTTAATATGCTAACCAAGTTGCTCTTCTATATGTATGTGGTGTTTTGCTTCTTCAATATCATTTTACCTTCCTTAAGCTGAACAGCTCTGTCTCTGATCAAGGGTCACTGTGCCAAGACCAGGGCCTCCTATACATAGTGTGCAGGAAGATATTTCCCTATGGGTACTCACTAAAAATTCACATTCATGACATCTGTCTCTAGATGTGTGGGTTCAGTGGGTCCAGGGATGATTCTGGGGACTCATCTTCAGCAAAAAGTCAGGTAATTGTGGGCAAGATGGCCTATGGGGCCTCCTTTGAACACCACTGCTCTAGCTTATCCTTTCTTAACTTTGTCATTAGTGCTTACTCAAGTCACTGCTTGTTTGGTTACAAGGACCTGGAACTCTTGGAAGTTCACTTGTAAAGAAAGTTGACTGAAAAGAAGGACAAGGTGATATTATGAGAAAGAACACAGCCAACTTGAGTACTGGGTGCTGTCAAAGAGCTATTCTGTTCTGTTCTTTAAGGCTCCGTGGGTCCTTGTCTCCTGCATTTTTTTAGGGTTGCATCAGTGTTCTTGCCTGGAGAATCCCAGGGACGGGGGAGCCTGGTGGGCTGCCGTCCATGGGGTCACACAGAGTCGGACATGACCAAAGTGACTTAGCAGCAGCAGCAGAGTATGTCTGCTTCATCTTATCCCTGTAGAACTTCTTTGTTCTATATCCTAATGGCCTTCACTGGGCTTCCAGGGGGCTGAGATGGTAAAGAATCCATCTACAATGCAGGAGACCTGGGTTTGATCCCTGAGTCAGGAAGATCCCCTGGAGAAGGAAATGGCAACCCACTCCAATATTCTTGCTTGGAGAATCCCACGGACAGAGGGGCCTGGGACCCTATGGTCCACAGCGTCTCAAAGAGAGTTGGACACAACTGAGTGACTAACTCTTTCTCACTTTCACTTGGCAAGTCTGACCTGGGTCCTAAATTTGACATATCATGGCATCACTCTCACTAAACACAACCTCTGTGTTGCTTGCTTCAAGACATCATACAAGAATCTGACTTAGTTCAGCTGACCTGTCCATGGGCAGTTGCCTTTGATCCACCTTTTGGCCACCCTGGTGTAATCATTTGAGGGTATGTTGGCAGGTGGCAGGGTACATGGTCCTGTACTGCAAACATGTGCTGTATGTAAACCTGCCACGGAATCAGGAATTAGAAGCATGAGAGAAGCTTCCTAAGCAGATGGCTGGGGGTGGAGGTGAAATCACAACGACGGCTACTACAAAGTAGCAGAGAAATCTGAAGACTGAACTTTTTATCTTGTCCATTCTTTGCCCATTTGTTTTCAGTTCTCCCTAACGGCTCCCTCCTAAACATGGGGCCCAGTCAGAATGGTTCTTCTTAACAGTTATGGCCATCTGGGACCTGGCCCCACTGTAGTTTTCTTTTCTTCACCTGAAACCAACTTCCACAGGCAGACCGCTACTCCTTCCATTCCTCCAAAGTGCCATGCTCAGTCTGGAATGTTTCCACTTTCTCTATGTTTCCTTACTTTTTCTGTTAAACCTGAATGTCCTTATGAAGCCTTTCAAGGTCTCTCAGCCCTCAGCCACTCTGTGTGACCTAGTCTGATCTTCATGGCATTTGGTTGTGTGTTATCCTATTTCACACCATTCATCTTCTTTCACCAAAGACAATTATTTGAAGGCAAGAATTATATTCTACACAGCTGGCTTCTTCAGAGCCCAGAAGCAACAAGTCCACCAAGAAAATAAGCCAAAGCACTGGAGATTGATTTACCTGTCGTCACAATCATCCTATGAACGTAAACACTACAATTCAGTCTTATTTTTTGTCAATCCAGCTAAAAGATCAGGCCCACGGGATACATTATTTCCTTTCACTTTATTATTATTTTCTTTTCTACCATGCTAAAGTTATTTTCATTCAATTGGTTGAGTTAAAATCAATATGTTGATAGTCACAGGGAACAATATCCAAAGTCAGACTTTAGCTAAGATTGCATTACTATAAAGACTTGTAAACGAAAGCAAAGTAGTCTGCCAACATTCATACACGAGCTAATTAATTTTAAAAGATATTACCTCATAACCAAGTAAATGTCCATTGCTCAATTTCCAAGGAATGGCATTCCATGAAACTTCAATTTCTGAGGAAGATAGGCTATTTGCAGAAACTTGAGATGGAGCTATTGTAGGCTCTGTTTGGGAACAGAATGTGAAATCCAGTTATAATTTTGATAGTTAACTTAAAAAATCTACTGAAGTTTTTATTTTAAAAAAACATTTCAACATATTTGAAAATACTATAAAATACTCTTTAAAAATATTTGAAAATATGAACCATGTCTTGGTCATGTCCCATTTCCTAAGAAAAGATGGCATCAGAACCACAGGCTTTTTCTTGCTGAACAACCAGAACAATGCTACCCTCCTCTCTGGCATTCCTTTCTTGGTATTCTACTTTTCTCTCTTTTTTTTCCCCTTTGTTCTTTCCACTATATCATTATTTCTCTCTTTTTCATCCTTCAGCCCTGGTGGGAAATCCTATGTCCATAAATGCTACCTATTTTTATTTTTGGCCTTGCCAAACAAAAGTCAAGGTCTACAGAATTCATTTACTCAATAAGCATTTAGTGAGTGTCTTGTCCAACCAGGCTCACAAGAGGGGCAAAGTTCAATGATATCCTGTACTCTGCTGAAGAAGGAGATAAACCTGCACAGAGCTATTACACAGTACAGAGATCCCCTTGCTAATGGAGAACTCCTGGGGTTTCACAGGCCCTCCGCAGTGATTCTCCCATCTCGGGACACAGCTCTGAGTAGACCTGTCTCCTCCCCCAACATTCATTTCTGTGTTAAAGGATCCTGCTCCCTGGCCATGGCTGATGGATACTGACAGCCTGGTCCAAGGATGGGCCTATTAGATAACTTTCTCTTAAGAACGTGGGTTTGGAGAAACAAGGAGGACTTGAGGCAGTCAATCAGCCCTGGCGCCCTAGAGAAACCCTAGGTTTCTGAGGGCTCAGAGCTTCCTTGATTAAGACTCTTCATGAGGTCTGCTATTCAAAACCTCCCCCTTTGATTCAGTGAAATGTCTGAGGATATTTCCAATAACTCTCGCTTTTTCAAAGACCAGTCAAGTCAGATTCTGACATCTGGAACAGACAGAAAGACCTTTAACTGACTCATCAGTGGTTGCAGGGAAGGTAACAGGAGAAGGAATGTGCAGGAGGCAAGAGGCTCTGGCTGTTCCCTCCCTCCTAGCTACCAGCCCCACTCCTGTCCAGGATGCACAGGGTGGACAGCACCCCAAAACTCCCTGGTTACTCCCCATCACTCCCCAGACCCCTGACCTGCCTTTGTAATGATAATCCTTCTCAGTAACTCTTGGAGAAGAGTTCTGGCTATGAATTTTAAAGCTCTTTCTGCTGCAAAAATTCTGATAATGCCTTTTCCTTTTTCTCTCAGAACTCGGTGGAAAAAGAACAAAACTAGGGGGTGATGGTATGATGAAAAAATGAGCTTTCCTTTTTTGTTTTTAGGAATGACAACTGTGGACCCACTTCTGCAATTTACTCTAAGGCTTGGTGGATAGAGGAGATGCTGTTAAATCTTATTTCATGAGCTCAGACTACTCAAGAGCAAAAGCCTAAGTTAAAATACTAGCTCAATAGGTCTGTATGGATTTTGGCAAATTCATTAATTTTTCATCAAGCTTCCATTTTCTCCTATGTAAATGGGAAATGACAATAGTACCAACACATCACTCCTCTTTGGAAAATTCAAATTAGGTAATGTCTGGCTCATAGTAAGCATTCAATACTTGTTACTCCTGCCATTCTAATTAGGTAGAACCACATGAGCTAGCAAAATATTCAGCTGCTTTTAACCTACAAAATGGCTTTATAGACTTCTCCTAACACTACTATTATTTTGTAAAGAGATGCAATAACTGGGACAGAAAGGCAGACAAAGGGAATGAGTCCAGAGTGGAGTGTGTGTGAGTCTATACTAACTGGAACTGGTGAACCCCATCCTCGAACCTGCACATTCTGGGCTTCACCAAAGTCATACTTGTGGTCTTCCCTCTCCAATCTGCTAAAACCTCTCTTTCAGCTCTTAGGAACTACTTTATAACTTGAGACTAGGGCACTTCAAAGAGAGTATCTTAATCTTACCCCCAAAAGAAGAAAGCTCTGGAAGACAGAGCCGCTCCCTGCTTCACAGACTAGGATTCAATGTATTTCCCCCTAAAGAGATGTTTAACTAATTGTGAACCCCTCTGACTCTTCACTGAGTTTCACACTTCAGGTAAGCATGGTTGATCTTTATTACCTGGATGAGGACTCTAACTGTGACTTCAAACATTCTTCTTTTGAAGAAATATATCTGAACTCACAAAGAACTTCCAAATTGGGGTTTTGGATCATAATTGGATTATTAAGTTTGGAACTGATAAAAAGAGCTTTCTCTATTTATGATGAGGCTTCCCTGGTGGCTCAGATGGTACAGCATCTGCCTGCAATGTGGGAGACCTGTGTTCGATCCCTGGGTCAGAAAGATCCCCTGGAGAAGGAAATGGCAACCCACTCCAGTACTCTTGCCTAGAAAATTCCATGGATGGAGGACCCTGGTAGGCTACAGTCCATGGGGTCACAAAGAGTCAGACATGACGGAGTGACTTCACTTACATATCAACAAACACATTGTCAGTCAAAAATATAAGTTGAAAATGCATTTAATACACCCAATATATGAAGAGCATAGCTTAGCCTGTGTTGTGTGCTTAGTTGCTTAGTCATGTCCTACCCTTTGCAACCTCATGGATTGTAGCCTGCCCAGGCTCCTCTGGCCATGGGGATTCTCCAGTCTAGAATACTAGATTAGGCTACCATGCCCTCCTCCAGGGGATCTTCCCAACCCAGGTCTCCCACATTGCAGGCAGATTCTTTACTGTCTGAACCACCAGTGAAGCCCAAGAATACTGGAGCGGGTAGCCTTACCCTTCTCCAAGGGGATCTTCCCAACCCAAGAATCAAACCGGGGTCTTCTGCATTGCAGGCAGGCGGATTCTTTACCAGCTAAGCTACCAGGGAAGCTTTAGTTTAGCTTAGCTTATCTTAAACAGGCCCTGGACACTTACATTAGCCTCAAGTTGGGCAAAATCATTTAATACAAGGCCTATTTTACAATAAAGTGTTGAACATCTCGTGTAATTTATTGGCTACTGTACTGAAAGTGAAAAACAGAATGGAGAATGGTTAAATGGTACAGAATGGTCATACGTGTATCCACTGTTGACCCCTGTGGTTGCCTGGCCAACTAGGAGCTGTGTCTACTGCTGCCCAACACCCTGATACATTATTTGACTCCACATCACCAGCCCAGGAAAAGACTGAACCAAAGTAAAATTTCCTCTGAATATGTGGCCCAGTTCACACCATTGTAAAGTTGAAAAATCATTAATAGCCTTTCCATACCTTCTTCTGCAGAGAAAACTGTTGTCACTGGGCTAAACGGCCCTTCACCTTTGTTATTATAAACACCCACTTTAACTTCATACAGTGAAAATGGCAGGATGCTTTCATTCCTAAAGACGTATCTTGGGGTATCAGGAGACGTGACCACTGTCTGGATCCAGTTGGTTACTCCAAGAGGGCGGAAAGCAACAACATACCCAAAACCTTCACCATTCTGTAGTTCTTCAGGGACTGGCTATAAAGGGAAGACATATTAAATCACACTTTCACATGAGGGCAAGGCAAAAATAAATTCAGCTATAATGTGCAGTCTTTTCTAAAAGTCATCAAATAATAATCTTCATTGTACGAAGTGGCTGGATTAGGAAAGGAGAAAAGGGACAGGGAGAGAGTGAGCTGCTTTAAAACAGACACACACCACTCTTTCATAGCCATCTAGATAACTAACTAGAATTTTCCAAAATAATTTAGATTTTTGAGCATCCTGTAGCCCCAATTTGTGTTCTGAGTAATAAAGATATACTTTCAGTTGAAATACTGCATCTCTAAATTAAATAAAATTCATCTTCTCCCTAATGTTGATCTTATAGGAAAAATTATATATTGACATGATAATTCACTGCAAGAGTAAAACTTTAAAAAAGGAAGTAAAAACAAGGTTTTAAACTCAAAGCTGTATTTGCATCATGTCAAAAATTTCTATTGATATTCCATGATCTCTTGACTTCTTATTTCTCCATCAACATCTTCAAAAAATAAAGATAACTTTAGCGCCTTCCGGCTTTGTTAGTTAACATTTTTCCCAATTATGACATAAAGCAAGGGCTGAGAGAATGGCCAGAAAGCAGCACTGTCTGGAGCAGTGGTGTGTGCATCCTCAGTGGGGGAACAGCTCCAGAGCCAACAGTCAAGACTTGACTCATCCCCAGCCAGATGACCTTGGGCAAAGTATTTAGTATCTCTATGCCTTAGTGTTTTTAACCTAAAAAATGTTGTGAGGATAAAGTGAAAATAAAAATGCAAAATGCTAGGAACAGAGAATAACACAAAGTGAACATTAAAAAATATGCGCCAGTATTAATAGTTCTACCACCATCGGCACCATCAGCATCACCCAGGAAGCCATGGCTATGGGAAGACCATCACCCTAAGGGGGCAGACACGGCCCAGACACTCACATCCCAGGTGATCACCAGTTCAGACCGGCTCCCGCCTCCTCCGCTGACTTCTGAAGGAGGCACTTCTGGCACTACACAGAGAGAAGAAATGAAACCCTATTCACATCTGGTAATATTTATCTGAAGGAAGACTCAACATTGTTTACTTTTAATATCTGAATAATTCTACAATTGGCGTACTATGTGTGTGTGTGAATGTGTGCATGTGCATATATACATGCAATATGTATGTGTGTATATCTAAATATATTTATCTTTTGGGGAGATAATCACATGATTTACATTTGCATAAAATCATTAAAGATTAAATATTTCAAACAGTAAGAAAAAATTACTCAGTATGAAGGTTAATAAAATGAGAAAAAGCATTTCATGAGGGATTATGATAAATCAATCCAGCATGGAAATTTTTTTCCCCAAGTGTCAAAGTTACTTTTTTTTAAATTGAAGTACAGTTGATTAACAATGTTTTAGGTGTACAGCAAAGTGATTCAGTTATAGACATATATACATACATATGTACACACACATATATATATTTTCCAGATTCTTTTCCCTTATAGTTATTGCAAGATATTGAATACAGTTCCCTGTGCTATATAGTAGGTCCTGGTTGCTTATCTATTTTATATATAGTAGTGTGTATCTGTTAATCCCAAATTTCTAATGTATCCTGCCCCTTTCATTCTCCCTTTGGGAACATTTCTTTTCTATGTCTGTGAATCTATTTCTGTTTTATAAATCAGTTCATTTGTACCATGTTTTTAGAGTCCACATATAAGTAATATCATATGATTTAATTTTACTTGATATGATAATCTCTAGGCCTATCCATGTAAGCATGAACATTTAACTTGCGACTACTCTAAGTAGAGTTCTCACAACACTGGTTTTATATAAAAATGACTCACATTGAAATCTTCAAATCCTGTTCTTTTATGAATCTCACACAGGCATTAGATTTCTCACTAACAGAAGTTTGTTTTATAAATCTCACCACACACCTAGAGCATAAGATACCTAAAGGTAGGTCCTTGTGTTCACAGCTGTACCCACTGTACCTAGAAAGTGCTCAGCACACAGCAGATACTTTCTAAACATATTTCTGTGAATAAGTGAACTGAGTCTCAAGATGGATGTGGCTCCCCAATTTCTCATAATCCCTGGCACAAACATTCTATGCATTGTCCTAAGTGAAAAAGCATCATTAAAATTACTGAAATATATTCCATGACTTCTATCTTGGCTTTGTTCCAAAGTAATACATTGGCTGTATTTCAAACATAATTTTAGTCTTAACACTACAGATTCTGAAAAGGAAAGTCTTAAATCCTGTCTGATGCCTCAATAATGTGATACCATACCCACTTTCTGTTCTGTGGTTTCAATGTTAGGCTGTTTTTAGCATTACAAAGGGGTCTTATGGTTAATATTAATAGTTACCCCTCATGAAAATTTTAAAAATAATTCTCCCTTAATTTAATACTCAAGGAGCCAAAATATAACTATTCATCAATCACTTAAGCTCATTCACTGAGCTTGGAGGGCAGAATGAGATTTCCTAGCAGCTGATCTCCCAAAAGTCATTATCCTACCAATTTGTCAATGCTTGTTATAAATGAAAACAGCACTTCCCCTGTTAACAAGGTGACGATGTCAGATAGTAATTATAACCTTAAGTGACAAAAACATAGTCACTCTACATGCACTAATGAAGGCTGGCGCTGGACTGAACTCTTGCAAATGTCACACTACGTCAGATTCACTTACATGTGTGTCTTTTGACAAATGCCATATGGCCAGTCTGCCGTGAGATAGTTCAGATAATTGCAACGAGGCATTATTGAGGCTGAACCCCTGCTGGCCTGGGGATCAAGGGCAAGAGAAGTGGAAACACACCCCAAGGAAGACCTATGAAGCCAAGACTCAGAAAACAAAACACTAACCTGCCTCTTCAGTTCTTACTTTTTCTGAGGGTAAACTGGGTTCTCCACCTCCGATTTTGTTACTGGCTACAACCCGAAATTCGTACTCCACCCATGGATTTAACTCGACTACCGTAGCTGTGTGTGTTTTCCCATCAATGACCTCAGGCACTACAAAGGAATATTTCAGAGAGGTGAACGTTTGCGCATCTTAGGGTTGATCTGAAATCCATTCATTTGTACCAGTGGCATCTGCCTCACCCCCTTTACCTGTTGTAGCCGTTTGCCAACCCACGGAGAAGGGTGTCCTCGCCTGGACAGAATAGGCTATAACTGGGCTGTGGTTGTCTGTACCTTCTTTCCAAGAGAGCTGGGCAGTTGTGTCTGTAATTTCATCTACCTTCACGCTCTCTGGTGGCCCAGGTGAACCTATGGAAGGTGAAAATGCAAAGAACAGTTCAGTTCAGTTCAGTCACGTCTGATTCTAGTTAGCAATTCCATAAACCAAAGTGAAGAACCTGCCTCGTGACACATGACACCTCATGACACTCCAATGGATCCCAATTTCAAAAGCACTTATGGAAAAAGGAAATTTCCCTGGCTATAAAACAACCATTTTCTTTCTTTTGCATTCCTGTTGTTAGATATTTAATCTGGAATTTGAGCCATGAATTCCAAAGGCATAACACTCCACGACTGCAAATGTACATCTGCTTTTTGAGTCCTCTGTTTGGCAGGATTCCTGTCTCTTTCCAAATTCAATAACCTTCACTTTTGTGTGAAGCCTTTTTTTTTTTTTTTTTTAACCTCTTGGGACATCTCTGTAGTTTCCAGTTTGTTATCTAGAGCTGTTTTATTCTACAACGCACTCTGGGTAATTTTTCAGCCCAGTAGAAAATCAGTACTTTGGACAGTAGCTCAGATTGGCAAATTTTCTCAGGCATTCTGGATGATCCTGGTTTTTTGGAAGTACACACACACACACACACACTCTATCACTATTCTCTTTCACATTTTCACATTAAACACTATCACTGAATTAATGACATGTTCAAAAACACATCAGCTTGGCAGCAGCTGTGGAATGCTTATGACTGTGAGAGCTATTGGAATGACAGAACTGAGATTTTTATTTCTTTGAATTAGCATCTGTCCTCATTGGTACAACTTCTGGTCTATTTGGGTGGGGTGGGTATCAAATCAATACTATAACTTGCATGCTCATACTGCTATCTCTGGAGAAGGAAATGGCAACCTACTCCAGTATTCTTGCTTAGAGAATCCTGTGGACAGAGGAGCCTGGTGGGCTGCTGTCCATAGGGTTGCATAGAGTTGGACACGACTGAAGCGACTTAGCATAGCATTGCTATCTCATCATGGTTTTTTCTTCAGCAAGGAAGGCTCAGTTAACATGTTTAAAAACAAAACAAAACAAAACTCTGAGCCATTAATGCTTACCTCTTACTATGAGGTCAGCAGCAGATGAAACGCTGTCCACCCCTGTCTGCACCATACAGACATATTTTCCACTGTGCTTCAATTGGATGTTTCTGATCATTAAATCACCTGATGAACTCTGCTGGAAAACACAGGTAATGAACATATTATTATTCAGAAAACACAGAGCATCTTAAAGGCCATATTCAACACCATTGGGACAAAAGCCATATTTAGAGAGAAGACCTAGGTGGTTACAAAACAGAAAATTGCTCCATTGGAAAATATGGAAATAAAAACAAGTTAAAAACCATACATGACTGCAGACATAGGTTTCTGTAGCTAAATAAATGACAAGCTTTCCCCTGAGCGTTTATGGTTTCACAGATAAATAAGGGCAGAGATTACAGTCTCAGAGTCTATTTACTTCCACTAGGGTGACACTTCTTTTTATATCCACTGCTCAGCACCAGCTCGACTCTTTTCTCTTGTTCCAGCCTCTCTGCAATTATCTGCCTGAGAAGAAGAGGGAAGCATTTAGGTATTTGGTGGGAGATAAATGCAGCACGACAAGGGGATTACCACGGTTGAGACACTTTTCTGAGCTCTTTGAAGCTTAAAAAGCCTAATGCTGTTTTAATTCCTTTGCTACAGAATTTAGGGACAGTCAGTATGAACCCCTCAGTAAGAAGAAATTAAACATTTTAAACCAAAAAATAATAGCTGCCCATAAAGACACTGGCTGGTGTTTCCCAGTGCCAATTAATGAAGCAAATGTATTTCTAAAAGCTCAACTTCAAATAGTCTTCATTTTAAAAGAATGTAAAATCATGTTCATAAAATGACTAACTGCAGGCCAGTTTCACGCATTAGTAAAAGTATGGATTGAAATAAAATGATTTGGAAAGCAAAGCCTTTTGAAAAGGATCACTTACCGGGAAAATCTCTAAACTGTACAGACAAGGAAGCAATGAGTGGTTTGTCTTATACATTAAAAGGATAATTTTACTTTTGGGTTTTCCTAGTATTTGTTGAAAGATGGATTCCACTTTCTTGTTTTTAGGTAATTTCCTAAGATCTTCTCTAGGTTGATTTCTTAAATATTGCTTCAAATCCTCAGGACTCTTAATGGTCTATATATTCTCTGACGGTTTGGACAGTATGGCTTTAGCATGATTTTCTTGAGTACTGGGAATAGACAGATGTGAGGTGATTGATGGCTGTAATTAATAATCCAGAAACTGTTAAGTTTGCACATTTTACTTTCATCAAGTTAAACTTTTTTCTTTTTCTCCCTCTCTCTCTTTCTCCTCAGGGTTATTTAGAAATTTATCCCTAGGACAAAACCTTCAATGCTTGCTGACCTTTAGAAACTCTCAGGTTTTATGAGCTCCATATCCTCACAGGAGGTTGATTATCATTTCTATAGAAAACTCTTATTTTCAGTGAAGTAAGAACTGTTAAACGATTAAATTCCATTAAGGCATTAGGGTAAGCTTTTATTATTTCCTGTGTTTATTTGCTTATTTTGAAAGCAGTTGGTTAAAAAGGGGCTGAAAGCAGGATTTTCTTTATGTCCATAGATTCATGAATACAGTTTCTAGGCATATAAGCTGGTTTTGTTTCTTGAAGAAGTTAAAAAAAAAAAAAAAAAAGACTGATGTTGGGTTTGTCATTTCTGTTCATTTCGGTATTGATGGGTGAAGAGAGACATAACTTAGCTAGTTTATGTAATACCCAAACCATCTTCCTGAAGAAATATAGCTAGGCTCACTCACGATCAAGAGAAATATAACTTTTAATTATGTTTTACACTGAGAGTGAAAACAGAAACAATGAACATGCACACAAGGAACAATTGAGTTTTTCTTTCAGAACCAACATGAAATTGAGTGGATGAATACATTAATGAAACATAAAATGCAACAGAAACTAAGAATGATCCTGTCCTTAATTTTTGTCTTTCTCAGTAGCCTAAATTTATTTTATTTCTCTTCTAGCACTTTTTCTCTCTCACCCTATCTGTTGTCTTTTAATGAAGCAATATAAAGAGTCAAGATTGATCTTAACAAAATTTCATTAAATGCTTGCCATATATGACTCACTTGAGGTTAGAGAAGTGCCTTATATATAACCTCTGCTCTCTAGGATAGAACCTAAGTCAGGGTTTTATGTGTGTGTGTATGAAAAAAGTTATGTTTACAAATTTATGGAAGTTTATTTAATAAAGGTTCAATAAATCGCATGGCACATACCATATATACACAACCTCAGAATGAAAGAGGAAAGAAATTTCCAGTCCCGCTGAGGATGTGGAGCAACTGGAACTGTTATTATCACTTATGGGAGTGCTGCTGCTTCAGTCGTGTCCGACTCTGTGTGACCCCATGGACTGCAGCCTACCAGGCTGCAGAATCCCGTCCATGGGATTCTTTAGGCAAGAACACTGGAGTGGGTTGCCATTTCCTTCTCCAATGGGAGTGCAGACTGGTGTAATTACTCTGGAACTCTGTTTAGAAATATCTACTAAGGCAGGATATAAGCATAATCTACAATCTGGCAATTCCACCCCTATTACATACTTCACAGATATGTGTGCATATGCTCACCAAAGACATTTATAAGAACATCTGTGGTAGTACTAACCATAATAGCTAAAGGATGAAAACAATCTAACATCCATCACAATAAAGCAGCTTAATAAGCAGTGAAATATTCCTTTAATGAAATACTAATAGACCATGAAAATCAATGAACTATAACTACACAGATCATGCACAGCCAAGACTCAACATAAATAAAAGATATAAATCACATAGAAAAGAGTAAAATGATACTGACCTATCATATTATAAATCTGGATTGTGACCATCTTTGGTGGGATATTTAACACTGCAACGAAGCAATCACTAGACTTCTGGAATAGGGCTTCCATTGCTTCTGGGTTTCACTGTTGTTTACTTGAATGGGTTCATTTTGTGAAAATTCATCAGGCCATGCATTTATAGCTTGTGTATTTTTGGTGAGAACATAATAGCTCTCAAGATGCATTTATTCTAATGTGTAACTACGGCTTTAAAAGCATGACTGTAAATAGGAGCATAGTTGAAATGGTCAAAAAACATGGCTGTAATTCTAAACTTCAATTTCTTTCACAAGAGTAAAATGCTTAATAGTAATAAAATACTATTAATTAGACCATTTGATACTTTCTTATGAAAATGACTATTCCCAGACATTAAAAAAAAAAAGATAAAAAAGGACAAGGGAATTCCAAAAGGAAGTTTCACTTTGACCAAACCAATCTTGTCCCCATTAGTTTTCACTGTTAATGGTTAAAATACATGCAATTAATTACTGATTACAATAAAGATAATAGGAGAAGAGTGTAAAAAAAAATCCAAGTATAATTAGTCTATTTGTGGTATAATAGCACTTGATAGATTATTTTTCAATATAGTCATCAGTAAAATTACATCTATTATTTAGAAATATTTAGAAACAAGCTTGTAATCCCTTGAGTGTAAACATAATTCACATAAAGCAACTTACAAACATTACAAACATTAATACTCTTTGAATAAATTCTTAGAAGCACAATAATTCTTTGAATAAAAATAGCTTCTACTTTATTATCTCTTAAATTAGTGTTTTAGTCTTTCTTTATACAGTTTTCCTAAATTTTCCTTCCCCCCACCTCAAATAGAATGGACTAGAATTAGAACAATACAGAAGCAACTCTTCATTTCCCTATCTCTATTTCCCTTAAAACATCTCTCTCAAACTTCAGCAGTACAATTTAAGTCTTTCAGAAAGCAAGTCCTTTTTCTATGCTGCTGATCATAGCATTACTTGAAAATGGAGCTTTTCAGTAATAGAAGAGCCCTGTTCCTACAGGTTAAGCAGAGTTTTAAGATGAGGGAGACATTTCCCTAAGTCATATGAATTTTAGCTTTTTCTAGAAAGCACTATCATTTTAAATATGATCATTGATTCAAAAAATATTCATTAAACAATGGCTATACTTTAGTCACTGGGGATACAATGGTGAAGGAAAAAAAAAACCACAACAGTCCTTATGTTCATGGAGCTTACAGCTGAAAGATGGCCATTAATCAAATGACTACTACAATATATGTAAAAGTACAGCGTAATGCAAGGTCAAAGTATGCAGACAAATCTATGAGTTTCTGGAGTCTCAATATATTGATAGTTAATATCTGCAATAGGAACAGAAGCTCTCCAGCAAAAGAGGGTTAGAAAAAAATGGTCTATAAAAGAGACTTACACATATGCAGAGACTCTAAGACAGGTGAGAAAATAGTCTACTTTGAGGGTGCGAGGGGTAAGGTATGTCAGGGGGATAATCAATTCACAAATCCAAATGAATAAGCCTTCCCCACTACCAAAAGCTCCATTTAATTTTGCTGTAGCTGATTTCAGGTTTATACTCATGTCTTAACGACAGTATATTTTTTACTATATTTGAAAAAACTCAAAGAGGTTTGCTAAGTAATTAAGAATTACTTACTTATCTAATTATTTGTTCATCTAATTATATAGATTTCTCCAAGTAAAGATCATATTTACAGAACATGTTACATGTATAAACAGTAAATGGATTTATAAGCCAAATCACCTGTGAAGTAAATGCTAAGGAAAAGTCCAGAGTGCATGAGATGAATTAGAAGAGAAGTTTGCAGAAGCTTTAACTATAAGCAAGGTGAAAAGACAGCCTTCAGAAACAGAGAACATAATAGCAAATGAAGCAACTGACAAAGAACTAATCTCAAAAATATACAAGCAACTCCTGCAGTTCAATTCCAGAAAAATAAATGACTCAATCAAAAAATGGGCCAAAGAACTAAACAGACATTTCTCCAAAGAAGACATACACATGGCTAACAAACACATGAAAAGATGCTCAACATCACTCATTATCAGAGAAATGCAAACCAAAACCACAACGAGATACCATTTCACGCCAGTCAGAATGGCTGAGATCCAAAAGTCTACAAATAATAAATCCTGGAGAGGGTGTGGAACACTGTTGGTGGGAATGCAAACTAGTTCAGCCACTTTGGAGAACAGTGTGGAGATTCCTTAAAAAACTGGAAATAGAACTGCCTTATGACCCAGCAATCCCACTGCTGGGCATACCCACTGAGGAAACCAGAATTGAAAGAGACACGTGTATCCCAATGTTCATCGCAGCACTGTTTATAATAGCCAGGACATGGAAGGGACCTAGATGCCCGTCAGCAGACAAATGGATAAGAAAGTTGTGGTACATATACACAATGGAGTATTACTCAGCCATTAAAAAGAATACATTTGAATCAGTTCTAATGAGGTGGATGAAACTGGAGCCTATTATACAGAGTGAGGTAAGCCAGAAAGAAAAACACCAATACAGTATACTAACGCATATATATGGAATTTAGAAAGATGGTAATGATAACCCTGTATGCGAGACAGCAAAAGAGACACAGATGTATAAAACAATCTTTTGGACTCTGTGGGAGAGGGAGAGGGTGGGATGATTTGGGAGAATGGCATTGAAACATGTATAATACTATATATGAAACGAATCGCCAGTCCAGGTTTGATGCATGATACTGGATGCTTGGGGCTGGTGCGCTGGGATGACCCAGAGGGATGGTACGGGGAGGGAGGTGGAGGGGGGATTCAGGATGGGGAACATGTGTATACCTGAGGTGGATTCATGTTGATGTATGGCAAAACCAATAAAATATTGTAAGTAATTAGCCTCCAATTAAAATAGATAAATTTATATTTAAAAAAAAGAGAAGTTTATTAATTTTCCTATATATTTTCTTAGGTGATGATGGTAATTAAATTTCTGATATAATTTAAAAACTGCTCTGTATTGAAAGAAAAACACTACACAATAACCCACACCAGGTGAAGATAAGGAAGCAGACAGCTCATCACTAAATACAGGTAAGCTGAAAGTACATTGTGAGATATACAGCAAGTCAAAGTATAAAATAAACCTTGGAACTTGGAAAACCTCTTGAACCTTGCAAATATAACATGAACTTTCAATAAAACAAATTTTCAGCAAAAACTAATTCCCTAGTAAGCACTCTTGATATAAATGCTGCTGCTGGGCTGCCAAGAAGCATAATTTGCCAGTTTAAGTGGGAAAAAAGGTACTTTGAAAACAATTTGGAAGGCAAGGTAGAATAGAATTTCTTCTCTTTTTAAAATTACTTTTACACAGCCTGTTATTGTACAGACTCCAATATTAATCATTCATCCCAGCAACTGGGTTGTCTTCCAAGCCCTGACATTGCATGTGAATCATACATAGGAACCTTGCAACAGTCTAACCAATAGCTTACTTCTGAAACCTGAGTGGTGGTTTTATCTGTGAAGGTCACTGACGGAATTGGTAGCAGATGTGAGTAACTTCTGTATTTCTGACCAACCAAGTTAAGTCCCCCCAACACATCCCAAATGGATGTGACACAGCCACCTGCTTTACAGATGGACACTGCTCACCCAAGGAACGGAAATAACGGCAACCACGGAAAGATGAAGATAGGCCCTAACACTAGAAACAGTGTTAGTTTATCTGGTTCATTAATAGTTTCATCTGAAACTTTGATGCCAAGCTATCTATAGAGGTCATATTTAGGGCAGTAATAAGCAACTGGTTCACATCAAAAAACTTTTGACTTTCTTTGGTACCAATAAATTGGAATACATGATCCTTTATAGATTCAAAGGATTAGATCTGATGGATAGAGTGCCTGAAGAACTATGGACAGAGGTTCGTGAGATTGTACAGGAGGTAGCGATCAAGACCATCCCCACGGAAAAGAAATGCAAAAAAGCAAAACGGTTGTCTGAGGAGACCTTACAAATAGCTATGAAAAGAGAAGAAGCAAAAGGCAAAGGAAAAAAGGAAAGATACGCCCATTTGAATGCAGATTTCCAATCAATAGCAAGGAGAGATAAGAAAGCCTTCCTCAGTGATCAGTGCAAAGAAATGGAGGAAAACAATAGAATGGGAACGATAGAGATCTCTTCAAGAAAATTAGAGATACCAAGGGAATATTTCATGCAAAGATGGGCTCAATAAAGGACAGAAATGGTATGGACCTAACAGAAGCAGAAGATATTAAGAGGAGGTGGCAAGAATACACAGAACTGTACTAAAAAGGTCTTCATGACCCAGATAATTATGATGGTGTGATCACTCACCTAGAGTCAGACTTAGAATATGAAGTCAAGTGGGCCTTAGGAAGCATCACTACGAACAAAGCTAGTGGAGGTGATGGAATTCCAGTTGAGCTATTTCAAATCCTAAAAGATGATGCTGTTAAAGTGCAGCACTCAATATGCCAGTAAATCTGGAAAACTCAGCAGTGGCCACAGGCCTGGAAAAGATTAGTTTTCATTCCAATCCCAAAGAAAGACAATGCCAAAGAATGCTCAAACTACGCACAATTGCACTCATCTCACACACTAACAAAGTAATGCTCAAAATTCTCCAAGCCAGGCTTCAACAGTAAGTAAACTGTGAAATCCCAGATGTTCAAGCTGGATTTAGAAAAGGCAAAAGAACCAGAGATCAAATTGCCAACATCTGTTGGGACATTGAAAAACCAATAGAGTTCCAGAAAAACATCTATTTCTGCTTTAATGACTATGCCAAAGCCTTTGACTGTGTGGATCACAACAAACTGTGGAAAATTCTTAAAAGTGATGGGAATACCAGACTATCTTATCTGCCTCCTGAGAAACCTGGATGCAGGTCAAGAAGCAACAGTTAGAACTGGGCATGGGAAAACAGACTGGTTCCAAATTTGAAAGGAGTATGTCAAGGCTGTATATTGTCACCCTGCTTATTTAACTTAAATGCAGAGTACATCATGAGAAATGTTGGACTGGATGAAGCACAAGCTAGAATGAAGATTGTCAATAACCTCAGACATGCAGATGACACCACCCTATGGCAGAAAGTGAAGAAGAACTAAAGAGCCTCTTGATGAGAGTGAAAGAGGAGAGTGAAAAATTTGGCTTAAAAGTCAACATTCAGAAAACTAAGATCATGGCATCTGGTCCCATCACTTCATTGCAAATAAATGGGGAAACAGTGGAGATATTGACAGACTGGGCTCCAAAATCACTGCAGATGGTGACTGCAGCCATGAAATTAAAAGACACTTGCTCCTTGGAAGAAAAGTTATGACCGACCTAGACAGCATATTAAAAAGTAGAGACATTACTTCGGCAACAAGGGTCTATCTAGTCAAAATTATGGTTTTTCCAGTAGTCATGTATGGATATGAGAGCTGGACTACAAAGAAAGCTGAGCACCAAAGAATTGATACTTTCAAACTGTGGTGTTGGAGAAGACTCTTGAGAGTCCCTTGTACTGCAAAGAGATCCAACCAGTCCATCCTAAAGGAAATGAGTCCTGAATATTCATTGGAAGGATTGATGTTGAAGGTGAAATTCCAGTACTTTGGCCACAGCCACCTGATGCAAAGAACTGACTCATTTGAAAAGACTCTGATGCTGGGAACGATTGAAGGAAGGAGGAGAAAGGGATGACAAAGGATGAGATGGTTGGATGGCATCACCAACTCAATGGACATGAGTTTGATAAACCCAAAAGTAAGCTTTTGAGTATAAGTTTGGTGATAGACAGAGAGGCCTGGCATGCTGCAGTCCATGGGGAAACAAAGAGTTGGACAGGACTGAGGGACTGATCCTTTACAGGATTTAGATATCAGCTTCTCTTATCATATCTATTGCGAGAGTGACATGTAGAAGATAAAAGCTTGGTCAAAGACTCTTCAGACATATATTTAATTGTATCTAATATCCAAGTTACCTTTGAGGTATCAGCTTCTATTTCAACATCAAGCTCATATTAACAACCTGGGGATTTTTTTTTTTTTTTTTCTGGTCAGGGTAGTGTTCGTGGAGTATCTTACTGGAAGCTGGTGATCTCATGATCCCTAGTGTCTGTTCCCAAAGTGATTGTTTCCTCAATGCTTCCTAAACTTCAGCCATTAGAAGGACACCTCTGCATTTTTGGTAAGCCACATCTCAGGACAAAATGCTCTACTATTTACTTAATTTTTTCTTAAACTATTTAACTTTCTTAAACTTAAATTATATAGAAGTCAACACAGAAATATGTGTACTTTTATCTAACATGGAACACTGCTGACCAAAATAATAGTTAACTGATAAAATGAAAAGGGTAGAAATAGAAAATAATGCCAACAGACATGGTCCACAATAATGTAAATGGACACTAGCTGTACATTTTCAAAGTCTCTGAGAATGTGACCTTTGCTCTTTTAATTAAAAAGGCAGATTAACAAGAATTGGAAAACCATTTGTGACCAACCTAACACCATACTGAATTACTCTCGTTGATTTAACCTAAATGATTAAAACAAAATTGAAAACAGCATGGATCTTACTCTGCTTTGTTGCCTATGGTGCCTTATCTGTGCTTTGCAAAACACTTGGCTACTCAGATCATTAAGCCAGTAGTTCTCAACACTGGCTGTACAATAAATTCACCTGGACAGTCTTTATAAACATACCAGAACTCATGAAGCTACATCTCAGAACAGTTAAATTAGGATGGATAAGAAATGGAGAGCTTTTAGCTAATTCTAATGATCAGCTAGTATCAAAACTCATTAAACTCCTGAGATTTGATATTCTTCATCTTCACTCCTCCTGGAACTAAAAGGCTCAAGACAGTCACCAACATCTTCTCCATAGGTTTAAAGCTCTACAGTCAATAAATGCATAAAATAATCATCAAGTTAGGTTGTTTAGTGCTGGATTTATAAGCAGAGGAAAGTACTCCGGTACATATTTTCATTCTGGAGGATGGCTGAGAAAGTAATATTTGTGAAACAGGAACTATAGGTCAAGCACAAGGCTCATTTCCTTGACATTAGATTGCACTGGCATACCTATTGTCATTTTAAAAACAATAGTCATTGAAATAATTCAACACAGTGATAGGTTTCTACAGAAACTGTTAGTCAATGTGAATCACCCTAAGATTACTCTGAACTGATGTGACAATTCTGACAAAGAATGAAGGTGTTTCAAGTCATAATATCTAAGAGCATATCTTGAGTGGCAATCACATCTCACAGATCAAATGTCTTTTTTCTTTTTGTTGTTTTTACCCTGATACAAGAGGTTTAAAATATACTGGGAGTAGATCTGTCCCTTGTAGAATTATAAAGTTAGCACATAAAAAAACGAAATCCACTGATACCAAGGTACAAAAAGCCACTGTTTTCATGGAAACTTGAGCAAGCAATTTGTGCCAAATGTCTTGTGTTCACTTCCTAGTTCCAATTAATTTTGGTAAGTAATAAATTACTCCCCAAATTTAGTGGCTTTAAAAAATGATGATCATTCACACCACTCAACAATGTGTAATCTGAGCAGAGATCATCAGCTCATCTCAGTTGTAAACCTTATCAGCTGGGGCAGCTTGAATGGGGACAGTACCAGCTTACATGACTGTTGAGTGGTGTTGGCTAGTGAGTGGAAGCACAGCCCTGCTCTTAAGGTAGACCTCTCTGTCTACCTGTTTGTACTTCCTCATATTATGCTGGCTGGATTCCAAGCAAAACTGTACCAATACAACAAGGTGGAAGTGCATGCATTTTTATGAGCTAGCCTCAGCAATCACAGAGCTTCACTCCTATTTTTCTTTATCAGTTAAGGCAATCACAAAGGTCTACCTGGGTT
Organism: Bubalus bubalis; assembly: GCF_019923935.1. NCBI lineage: Eukaryota > Metazoa > Chordata > Mammalia > Artiodactyla > Bovidae > Bubalus > Bubalus bubalis. The sequence continues at coordinate 27,298,713 of NC_059177.1, read as the reverse complement.
TAAGTGGAGAGGCATTCATTTCACCACTTGATGAGAAACAGTGTCAAAGTCATAGTGAAAGAAGAGCAAATTGGGCAAAGTGTGCTTGTGTAGCCATTTTTGGAAAACACCATGAGCCACATCCCTTCAGATCCATTCTGTAGTTGCCATACTGCCTCTTTTGAGGGTAGGTGACCTACAAAGACTATACAAAATGGTCCTCTTACTTTCTGTCTTTTCCTCGGCTTCCTCCCATTAGCAGTTCTGAGAGAGGGAGAATGGTGAGTTTATAGTCTTTGTTCAAAATTCATCCTTGCAGGGTTGTTTTAAGCTGACTGTGCCAAGAAACCAAAATAGATGTAAAAAACTCCAACAACCCTGAGCTAGATGTCCTTGCATGTCAGTAGCCTGTGTGATAAGCCAGAGAAAAGATACCCACAGTCAGAGAGAATAAAATCATACTCTCTCCTAGGAGAGTTGTTCACAAAGTGATCATGCTAGCTTTATTACGACTTCAGACCAAAATATTCCAACAGTTTTCCTGATACTCCAGAAATATAGATTTTTAAAATCTCAAAGTGAAAGAAAGAAAAGTGAAAGTGAAGTTGCTCAGTCGTGTCTGACTCTTTGCAACCCCATGGACTGTAGTCTACCATGCTCCTCCATCCATAGGATTTTCCAGGCAAGAGTACTGGAGTGGGTTGTCATTTCCTTCTCCAAAATCTCAAAGTCTTATTTAAAAATATGACAAAAAAGATGAGAGACTGAGAGAGTCAATTCCTAGGCAGGTTGATAAGAAGTCCAGGGGTCCCCAAGGAGGTCTCAAGAAGGAGAAAAGGACAAATGTCTTTTTTTTTCTCTACATTCCTTAGTCTTAGTCACATAAAACGTTTTAAAATGTTATATAAATTAGTCACATAAAATGTTTTCCATACCTGATGATTACGCAACAAACAACTCTGTTTAAACTCTGTACTAAGGATTATATAATATATCTTGCTTGAGGACAGTTTCTCCTTCTTGAAAACCTTCTGACTAATCCTGTTATCTTAAAATGTATATTATGGGAGTGGGTCTAGTAAGATCTTTACAACCTTGAGACATTCTTTTGATCTACTGTAATAACCAATTAAAAAGTATATAACTCCCTTACTAACACTAGCAAGGGGGGCACTCTCCATCCCCCTTTTGATGTCTATGTCAGAAGCTTTCTCTGCCCCTTTTCTTACTTTAATAAAACTCTGCTACACAAAAGCTCTTGAGTGATCCCAAAGCTAAATCTTCTTCTTTGGAGATCATGAATCCAACATCATTCACTGTAAGCTATCAAAGACAGAAGGTTGGACGTCAAATATTATCATTAGACTATTTTTCTAGTAAAAAGCATCATCTAAAATTTTCAAGTCAGTATTAATAAATGGTTTTCAAAATTAGAGTATTTACTGTAATAAAAAATAGCTAAAATTCCTGGGTTTTGTGTCTAAAATTTTCAATTGCCCCAAATGAGCCATTTATTCTTCACTTTCTTTTTCATGTCCAGATCAACTATACGGTATAATTAAATATTATGTCTTGTAAAGTAGAGTAATTTTCTTTCTGAAATTGAGACATAAAAATCCAAGCCACTATGGACAATTACAACTCAATAATAAAAAGTCAAATAACCTAATTAAAAAACAGAACAATCACCCTGACTTCTGATTTTCAACTGGCATATAAAAAGTTTAGCAGTCATCACTCTGTTCTGACAACAAGTAAAAAGTTAAGCAACTCCTCTTAAATCTGACAGAGAAGTGAGGTCAAGAATAAAACCACTACCTCTAAAATGGAGAGACAATAGGCAAATACAGAGAACCACAACTTTCCAGAGCGGAAATCCAACAGCAGAATTTTCCCTGGAAGCCAGTACTGGAGTAGAAAAATCTGAACTGTGATTGATGAATTTCTGGAGGGTCAGCAGAACAAGTCTAAGAGCTAACACTCCTGGGAACCCAGGACATAGGTGGTTCCCCTCATTTTTCTGAGTTTTACCTCCAGGAACTCAACTGGATCATCATAGTGAATAATGATTGAAGATCTTCTCATACTTCTGGGAGGTGGGGGGGGGGGGGTAAAATGAACCATTCTGCAACAAGCCACAGCACTATATTCTTCTTAAAAAAACAAATTTTTCCTTCAGAAGAAACTATTTTACCAGAGCCTAACCTGCTGGGGTTTTGTAATAGCCTAGTAAATCTTGTCCATGGGGTCGCATAGCATCACACATGACAGGAACACAGCACCACCACCTCTTTCTAAGAAAAATACCCAAATATAGCTTCCCTCCCACATGGGGGAAAGGAAACACACAGCTCCAGTCCCTCAGCCATCCTGTCTCACCAAATGGGTGAGGAGGAGACAAAGAACTGGTGAAGTTGATAATTCAGGAGGACAGGTTCACCAAAACAATGGGACCAAGACACATAACTAGAGAATACTCCCTCTCACTCCCATACTTTCCCACTATATTTGTAAAGCCCTATTCACTGCACTTCTTTTAGCCAGTACATCATTCATGGGTTTCAAGAGAAAACTTACACAGCATATTAAAATGCAAAAAACAACAGTATTAAGAGGTTGAATACACATCAGAACAGGCATCAGACATGGCATGAGTTATCAGACCAGAAATTTTAAAGAACTATGATTAATATGCTAAGGTATTTAATGGAAAAAAAATAGGTAGTATGCAAAAAATGGATAATGTAAGCAGAGGAATGGAGATTCTGGAAAAAAAAAAAAAACAAAAACAACAAAAATCTAAAAAAGAAATGTGTAAGCTGAAGGACAAGTTCCTATCATCTATAGGAAGCAGTATAAGACAAAGCACCTGTTTTCTCAAGGACCTGTAGAGAAGAAAGTCTCCTTGAAAAACATTCTTAAAAAAAGAAAGCCAGTGATCAAAAATACTGTAAAGAGATAAGTAATGACTTCGATGGGCTCATTAGTAGACTAAACATGGCTGAGAAAACAATCTCTAAGCTTGAAGATAAAGTGTGTATGTGTGTGACAATCAAATGTTCCAAAACTTAAAAGATGAAACAACTGAAAATAAAGAAGAAAATACTTAAGAACTGTACAATGGTGGTAACAGAAGGAGAAGAAAGAAAAAAAGGAACAGAAATAACATGTGAAGCAGTGGTGATGAAGAATTTCCCAGATTTATATCTGAAATCAAACCACAGGTCTCTCTCCAGAGAGTACGAAAGTGATAAAGGCCAGAAACACAGGCCTAAATAAGAAAAGAAGAACATCAGAAAATAAATAAGTAAAATATTCTTAATTGATCTCATAGTTTTTTTCAAAATAACAATTCACTGCTAGGAGCAAAGTGAAACTAAACATATTACTGCCATATGTAGGACCATAGAAAAAACAAGAGAATTCCAGAAAAAACATCTGCTTCATTGACTATGCTAAAACCCTGGACTGTGTGGATCACAACAAACTATGGGAAATTTTTCAAGAGATAGAAATACCATACCACCATACCTGCTTCCTAAGAAATCTGTATGCACGTCAAGAAGCAACAGTTAGAACTTGACATGGAACAATGGACTGGTTCAAATTGGGAAAGGAGTACATCAGGCTGTATATTATCACCCTGCTTATTTAACTTATATAAAGAGTACATCAGGCAAAATTCCAGGCTGGATGAAGCACAAGCTGGAATCAAGATTGCCAGGAGGAAATAACAATAACCTCAGATATGCAGATGACACCATCCTTATGACAGAAATCAAAGAGGAATTTTTCATCAACCAAAGACCTCTTGATGAAAGTGAAAGAGGAGAGTGAAAAAGCTGGCTTAAAACTCAACATTTAAAAAACCACGATCACGGCATCAGGCCTCAGCACTTCATGGGAAATAAATGGGGGAAAAGTGGAAACAGTGACAGATTTATATCCCTGGGCTCCAAAATCACTGTGAATGGTGACTGCAGCCATGAAATTAAAAGACGCTTACTCCTTGGAAGGAAAGTTATGACCAACTTAGACAGCATATTCAAAAGCAGAGACATTACTTTGCTGATAAAGGTCTGTCTAGTCAAAGCTATGGTTTTCCCAGTAGTCATGTATAGATGTGAGAGTTGGACCATAAAGAAGGCTGAGTGCTGAAGAATTGATGCTTTTGAATTGTGGTGCTGGAAGACTCTTGAAATTTCCCTGGAGATCTCCCCTGGAGATCAACCAGTCAATCCTAAAGGAAATCAACCCTAAATATTCACTGGGAGGACTGATGCTGAAGTTGAAGCTCCAATACTTTGGCCACTTGATGCAAAGAGCCAACTCTTTGGAAAAGACCCTTATGCTGGGAAATATTGAGGGCAAGAAGAGAAAGGGACAACAGAGGAGGAGATGGTTGGATGGCATCATCGACTCAATGGATATGAGTTTGAGCTAGCTTCGTGAGATAGTGAAGGACAGTGAAGCCTGGCCTGCTGCAGTCCGTGGGGTTGCAAAGAGTTGGACATAACTGAGTGACTGAACAACAACAACAAAAAGGACCTAGAAATCTTACTCCTTGATGTTTAACCAGATTGAAAACTTATGTCCATACAAAACCTGCACACAGCTTTATTCATAATTTCAAAAACTTGGAAGTGACCAAGCAGGCCTTTAGGAGGTGAGTGGTACACTATTATATCCGGTACAAAAAAAAAATAAATAAAAAAGAAAACCACCTCTTAAGCCACTAAAAGATAGGGAGGAAATAAAAATGTACAGTACTAAGTGAAGTAAGTCAATCCAAAATGGCTATATACCACGTGATTACAACTACAGGACATTCTGGAAAAAGGCAAAAGTATGGAGATAGTAAAGAAAAGGCAATGGCACCCCACTCCAGTACTCTTGCCTGGCAAGTCCCATGGACGGAGGAGCCTGGTGGGCCGCAATCCATGGGGTCACGAAGAGTCGGACACGACTAAACAACTTCCCTTTCACTTTTCCCTTTCATGCATTGGAGAAGGAAATGGCAACCCACTCCAGTGTTCTTGCCTGGAGAATCCCATGGACAGTGGAGTCTGGTGGGCTGCCATCTATGGGGTTGCACAGAGTCGGACATGACTGAAGCCACTTGGCAGCAGCAGCAGCAGCATGGAGATAGTAAAGATTATAGGATGCTAAGGGTTTTTAGGACACTCTAAAGTTGATGATGATGATACATGTAGATCTATTTGAACATACCAAAGGTGTTTAATGGTACACTTTAAATAGTTGAATTATAAGAATTATTTCCTAAAAAAGCTTTTAAAATAATAAGTCATCAGGAATAAAAGATAATGCTGTGATTAGCAGATACCATTTACCTCCTCATTTGGTTTGACTGATTTGTTCATTTATTGGATTTGTTAGTTTTAAGCCTATTTTTGACATTTTTCAGAATGTATTCATGAACCTTTGGCTCACCCCAAAAATAAAACCAAAATTGCAAACTGCTAGTTCGTTCCTCCACTTCCAGAGATGAGATATTTTAAATGTGCAAATCATAGATACAAGCAAACACCTGTGATTTACAATGGCGGATCTGAAAGAATTATAAGCAATACTGAATGAATTATTACTGACTCAGAACTTCCTTTAGAGATTTTTTTAAAGTATCTGTACATAGCTGCATTTAGATTTTCATGTGCTGGGATATATACAAACATATTTATAGATACACAAACATACACATTAGTATCTCTTTGGTGGTAGCTTATAGTTTTCAACTGGCTAACTGGAGGATGGGTCCAATGGTGGAATCTCAGTATGTCCTAAGATCAACAGTAAACAATAGACACCCTCACCCCGGAGACAAATTCAATTCCTAAAAATTGGAGTGGTGACATTTTATAGAAGTTATGTGGGGGACAATATGAAATTAACAGCAAAATCTCCCTGAAATATTCTGTAAATATCTGCATATCTCCCAAAGTTTTTCTCCCATAGCATTAGCCTAACTTCCCCAAATTTTCTAATGTTACTCTCCATGAATACTAGTTTTAAAATCTTCATATTCCTCTTCAAATTGCTACAGTTTGAATTTTCCATTCAATCCAAGAAAAGTTATGAGAACTATTAGGAAAAGAACAATACAGATTTTTTTGACTACATGAAAATGAAAAGTTTTATTCTGAATGATATAATAATAGAAAAGTTTAACACAAAAGTGGCATACTAAAAGAAGACATTTCCAGTGAATCACACTAAGATAAGATATAATTAAGAGTCTGACTATATAAAGACCTACTGTAAACCTGTAAAACAAAAGACCTGACTTCTAATGGAAGAAATGAACGGAGGATACAAATCTGCAAGGTATGGAAGAGGAACAGGAAATGGCCAGTACATACTGTGAATTTGTGTGTAATATTTCCTGCTGTGACCTAAGGAGAACACTGTCTAAAGGACACAAAAAATACGTGAGATTAAAAATCTATTATATGCAAATATCAACATCATTACTTTGTTTCTAGCAGAAATAAAATAGGTCTGATTTAACTGATGGTTGTCTTGAAGCAACGTGTTTTGCTTTTGCGATCTGGGGAAGTCATTCTCTATTGCTAGATTTAAAATAATTTTTTGAATATTCTTCTGTATAATAATTCAGGCAGCTGGGCTTTTGTAAATTTCTTGAGCTAGAAATTAGGTAATTTTTTTTTGTTTTCTGCAGAAGTTTCATGCATTTTATAAGTCAGTAGTAAGCCCCGAATTTTCTTGATTTGGAGGAGTCTGTTATAATTCTGAATCTTCCTTAAGTATCCAAGTTACTAATAAGCAAAATGGAAAGATTCTCAATTTTACTGTTTATTCTGAGAAATGAGACACTGTTCATAAAGAGATAACACTTCTCAACCATCTGCTTGGGAATTTTTTTATTTAAAAACCTCAAGGGAAAAAATGTGTGGAAACGACAGGGGAAACAGGCACCCTCCTGCTCTGCTGATAAAGCTGTAAATTGCTGCAGTTTTCCTAGAGAATACTTTAGAAACAATCCTACCAGCCTTGCTAGTTGTAGTAACCGCAACAACAGCAGCAGCAAGAGCTAACACAAGTTGGTCTAAGTATTTTATGCATACCTTAGAATAAATTACTATTATCATGCTAGTTTTATAGATGAGTAGATAAAAGTTTTATAGATGAGGCAAAGAAAGATAAACAACAGTTCACAGGAGAATGAAACAGGTTACAAGAGTTGGAATTTTGAGTGCAGATGATTCAATGATGTAACTATATGTATAATTCCAATCCTATCCAGCAATTCATACCTGAACACATATCCTCCAGAAAACAACCTGGGAATTGCTGACAAAGTGTCATTACTCTTCTTTCAGAACACTGTAAACTTTTCTTTTCTTTACCTCAGAATTGTCCCAAGTGGAATCTGACTGATAGTCATTTTGGAACCATGGAAAAATCTAAGAAAAATGAAAAGCCTTACGATATATAGCTCTTATATTTCATCTAGGAGCACTGATGGTGTTTATTATTCTTTCCCTGTGTTTCTCTACATCCACCCATTCATCCTAAGAAAGTACTGTAGCTGGCTTTATTTAGACCTTCTGCACTTGTGCAAATTATTAGCATATATTTTAATCTATCTTTTGAAGGACATTTTTGTATACTTTTCATTGGTTATTGTTGACACATAAGTAAGTCTATTGCTGTTTGTAAATTTATTTTCTATCACAGTAGATGACTGAACTTTGGTTAGTTTTAAAAATTTTTAGAGTTGATACTATTCGGTTTTGAGAAGCCCTAGTAAGTCGGACACGACTGAAGTGACTTAGCAGCAGCAGCGGCAGCAGTATTTTGTTCTCCAATAATGATAATTCTGTCTCCTTATTTCACAAATTAGACATTTATTCTTGTTCATATCAACTGTATTGGCCCAAAACCCTCCAAATGGATTTAAGGTAATGGTCTATGTGAAAGTCGCTCAGTCATGTCCAACTCTCCACAACCTCATGGACTATACAGTCCATGGAATTCTCTAGGCCAGAATACTGGAGTGGGTAGCCTTTCCCTTCTCCGGGGGATCTTCCCAACCCAGGGATCGAACCCAGGTTTCCCGCATTGCAGGCAGATTCTTTACCAGCTGAGCCACAAGGGAAGCCTGAGAATACTTGAGTGGGTAGTCTATCCCTTCTCCAGCAGATGTTCCTGACCCAGGAATCGAACTAGGGTCTCCTGCATTGCAGGCGGATTCTTTACCAACTGAGCTATCAGTGAAGTCCAAGGTAATGGTACTGGTGGGTATTTTGTCTTGTTCCTGGTTTAAATAAAAGGATTCTTGGCATTTCCTTTCAAGATATTTTTGAGGTGTGAAGAAGCAATTATTTCTTCCTATATTGGTCATTAATTTTATTGAATGTCTTATAAATGTCCATTGAGGATACAGTGGTCTATGTTATTATATTTATTGATATGAAGCATACACATTTCTGAAACCATCACTGAGTACTTATAAAGTTTATTCTTTTAGTATAATGTTCAGATTTTATTAGGACTTCCCTGGTAGCTCAGATGGTAAAGCATCTGCCTACAATGTGGAGACCCAGGTTCGATCCCTGGGTCAGGAAGATCCTCTGGAGAAGGAAATGGCAACCCACTCCAGTACTCTTGCCTAGAAAATCCCATGGACAGAGGAGCCTGGTAGGCTACAGTCCATGGGGTTGCAGAGAGTCGGACATGACTGAGCAACTAAACTTTTCAAATTTTTTTTGCTAAAATCTTATTTAGGTTTTCACACTATAATCATGAAATTGATTCAAATTTACTAATTTTTTGTAATCTTGCCAGGTTTTGTCCTCAGGAATATACTAGCCTAACAAAATAAATTAGAAAGATTTAAAACTTTTTATATTTTCAAACAGCTTATATAACAATTTATCTATTGCCAAAAAATTGAAAAAAATTACCAGTAAAACTCTAGTTTTAGAATCCTTTTTTGTGGGGGCAGGGGGTTACACAGTTTTTTTTTATGATTATGGATTTACAAAGGAATTCTTATTAATATTGATCATTTATATTCTTCCCAAAAGTTTATATTTAATTGAGTTTTCATACATATGACTTGAACATGGAATGCTGTTTATTAATTCTTTCTTACCTATCACATTCTCTTTCTCATTTCTAATTTTAGCTGTTTTAACAGCTGTATTCTTCATTAGTATCTTTCAGAGCTCAACCATTGCTCTTGGCCATTCCTCCATCCTTCCATTTCTTCCTCTATCTATCTCCTTTCTATATAATTGTTTTGTTATTTTTATTTCCTAAAATTCACAAGGGTGTGAAAAGGATGAAAAAGAAGGTATATTTTTTAATTTTAGGATCAATGTTTTATATGTATGTTACTTCCATTATGAAATAGTTTTTTTCTAATTTTTGGCAAACTATCTGTTGATGGTTAAAAGAGGAATTCTCAGACTACGTGATAATTTTGTTTCTCACTTTTCTCTTTGTTTCTGACTTGATACATTTTAATGGCATATTAATTAGACTATTATGATTCATGATTATTATCTTTATGGCAGAGCAAACTTTTTACAAAATAAATTTCCTTTTTTACGTTAAAGGTTTGCCTTGAATTACTATTGTTTTTGAAATTAACACTTCTTAGCCTTTTTTTTTTTCTGTTAAATATGACTGATAAGTATTTGCACATCTTTTCACTCATAGTGTTGGTTTTGTTTTAACTCTGGCTGTTTTTATGGATTTTAGCTCAAGTTACAAATTACTTGGTCTGACTTCTGCTCATCTTATAAATTTAAATCTTTTTTTTTTAATTTTATTTTATTTTTAAACTTTACATAATTGTATTAGTTTTGCCAAATATCAATCTTGCAGGGTTGCTCTACTAGGGGTTGAGCTTAATAAACACTGTATATAATAAACACATTCCTGAGATACTAATCACACCTTAATAAGGAACTGAGCCTATATGCCTGGGTGGGCAAATGATGAGCTAGTGAAACAAGCTCAACTTCAGCTATTTTGTGCAATTCCCTTTTTCCAACAGGCATCGGAGAATTCTTATTTTTTCATCCCCAAATAGTTTTGTGGGAGGAATTGTGAGGGGCTATTGTACTATGCTCAAGATGAATAAAAATAATTCTTCTGGTAGAATCACCAACTTTTATGGGCTCATTGCTGAATACAGTCTCCTAATGATCTTTCCAAGTCAGCTGATATTTTGAATTTGGACAAGGTATAACATTTATATGACACTCTAAGTGGAAGATGTTTAAAAACACAGTGTATTACCACTGGTACTGTTTGGAATGAGTGCTTTGCCTTGGTTCTGTATTTCAAATGCACATAAAACCTCCTACAGAATTTCGTATCGTAAAATAACTGGTATTTTCAAACCCTTAGTCATCATACCCAAATAATTCTATGAAATTAATCAAGTCAAAGTGACCATATTGTGTTATTACACACAAAGGATTTCTTTCAAAGATACTCTTTCCTGCCGTCGAGGGCTGGGAAATACATCGACTCAGGCTCAGAAGGACTGGCTGTTGCTCGACTGTGATTGTGGCCCGTGGGAGATAAATCACGCTGAAGGCAGTCAGTTCGATGAGTGGCAGATTGGTTGTCACTGCTAAACCTCTTATTGCTTCCAGTGACTTTTATCCACACACATTCTAATCCATCACAGATCCAATTCCACAAACCGTGTATAAAGCTCTACAGCTTGGCTCTATACATTCCTCATTTCTAAACTATCTGCCCCACATCAGGTTTATCAAATATACAGGGGACTCATGAGATGTTTAGGTTTGAAAGTTTCAAGCTATAGTCAGTCTCCATTATGTAATATGTCTAAGTCCAAAAGTTAACTTATCACAGCAAGCCAAATTATTTTTGAACGTTCTTAAAAGCATACTTAAGTTGTCAGGCCCTTAAATCCTTAGGTACCAGCCAATAATGTTCTTTCATTTCTCCTGTGCTTGGGGCTATAACCTTTTTCTTGTCAGTAGAAGCTTAGATATATTTAAAAGCAGAGAAAGAAAGATGCTATGCTGGGTACTGGGTGAATGATGCAATTCCTCTTTTTGCTTTCTCCTTTTCTCTTTTTCTTTTATTTCTTTCTTTTTTTTTTTTTTTTTGGAGGGGGAGTGAATGGAATAGAGTTCTGTTGATTAAACATGGGTATGATAGAATGCTACTGTAAACACACTGTTGGGACTGTGTCTCATCCTATTACTGTGCATATATGAAATTTAAGTGTATACACAAACCCACATACATTCTTACCTACATATACACAACTACATATGAAGATATCTAGACACAGGCAAAAGGAGAGAGAACCGTATTCTTGGAAGAGGGATCAATGTGTGCAAAATCTCGTGGTGGGAGGGAATGTGGCAAATACTAAAAAGTTTTGGGAAAAGCAACCAGAAGATGGGGAACATAAAGGACCCCAGACAAGGGCATCATCTAGTGAGCAAGAGGATCTAGATCTCACCTGTACCTGAACACAAACTCCTGCTTCTCTATTTAGACCACATGGCGCCTGCAAACAAAATTTGCTTGGCCAACAGTGGACTTAAGCGGAAGCCTTTTACTGTTGACTGAGTTATACAACTTTGATTTGTCCTATGGAACAAAGCCTGTATTTGACCTATATTTCTCCTTGGTGATGTGTCAATTTGCTTTGCACAATTAGCTTAACAAGCTTTTCTGAATGTTATACATTCTGACAGAGCAGAAACCTGAACTGCAGTTGAGACAGGAGGTAAGTAGGCGGGACACAACAATAAGATTAATGAAGCAGGGGTGCAGCCTTTAGGATGTGATAAAAACTGGATGGAACTGGCTGAATGCAAGGTGGAACGGAGAACAGTCTGGTCACTGACTTTTAGCTCATTGTATCTTCATTACAACACTCAAAACCAGTCTCTTGTGCACCATGAGAATTCCGAGGTGGACCATAAAAGATCAAAAAGTGGGCAGTAGCCCAGTTCCTGGGGATCTGCATCCATCCCTGGAATAGTTAGAATATTCTTCCGAATCCTTACAGCATGCAATTACTCAGTCCATAAAAACCAACAATCCCATGCCCTGGGGCCCCTCTCACTTTCTGAGGAGGTCCCCGTTCTGCCTATGGAATATCTGTCTCTCTAAATAAATTTGCTTTCACTTTACTCTGGCTTGCTCTTGAATTCTTTTCTTCATGAAGCCAATGACCCTCATTTGGTGACCTGTATTGGACATGACAATTTCCTCTCCTCCAACAGTCATCACACTCCTTTGGCATGATGTACAAGTCTATACAACAGATTTAATCTAAATTGTTAGAGGTTGTTTTGAGCTTCTGGGTTTTTCTCGAAAGGTGTGTGCTTTTTATAACAAATGAATACTGAGTACTCAGAGTAGTCTCAAGGACAAGTGGCTGAAATAGTTTAAAGCTGTATGCTTGATTTTCCATTTTTTAAATTCTTTCTCTCTTTTTCTTAAAAAAAAAAATGGTTCTTAGACTATCCAGCTTTCTAGACAACTTTCCCACTTGGCAACTCCTCCTTCACATTCTATTGCTTTTGAAAACAGGGAATCTATCTATGAACACAATGCGATAAAAGAAAAGCAGACTTTCTAGATATTAACGTGGATGCTGCAATGAACACACAATCAGAGGATAAAGTGTTGTTATGTGACTCCCTTCTCATGCAACAGAAAACCAATTTATTTAATAGCCTGTGCTTAAGAGTAATGTCATCTTGTAGGGCTTACCATTTTACATTGATGGGAGATTATTAAGTTAACTAATGTGACAAGTCAATAAAAAATTCATAGGCTGTGATCAAGGATGTTAGAAAAAGAACAGAATTGGCAAGTGATAGGGTTAATTCATGAAATTGCATGGTTCAGATACCCGACTCTTGTAGAGAGATGGCTGACTTAATACTTTTTATGTAGAACCTATCAGCAGCACAGCAGCAGTTAAGTAACATTATTATCTTGAATATTCTCAATTCTAAGATCCTCTTAAGAAAGCAGCTGTCTACTTCAGTCTTAGCAAATGTTTCTTTGAGGATGTTTGATGCATATAAAATCAAAATACTTTGAATTTTTAGTATATCAACATATATTTCTTTAGCATTAGCTCAGATAGAGGACATTGTATTGGATAAAATATTATCAACAGTTTAAAATCCAGAGGATAAATCACAAATACTGTTATCTACAATATGCAGAAAAGCAAAAGTTTTAAATCAAATTCTTTATGAATTAGAGTAAGAGCTGGGTTACAGGAGAAGCATTTTTCTGATTGGATAAGCAATTATTGTGAAGGTAACATTCTTGCCCTTTTTTTTTTTTTCTCCCCATTGCCTCCTCTCCAAGAAAATGCAAATGATAAACCCTAAGCATGGAGTAAAGAGCTGGCAGAGGATACTGGCATATGCCTTTTCCTGTTGTGATAGAAGAGATTGGTAATTTTTAAAAAAAGCATTTAAAGCAATAGTGAAAGAAATGGTAATGCTTTGTAGCAACTGATGAAGTTCTTAAAAGCCTTGAATTGGTCAGAACAATTTGGAAAGTTAACTAGAACTTTGAAAACAAAACAAGCCAGATGACAGAAAATAGAAACAGCATTGAAATTGCACTTAACTGTGGCTAGATATCTAAACATCTCCAATTTCTTGAAGACCATTTGTAGAGGGTCAGCAGGGCTGCTATAACACAGGAACATGAGCTAGGGGGTTCAAACAACAGAACTTTATCCTCTTAGAGTTTTGGAGCCAGAAATCTGAAATCAAGATCTCTCTCCAAAATTTCTAGGATAAGACCCTTCCCTGCCTCTTCCAGGTTCTGGCAACTCCAGGAACTCTAGGACTTGTGGAAGCATAACTTCACAGTGCCTGCCTCCATCTTCACAGGGCCATTTCCCCTGTGTCTATGACTTCACAAGGTGATCTTCTCTCTGTGTGTTTGTCTGTGTACACATTTCCGCTGTCTTATAAGGACAACAGTCATACTGGATTAGGGTCCATCCTATTCTAGTATGACATCACCATAACTTCACTAACTATTTCTGCAACAACCCTTTCCAAATAAGGTCACATTCTGAGGTACTAGTGTAAAGGACAAACTCTTTCTGTGTCACCTTTACGGTCAACTACTCTACACACACTTAGAACACCAAATGTGTGTGTCTTCCATATCAGGCAAATTTCCAACACTAGGTCTGGTAATTCAATTACAGGCAGTCCTATAATTCAATTCTGGTATTAACTGCCTGGAGATGGCATCAGATTGAGTCTCAGATTGCCATTTGTACTCCTCACCAATCACTTATAAACTGATGTTCCCATGATGTGCTCCTTGGGCTCAATAATGTGCTAGAAGGACTCACAGAACTCAGGGTAGTACTTATTTATTTTATGATGCTTTAAACATTAATGCCATAAAGGATCATTAAGAATGCATCTAAACATCCAGAGGAAGAGATATAGGGTGAAATCCTGAGGTGTTTCAAGTGCAAGAATTTCTATCCCAGTGGATGTGGGGTGTGTCACCCACGAAGCATGTAGCTATGTTCACCAACTCAGAAGCTCTCTGTGGTGAAAAGTACTTTACTTTTGGGATGCTTATGGGAGCATCATCACATAGGCCTGGTCAATCATAAATTCAATCCCCAACCCTTCCCTCCTTCCTGAAGGATGGGGATGGGGTAGGGAGTGCTGAAATTCCAGGCTTCTAATCATGGCTTGGTCTTTCTCATGACCATCCTGAAGCTATCCAGGAGCCCACAGATTCACTTCATTAGGGCAAAAGAGGTTTCATCACCCTGGAAACTCTAAAGATTTTAGAAGCTCTTTGCTAGGAACCAGGGACAAAGACTAATAATTCTATTTCACAGCTAGGCTTTAGGATTAGAACAGATCTTTTAAGGGGACACCATTCAGGTGGCTCAATTGTAAGGAATCTGCCGGCCAGTGCAGGAGACACACGAGACACAGGTTCGACTTTGGGTTGGGAAGATCCCCTGGAAAAGAAAATGGCAATCCTCTCCAGGATTTTTGCCAGGAAAATTCCACAGACAGAGGAGCCTAGCAGACTACAGTCCATGGGGTTGCAAAGAGTCGGAAACGACTGAGCATACACACACACATTCAAGTTTTAACACCATCCTTTGAAGTTGCACACAATCCTGACACTTTACTAGGCCCATGTATATACATATGTACTTTTAATAAATACTTTCAAATGAATATAGATGAATTAACCATCATATTGTTTTGTCCATAAAGAGAAAACCCAGACTTCATAATGATGCACCACTGACATCTTAGCCAAAATGAGTGAAGATAATCTTGTGTCGATGCAAACTGGCTGGCAAGGAAAGCTGGCCTTATGATTCTGGATTCACAGACATGTGGCCAGGTATGAGGTCTGCTGTTTAACTCTGAGTGGTTCACAACACTGAGTCCCTTCTCAGCAGTTCTCCTCAATGTGCCTATTTTCCCTTGAAATTTATAATTCTTCCTCAAGTAGAACCATCACACATGAGGTTAAAAAATGGACCATAAGAAAATATATGGGTAATTTGGGGACTCACATATTTAAACTTGGATCTAAGTTTCACCACTAACCAGCTCAGTGACATTGGGCAGATTAATAAGTTTACAAATCCTTGGTTTAAACACCTGCAAAATGACAATTCTTACCACTAACATCCAGCACCACTGTAAGAATTAACTGGGATGAAGAACCTGGCCTGATAAATTGGAAGCACTTCATAAATGTAAACTTCATTCAATTTCATAACATTTTATGTTGAAAATAAACATTTGCATAAGAACACCTTCCCTTCTGGAAGGGAATACTCATGACAAAAGTATCACAAAGTACTGTTAACACAAACACGAATTTATGTTTATGGATGTTTGGCAAAACTAATACAGTGTTTCAGCTTTAAAAATAAAATAAAATTTAAAAAAAAGTAATATTTAACATAAACACAACAAACATTAATTTTAAATAAAATTATAATTTACAGATTGAAGTAAATGTGATCACTTTCTGGTAATTACAATGATAAAGTTAGATCACAGATCACTACAGATTTGAAACCCTAGTTGTCTCAAAGAACAAACATTACTGGCACAACATGTATGTCCCTGATGTTTCTATGGGGACAAAACATCAGAGACGTGTAAAAAGCAGGAGGAAACTGTCACGACTTACCCCACCAACTTTCTCAAAGTGAGATCCATCTTTCCTAAAATCTGCGAGGGCCCCATTGAAATACCAGGTAAACATGGTAGCTAACAGGGGGTCGTGTTGCACCTGGCAGGGCAAAATGACGCTCTCACCCACGGAGACATCCATGTTGGACGGTGCCAAGGTTATTCTCGTTGGTTCTATTGGGGAAACAATAAAGTGTTAAGCAAAGCTTCAGCATTTTTATTTCAATAAAAGCAATTTTCACAGGCAGATTGTTAATCTCACTTATAGTATGCATGTTTGTGTAGGTATATATATGTTTGTGTGTGTGTGTGTGTAAATATACCTCTATATAATGAAAAGTCTTCAGGATTAAAACAGACATTTTGATGAAGATCCATAATATATTTCACTGCACACACAAATTCTTGTTAAAAGAATTAGGATATCTAAACCTATAGGCTATAGAAGTTTAAAAATTAAAGTCACCTGTAAACAAGAGTTATAATACTATTACAAAATCAATTTCATTTTAGTTTTATTGCTTCATGAAATATAAGAGTAGAAATAGAAATCACTGCATTTTCAATGATTGGAAAATATACTACTACCAAGATTTAAATAGACTCAAAACTTTTGAGATAGTACAAAAAAAAAAAAATGATGTTTAGAATAGGTAGGATACTTAGTTAAAATGCTAATTAATTTGTTTCTTTCCAAATGCAAATATCCACATGCGCATTTCTGTCATCACAGTCCTTCCAACTTTTATGAATTCAAAGTTCTCTGACTCCACTTTTCCATTGCTACTCCCCGTTTCTTGCTCCATGTCACAGCAAAAGTCTTCAAAAGAGTCATTTACTATGTTTTCTACAACAGCAATCTCCTGATGCTCCTCCTACCCCATCCTGTAGGACCTCAGCCTTTCTCATCTTGGTTGTTTTGGCTGATATTCTTCCTGTTGTTCACCACATACCCTCCGGGAATGCTTCTCTGAGCACTCATATCCAGTTTGTCAGCCATGCCAGTGACTCCACACTCAGAATATATTTAGATTTGAATGCCTTCTGTCCATCAGCTGCTGCCGCCACTCTCACTGTGGTCATTATCACTCCCGCCTGGATTACTGCAGTGTCTCCTGGGACTCCTCCCACTTCGGCCCTTGACTCTCCATAGTCTGTTCTCTACTGAGCAGTGAAGAGTAAACCTTTAAATATACAGTTTCCATCATTTCATTTCTCTGCTCAAAACTCTGCACCGGTCTCTACTTTTCACTCCAACTAAAACCTTAGTCCAACTAAGTGCTAACAAGGGTTACAGAACCTCTATAAGATTGTCCCTAAGAAACCAACTGAATTCCTTCATCTCCATGAAATCTTGGTTCACATCTCTCCTTTTCTGATCACCTGGTTTCATGCTCCAGCTTATGTTTCTCAAACACTCCTCTGGTATTTTCTGCTTGTGTGAATTTTGTTTTCCGTGTAAGTATTTCCTTGCTTTACATTCCTTGCAGTATACTTATATCCTGCTTATTTTCTTCATACCTCTGGAAGAAGGCACAGTGCATGTGGGCAGCATCTGTGTCAGTTTGTTTACTGAATAACCCAAGCATGTTGTTGTGCTCTGTTAGCTGCTCAGTTGTGTCTGACTCTTTGCAACCCCATGGACTATAGCCTGCCAGGGTCCTCTATCCATGGAATTCTCTAGGTAAGAATATTGGAGTAGGTTGCCATTGCCTTTTCCAGGGGATCTTTCCCAACACAGGGATCAAAACTGTATCTCTTGAGTCTTCTGCATTGGCAGGCAGATTCTTTACCACTGCACCAGCTGGGAAGGATAACCCAAGCATGGCAGGTACTCAATGTTTTTCTTCGATGAATAAATGAACAAAAATACAATCACAACTCTAAGTAACTCTGACTGATAGCAAGGGTTATTTCAGGGATTTAAACATCTGCAGAAAATATTAAAGATATTGAAAAGGGAAAAAGTGTACAAAAGATTTGACATAATAGAATAGCATAAAA
Source organism: Bubalus bubalis (assembly GCF_019923935.1). Classification (NCBI taxonomy): domain Eukaryota; kingdom Metazoa; phylum Chordata; class Mammalia; order Artiodactyla; family Bovidae; genus Bubalus; species Bubalus bubalis. The sequence continues at coordinate 27,280,504 of NC_059177.1, read as the reverse complement.
TAAAAGTATAGGAGCAGCACATGCTACCTGCAGTTCTATTGACTATTACTCCAACTAGTAACTCGTGGATTCCCGGTACACACTGTGATGTCTAAGGAAATATTAAGAACTGTTCTATGACTGTCACTTGTTAAAGATAGTGAAAGTGTGGAACTGTTAGTCACTTACTCATCTCCAACTCTTTACAAACCCATGGACTGTAGCTCACCAGGCTCCTCTGTCCATGGAATTCTCCATGCAAGAATATTGGAGTGGGTAGCCATTTCTTTCTCCAAGGGATCTCCCTGACCCATGGATCGAACCCGGGTCTCCTGCATTGCAGGTAGATTCTCTCCCATCTGAGCCAAACACAAGGCCGACCTTTATAGTGCACTGCATATCATGAGAAACATTTTTTCCCTTTGATCTTAGTAAGAAGGCACACAGCATATCCCTATGTAAAGAAGTCTTCAAGAAAGGCACCTACCTGTAACAACCAAGTGTGTTGTGCCATTTGCTTTCCCAAACTGGTTTTCAGCTATGCAGGTATAAATTCCAGCATCAGCTTTAGTTACATTGACAATTTTGAGTCCTCCATCATTTAGAAAAGAAGTTCTAAAGGAAATACAAATGAAACAAATAAATGTCTAGAAGTCACTTTTTTCCCCAAAGTAAACAGAATTTTTTAACAGAAGTATCACCTTTAGCTACTATATTTAAAGCAAGATAAAGCAGCCCCTTAGCTTTCTTGGGTATAAAAAAAGTTAAAACAAAAGACTGTTCTATACATCAGTGTCTCTTCTGCTGTCTCATATACAGGGTTATCGTTACCATCTTTCTAAATTCCATATATATGCGTTAGTATACCGTATTGGTGTTTTTCTTTCTGGCTTACTTCACTCTGTATAATAGGCTCCAGTTTCATCCACTTCATTAGAACTGATTCAAATGTATTCTTTTTAATGGCTGAGTAATACTCCATTGTGTATATGTACCACAGCTTTCTTATCCATTCATCTGCTGATGGACATCTAGGTTGCTTCCATGTCCTGGCTATTATAAACAGTGCTGCGATGAACATTGGGGTACACGTGTCTCTTTAGGGAGGAGGGTTCAGGATGGGGAACACGTGTATACCTGTGGCGGATTCATGTTGATATATGGCAAAACCAATACAATGTTGTAAAGTTAAATAATAAAATAAAATTTAAAAAAAATTAAAACAAAATTAACATACACATGCACACAGATGACTAAAAAGAGACATTCTACCAATTTGAGTATTTCTCAATATTTTTACACAAATTTACTTAACAGCAATACCAAATATTTTACCTGATTTCAAGGATGCCTTTATCATATAAGTGTGGTATATTTTCCAAAACTATATGGTGAAGGAGATTACTCAAGGTTTTGCCTTCTCAATTTGGAGAAAACAAAAAGTAGACAGGACACCATTTTCCTTAAGTGTGAAATAGCTTATGAGAAATAAGAAACTCCCTGGCCTTTAGTGATGAACTTGGGAAGGTCATATCTAACCCAGTATAAATCCAAATTTTGCAAAAGAACATGCACATAGTCACTCACGAAATACTGCAGAGAATTGGGACAACGTAAATGAATATCACATTTGAATTTCTGAGGGTACGCTTAAAGTACTTAAGGCTTTTGCATCTAACTAATTAACTAAGGACATAGAACTGAGTACCTTACATGTGCTAGACACTATCAGAGTCTCTGGGATCACAGAGTGAGCAAGAGAGAAAATCCCTACCTTGTGGAAATAACAGTCTAGTGAGTGGCACATGCAGTAAATGATGAAACAGGTAAATGTGGTAAGTTCAGATTTTTGAGAAGTAATCAGAAAGATTCAGATGGGGTGGTACAATAAAGGCAATGGCCATAGGGAATGTTTCCATGAGAGAGTGCTTCCGAAAAGCCTCTTAGAAAAGGTGCCATTTGAACTGAGAAAGAAGAATGAGAAAGAGCTGACCTGTCATTAGTCTGATTCATGAATCTTTACTGCCCATCTTGTCTACCCAGAATTATTTTCCTTTTCTTTGAATCCCTAAAATCTTTACTATCTATATTATACATTTAATGCTTTGAATACTTTTTATTGTTTATGGTTCACATCTCTGTTACCTGAGTGTCGTATCCAAATGAGTGGTAAACTTCTTAAAAGATCTGCAACTCCAGCATCAGCAATGCATGATAAGTGTAAATCCTGGGAGAAACAATGCTCCAACTTCTGGGTGACACAGTACAGTAGATAGGAAAGATACTGAGGACCTGAGACTAGAGTTGGAGGATCTCAATTCAATCTCTAAATATTATCCTATTTGTGGGAAGATATTTAGGTGTGTGTCAAAAAATGTGACTATTAGGACAAGTTTATGTATCACAATACACAAGATACAGATTTCATGCTGTATATGTACATATATGTGTGTGTGTGTGTATATATATATAATTTGTATGTATTTTTCATAGCTTATGATTCACCTTCACCTGCATCTTGGTTATATTTTCTTGGTGGGAAGGTTGCAGTGGAATCAGAGCTCGCACACAGGGACCTGTTCATGATCCTGGGTACAGATACCCATGACTGTTAGTTGCTCATATGATTTTTTTTTTTTTTGACGTGTCCAGGTATATTCCAAATACAAAGGTTTAAAAGCAATGGCTTGGGCAGTTAACCAGAGAACACACAGCACTATTTTATCTCAATTTGAAGAACTACAGTGAAGGGTTAAAAATTCTAAGATCCTGTAAAAAAGGCCTATGTCTGATTTCTTTCCAGAGGCCCTGCCCTCTTTGCTGGGTGTGAAATGTAATCTGATCATTTTTTGCAAAGGGATGATAAAAAAAAAAAATCTCTTTATACCTTATCATAGAACAGATATTTTCTTAAATAGTGTGCAATAATAACTGAAAGAGAAAAGCCTGCAGGGAGGTACACATGAATGAAAGCTTAAGATACAAAGATTCTTTGGAAAAACATGGGGAGTAAGCTTAGAGAAATAGAAATCTGACCACTAATCCTGCCTTACTCCCTCCTGCCCAATTCTGGCTTAGACCTCCTTCCTGGCATCTTCTTACCTGCAGGAAAAAGATGACATCCTAAGCCTTAGCCATGTGTCCCATCAGGACCCTGCCCCGCTAACTACAAAAGGCCTCAGGAATTCTATGCTTTGTTTGCTTTTCTCATCACCCAAGCCTTCTTTTAACTGCTTTTGTGCTTCCTGTCTTGGGGCCTTTATAAAACCTGTTCCCTATGTTTGATAAATGTGTACTCAATCATCAGATTTTGGTCACTTCCCTAAACCGGTTGGATTACATCTTTCTCTACTGATTATACATCATCTGTGCCTTTGTCATAGCAATGGGCAACTGGCCAATTATATACCTGTGTACTTATCTGGCTAATATTTTCCTCCTCTTGTGAGTTTAGAGATGCTAAGGTCTTCTGAAGCACGGAGTGGATAGTATCAGGATTTTTCATCACTAAATTCCTAGAGCCTTGAATTATTTCTGGTACAGAGAGATGCTCAAATATAAAGCTTGCTGAATGAATAAATGATTATGTTCTTTTAGAGAGTCAGTGTAGAGGAAAGGATTAGTGAAAGCAGGATTCAAGGCACTGAGAAGTTTACAAATTACAAGGAAGTAAGTTCAGAGACCAAATTGCCAACATCCGCTGGATAATGGAAAAAGGAAGAAAGTTCCAGAAAAGCATCTATTTCTGCTTTATTGACTATGCCAAAGCCTTTGACTGTGTGGATCACAATAAACTGTGGAAAATTCTGAAAGAGATGGGAATACCAGACCACCTGACCTGCCTCTTGAGAAACTGTATGCAGATCAGGAAGCAACAGTTAGAACTGGACATGGAACAACAGACTGTTCCAAATAGGAAAAGGAGTACATCAAGGCTGTATATTGTCACCTTGCTTATTTAACTTATACGCAGAGTATATCATGAGAAATGCTGGGCTGGAAGAAGCAAAAGCTGGAATCAAGATTGCTGGCAGAAATATCAATAACCTCAGATATGCAGATGATATCACCCTTATGGCAGGAAGTGAAGAGGAACTAAAGAGCCTTTTGATGAAAGTGAAAGAGGAGAGTGAAAAAGTTGGCTTAAAGCTCAACATTCAGAAAATGAAGATCATAGCATCTGGTCCCATTACTTCATGGGTAATAGATGGGGAAACAGTGGAAACAGTGTCAGACTTTATTTTCTTGGGCTCCAAAATCACTGCAGATGGTGACTGCAGCCATGAAATTAAAAGACACTCCTTGGAAGGAAAGTTATGACCAACCTAGATAGCATATTCAAAGGCAGAGACATTACTTTGCCAACAAAGGTCCATCTAGTCAAAGCTATGGTTTTCCCAGTGGTCATGTATGGATGTGAGAGTTGGACTGTGAAGAAAGCTGAGTGCCGAAGAATTGATGCTTTTGAACTGTGGTGCTGGAGAAGGCTCTTGAGAGTCCCTTGGACTGCAAGGAAATCCAACCAGTCCATTCTGAAGGAGATCAGTTCTGGGTATTCTTTGGAAGGACTGATTCTAAAGCTGAAACTCCAATACTTTGGCCACCTCATGCGAAGAGTTGACTCATTGGAAAAGACTCTGATGCTGGAGGGATTGGGGGTAGGAGAAGGGGATGACAGAGGATGAGATGGCTGGATGGCACCACCGACTCGATGGACATGAGTTTGGGTGAACTCTGGGAGTTGGTGATGGACAGGTAGGCCTGGCGTGCTGAGATTCATGGTCCGCAAAGAATCAGACACGACTGAGCGACTGAACTGAACTGAATTGAAGTTCAGAAAGTGTGCAGACTTTTATACACACATAGAGTTATGTATATATGCACATATGCATGTTTTTTCTCTATATAAATATATATGTTATGTTGTTGTTGCTCCGTTGCCCAGTCATCTCCGACTCTTTGCGACCCCATAGCCTCCCTGTCCCTCTCTATCTCGTGGAGTATGTTCTTTGCATCACTGATACCATTCAACCATCTCATCTTCTGATGCCATCTTAAATGTGCTTGTGTATATATACACAACTATACATATGTACATATATATATATATGTGGAAAAGGAAAGATGAAGCAGTAGAGGGCTGGGTGAAGATAATTCAACAACTCCTAAGTTAAGAGGACTGAAAATACACTTGTACTATTAAGCAAGATGCTAATAAAGGGGGAAGGACTGAAAATAAGGGGAAGAGAAATGGGGCGGGGAAAGAGAGAAAACTGATTGAGAAATGTCTCAGAGGAAGAAGGAACGAGAATGAATGAATAAACAAGGGCAATGTTCTTGACTGATTCTGGTTGCTAATGTACTTGTTAAACTTTTGACCAAGATCCCCAAAGAAGATAGTCTTTGATCCACTGCTTCACTCATTTAATTTTCCCTCCCACTGCTTTAAAAAGAAAGTGGAGATTTGCTGGAAATTTTCATATTTAAAACAAAACAAAAAACAGGCAAGCAAAACAAAACAAAACAAAACAAGTTGATGTCAGAAATATGGTATCCGAAGATCTTGAAGACATTGAAAGGCTGAGGCAACCTTATCTGTTCTGAGTTGGAGGGTGGAAATAGAACTGGAAGCTCCAGGAGGTGGGCAATCAACCACTTCTGAGATTTGTAAGCGATAAAACAAAGTAAAGATGTCTACTGTTGCCTGAAAAAATATTCAACTTAAGCATAGAGCTTCTCCATTTGGGTACCACAGAGCAGAGATAGGCAATTTCAGATATCTTCTCAAGCTATAAACTAGTGTGACTGTCAACCTTTGACCACAAATATAGAACTATTTACTGTTGGAAGAACTAGAAATCCTTTAGTGCATGAGGTTTAATAACTCTAAACAAGCAGGCCTAGACTCCCGGCTACGATAAGATAAGTAACAGTTTAAAAGGCAAGGCTGGTACCTCAGGAATTGCACAAAAACTCCAAAACAAACATATTGACGCTCAAAGAATGCAAACTCTGTACATTGTAAAATTTTGAGCTAATTGGATATTTTGTTCCTCAATTGGTTCTTCCAGTCAATTCTAAGAGGCCCACAGGGCATTTCACACAACATAAAAATAAACAATATTCAGTAAATGGATAGAGTAATTGTTTCTCAACAGAAAACCTTCAATAACCCGTGCTTCCCTACAGAGATTCGAAGTGAAAATTTTATACCACTTCACTATAAATGAAATTGCTTTCTGGGAACACGATTTTCTGCAAATGGGTAGAGCTGAAAAGGTAGATAACCATGAGTGACTCTAGTCTTGGCACAAAAAGTTTAATGAAGATTTATGAGACTGAAATTCAGAAATGTAGTACTCTGGTCTGATTTGAGAAATGTGTAATTTTAATCACTGTGGCATTTTATCCCCTCGATCAGTTTTATAATATACTTTTATATGAAACCTTTTACTGGTTTTTCCTTTTGTAGTAAAAGAGGTTAAGTATTTCACTTAACTTCATGCAGTCGATGGTTAGTTTGGAATAAGGAAACTTAAAGGCTCTACGCTGCTCTAATGGGTCCATTCTGTAATTCAATGATAGCATTAAATTTATGGCTGTTAAGAAACTCTGTTTGCTCAGAAAGTAGACTGCTGTCTATGCAACACTGACCTGTACTATATGATGATATTTTTAGCATAAAAACACCCTATGTTTCAGAATGGAAGAAGTATGGAGCATTATGCATGCAAGGCAGGAAAACATTGTTTTCCCCCTGCCTAGGTTCTGAATATTACGGTAATTTATTCAACTGGAATTTTAACAAACACAGGGCAACTCTATGTTTTCTCAGGAAGCTCATCTCAGTGGAGATGAGATCACATGAGACTTTAATGATTAAACCACTCTATAGAAAATAACAAGGCTATTTTGGACTTTACTTTCTGAGTACATATTGTAAGAGACGGATGCTTACAATTAGCAACAAGAAAAAAGTATTCATGATGCATATACTACAGGATAATTAATGACATTTAAGAAAAGCAAATATAAATTGATGAAAATGCATGAGAAAATAAATGTCAAAGACAAAGAGCATATAGCGTATGTTTTCATTTACAACCAATCTCACTCCCGTATGCTTGGTAAATAAACGTCTCTCCATTGAGTTCAAAGATAACCTACAAATAGTATTTAGGAAAATAATATTAGCATTTTCATCCTTTTAGCTATACCATTTGGAGCTTTCATCTTATGAATTCAACAGTGTTAGTTTAGTGATTTATTGATGAGAAAGTCTCCAAGGAAAAGAGAGACAGAGCAGAGAATACTCAGCAGTTAATTATCCTATCTTTGAGTAAGTACCAGGCTAATAATATGCAGCTCTGTTACTCTGTTGGATACACATGTTACACGGAACAGGCACCTGAAGTCCTAAAGAAATAATTCAATGTGGCCTGACTCTGTAGCCAAAATAAATATGCATTTCTCACATTAATACTTACCCATAGGCATAAGAAGAGAACCAACAATAAAAGAACATTTTCATTACATTTAAAAAACTTTTCCAAATGTGTATCTATCATAACAAATATATCTGGAGCTAAATTTATTGTTATGACAGAGACAACAGTTTTATTCCTAAAACGGACTCACATCTATAGAACAAAGGCCCCTAAAAAGAGATTTCCAGTTTGAATGAATATATAAAACTATTTAAGTAATTCATGAAGCCTCAGCAACAACCCATTTGAAACATTTAAATTCTCATACAATAAATCTGCAAAAATTACAAATACTCAGATGAATGAGTTAGTAAAACAAACAAACAAACATGACAAATCAACAATTCTCTGATGGCTCATGTATTTAAAGAAAACCTCATAAAGAATATTTAGTAAGATTCAAAGGGGCCTCATACTTGACACTATTCCTCTCTGCCTGAAACAGAGATTCATGAATCAAATCAATGCAAATCAAGATGTCAGCTGTATTACAGGAAAAGGAAGCTCAAAACTGCTTAAGTGAGTGGCTGTGGTTTCTTGACACCTCACCCCAGAATTAACAGAAATGGTATGGACCTAACAGAAGCAGAAGATATTAAGAAGAGGTGGCAAGAACACACAGGAGAACAGAACAAAAAAGATCTATCACGACCCAGATAATCACAATGGTATGATCGCTCACCTAGAGCCAGACATTGTGGAATGTGAAGTCAAGTGGGCCTTAGGAAGCATCACTACGAACAAAACTAGTGGAGGTGATGGAATTCTAGTTAAGCTATTTCAAATCCTGAAAGATGACGCTGTGAAAGTGCTGCACTCAATATGCCAGCAAATTTGGAAAACTCAGCAGTGGCCACGGGACTGGAAAAGGTCAGTTTTCATTCCAATCCCAAAGAAAGGCAATGCCAAAGAATGCTCAAACTATGCACAATTGCACTCATCTCACACGCTAGTAAAGTAATGCTCAAAATTCTTCAAGCCAGGCTTCAGCAATATGTGAACAGTGAAATTCCAGATGTTCAAGCTGGTTTTAGAAAAAGCAGAGGAAGCAGCTGGATGCCAACATCCGTTGGATCATGGAAAAAGGAAGAGTTCCAGAAAAACATCTATTTCTGCTTTATTGACTATGCCAAAGCCTTTCACTGTGTGGATCACAATAAACTGTGGAAAATTCTGAAAGAGATAGAAATACCAGACCACCTGACCTGCCTCTTGGGAAACCTATATGCAGGTCAGGAAGCAACAGTTAGAACCGGACATGGAACAACAGACTGGTTCCAAATAGGAAAAGGAGTACGTCAAGGCTGTATATTGTCACCGTGCTTATTTAACTTATATGCAGAGTACATCATGAGAAACGCTGGACTGGATGAAGCACGAGCTGGAATCAAGATTGCTGGCAGAAATATCAATAACCTCAGATATGCAGGTGACACCACCCTTATGGCAGAAAGTGAAGAGGAACTAAAAACCCTCTTGATGAAAGTGAAAGAGGAGAGTGAAAAAGTTGGCTTAAAGCTCAACATTCAGAAAACTCAGATCATGGCATCTGGTCCCATCACTTCATGGCAAATAGATGGGGAAACAGTGGACACTGTGGCTGATTTCATTTTTGGGGGCTCCAAAATCACTGCAGATGATGATTGCAGCCATGAAATTAAAAGACACTTATTCCTCGGAAGAAAAGTTATGACCAACCTAGATAGCATACTAAAAAGCAGGGACATTACTTTGCCAACAAAGGTCCGTCTAGTCAAGGCTATGGTTTTTCCAGTGGTCATGTATGGATGTGAGAGTTGGACTCTGAAGAAAGCTGAGCGCCAAAGAATTGATGCTTTTGAACTGTGGTGTTGGAGAAGACTCTTGAGAGTCCCTTGGACTGCAAAGGAGATCCAACCAGTCCATTCTAAAGGAGATCAGTCCTGGGTGTTCTTTGGAAGGACTGATGCTAAAGCTGAAATTCCAATACTTTGGCCACCTCATGCGAAGAGTTTACTCATTGGAAAAGACTCTGATGCTGGGAGGGATTGGGGGCAGGAGGAGAAGGGGACGACAGAGGATGAAATGGCTGGATGGCATCACCGACTCGATGGACATGAGTTTGAATGAACTCTGGGAGTTGGTGATGGACAGGGAGGCCTGGAGTGCTGCAATTCATGGGGTCACAAAGAGTCAGACATGACTGAGCGACTGAACAGAAGTGAGACTTCCTGGCACAGGTACATGAGCACAGATCCTCCCTGTGAGGGCAAGCTCCCTTCCTGTACAGTAAAGAGAACAGCAGAATATATTTATTCTCTACAGGCAGACAGACCCACAGAGAAAGAAGGAAGAGATCTTAGCTACAATCTCAAGGTCTTCCACCCAATTTCAGGAGTCAGATGGTTTCTCTGGGGAGGTGTTGAAGAGAGACACAAGTGTTATCCAAATGAATGCTCTTCTTCCTAGAGACGAGCAGTCCTGGAATGGAGCCCACCTTCAAGAATATCTATAGAAGAAAGATCCCGTGTATGCAAAAGAGAAATGTAATTGACTCAAGGAATGTAGAAGGTGCTGGGCATTTTTTGGTGGCCCAGAATCTATTTCCCTTTCCTAAGTAGCCAACATTGATCTTTCTTTGGAGAATTCTCTTCCATTATTGTATGTGGTCTTGGTAGGAATATGAATTAAGGTCCTCATCCTATCCTAGCCAAAGGGGAAATATGGAACACAGGGCTGCAGGGTTTCTCATACTTTGTGTGCGTGCTTAGTCATGTCAGACTTTTTGCTACCCTATGAACTGCAGCCTGCCAGACTTCCCTGTCCATGGGATTTTCCAGGCAAGAATAATGGAGTGGGTTGCCATTTCCTACTCCAGGGTATCTTCTCAAACCACGGATTGAACGTGTTTCCTACAATGGTAGATTCCTTATCACCGAGTCACCCAGGAAGCCCTTCTCAAACTTTTGTTGTTGTTCAGTTGTTCAGTCATGTCTGACTCTTTTTGACCCCATGGACTGCAGCACGCCAGGCTCCCTGCCTTCACAGTCTCCTGGAGCTTGCTCAAACTAATGGCCATTGAGTCAGTGATGCCATAAAGCCATCTTATAATCTGTTTTCTCCTTCTCTTCCTGCCTTCAATCTTTCCAAGCATCAGGATCTTTTCCAATGAGTCAGTTCTTTACACCAGGTGGCAAAAAAATGGGAGCTTCAGCTTCAACATCAGTCTTTCCAATGAATATTCAGGACTGATTTCCTTTAGGAAACCCCAGTCCAAGGGACCCTCAAGAGTCTTCTCCAACACCATAATTCAAAAGCATGAATTCTTTGGTGCTCAGCTTTCTTTATGATCCAACTCTCACATCCATACATGACTACTGGAAAAATCATAGCTTTGACTATAGGGACATTTGTTTGCAAAGTAATGTCTCTTCTTTTTAATATGCTGTCTAGGTTTGTCATAGCTTTTCTTCCAAGGAGCAAGTGTCTTTTAATTTCATGACTGCAGTCACCATCTACAGAAGTTTTGGAGCCCAAGAAAATAAAGTCTGTGACAGTTTCCATGTTTCCCTATCTATTTTTCATGCAGTGATGGGACTGGATGTCAGAATCTTCATTTGTCACTCTCCTCTTTCACTTTCATCAAGAGGTCTTTGATGAAAAGTTCCTCTTTGTTTTCTGCCATAAGGGTGGTGTCATCTGCATATCTGAGGTTACTGATATATCTTCTGGCAATCTTGATTCCAGTAGGTGCATCATCCAGCCTGCCATTTTGCATGATGTACTCTGCACGTAAGTTAAATAAGCAGGGTGACAATAGAGAGCCTTGACATACTCATTCCCAATTTGGAACCAGTCCGTTGTTCCATGTCTGGTTCTAACTGTCACTTCTTGATCTGCATACAGGTTTCTCATGAGGCAGAGGTTTCTGGTATTCCTGTCTCCTTAAGATTTTTCCACAGTTTCCTGTGATCCACACAGTAAAAGGTTTTAGCATAGTCAATTAAACAGAAGTAGATGTTTATTTTGAATTGTCTCGCTTTTTCTATGATCTGACGGATTTTGGAATTTCATCTCTGGTTCTTCTGCTTTTTCTAAATCTAGCTTGAACATGTGGAAGTTCTTGGTTTGTGTACTGTTGAAGCCTAGCTTACAGAATTTTGAGCATTACTTTGCTAGTGTGTGAGATGAGTGCAATTGTGTGGTAGTTTGAGCATTCTTTGGCATTGCCTTTCTTTGGGACTGGAATGAAAACTGACCTTTTCCAGTCCTGTGGCCATTGCTGAGTTTTCCAAACTTGCTGGCATATTGAGTGCAGCACTTTCACAGCATCATCTTTCAGGATTTGAAATAGCTCAACTGGAACTCCATCACTTCCACTAGCTTTGTTCATAGTGATGCTTCCTAAGGCCCACTTGACTTTACATTCCACAATGTCTGGCTCTAGGTGAGTGATCACACCATCATGATTATCTGGGTCATGAAGATCTTTTTTGTACAGTTCTCCTGTGTATTCTTGCCACTTCTTTTTAATATCTTCTGCTTCTATCAGATCCATACCATTTCTGTCCTTTATTGTGCCCATATCAAACTTGATTTTGTACCATTCACCTGGAGGACTTGGTCTTTCAAATACCCTCTCCTGAGCCCACTGCCAGATTAGGGGCCAAGGAGTTACATTTCTAATTTCCCAGATGGTTCTAGTGCTACTAATTTTGGGGTACACTTTGAAAAATAGTAATGTAGGCTCTGTCCTTTGGACTCACCCACTTTAGACTTTGATTTGTAACATAAGGATGAAAATAATGATTAGTTCACTCATTTCAGCACTTGCTGTGACAAGATGTTGCAATGCAGGATTCCTGGAGCCATTCAATTCCTGTCCATTTCTAAGTCAGTTCTTACAGCTTATTTAACAATTTGTTCAATATCTTTGAATTGCTTCTCAGCTAGAGTGCCCAAATCCCTAAAACGTACAAGTTACTAAAAGTCAGTGCTATGCATGTAGTACCTGTTCAGTAAAATTTTGTCTTAACCAATGTGAAGGGTTCAGAGACAGTTTTCTACATAGAGAGGATGAGGTTCTTCTACAAATTGAGTGACCCTACTCTTCCAATTCTAAAGTCATCCTGTTTTAGAGATGTCCATCAAAGTTTAAGTGGCTCATTTAGAACTTTATGCAGTGTTTATCTGGGACACAAAGTTCTTTGAATATTTGAAAAATCTGAGGACTCCATCTGCAGAAAACACACACACATAAACAACTATAATAACAACAACAGATCTGATACAATTCAGGATGCATCGTTTATGCTTCTGTGGACACCGGGTTAGCAACTCTTGGTAGAAAGTCAGCTCATCTGATGAGACGGGTGTGTTTAGAATCTCTCTGCTTTAGACGTTTGTATGAGTCTTTTAAGCTGAGCTTTTCTTTTTATAATGACTATGTACATTTGATTACTGGCTACTTATAAATTATTTTGCACAAAAGGGAGTACTGATATTACACAGAAGGGAGAGTCTTAGATCCCACGTTCATCCATACACTGGAGTGGGTCGCAAAGTTTTCTGAGAAAAGTCTCAGCCCCAATAAACTGAACTTGCTTTTCCCTCCTTCACACAGAGGTTTAATCATCATCATCTATTTTGACACAGTATCTGGTAATCCACCAACCCTTGATGAGATGATATAAACTTTAACGTTAGTCCAACTGACTCAGCATTTGACTGCATTTTCACAGCAGTAC